>NC_142871.1:86525000-86828030 GCF_051225735.1 Oryctolagus cuniculus | reverse complement strand
TGATTGAAAATTCTGGAGAGAGTTCAAGTACGTCAAAAGTAGAGACCAGAGATTGGCATTGTGGCTCAGTGGGTTAAGCTGCAACCTACAATGCCAGCATCCCACACAGGAGCAAATTTGAGTCCTGGCTGATCTGCTTCCAATACAGCTTCCTGCTAATGTACCTCTGAAAGCAGCAGAAGATGGCCCAAGTTTTGGCTCCTGCCATCCACATGGGAGAAATGGATGGAGTTCAAGGCTCCTAGTTCAGCTTGGCCCAACCCAGGTTGTTGCAGTCATTTGAGAGTGAAACACTGGATGGAGGATTTCTCTCTTTCTCTCTCTCTCTCCCCCCCCCCACCCTTCTCCCTCTCCCTAACCCTCTCCCTTTTCTCTATAATTCTGACTTTCAAATAAGTAAATAAATAAAACTGTTTAAAAGAAGTCACTCTCTCTGTCTCCCTTGAAGACTCTCATTCCAGAGGGACCCTGCCCCATACCCAGGGAGAAGGAAATAACACAGGAACCAAATGGAATTCCAGACTCTTAAGTAGGCTCAGCTCTGACACCAATCAAGACACAAGGCAGGGGGAGCCGGCCCTGTGGCGCAGTAGGCGCAGTAGGTGGCGCAGTGCCACCTGCGGCACCAGCATCCCATATGGATGTCGGTTCTAGTCCCGGTTGCTCCTCTTCCAGTCCAGGTCTCTTGTGGCCATTCAGGGAGTGAACTAGTGGCAAGAAGACCATTCTCTATGTCTCTCTCACTGTCTGAACTCTACCTGTCAATTAATTAAATAAAATATTTAAAAGACACAAGGTAGGGACAAAGGGCCAACTACAGGTTTGGATTATGTCATTGTCCTGCATTTGACCTTGATTATGCTTTATGGACATGCTTGCTGAGGGTTAAAAAGCTCTAAATGTGTGACAGAGCCAGAGGCAAGCACAGGCCAACATCAACATAGACAACCAGAGCAAGTATGGAAAGGGTATGGTTTCTGGTTCTGAACCATCCCACTGTGCCCCAGTCTGACGATAACCCAACAGCTTTGAGTTTTAGTTCTCAAGTCAACTCAGATCTGAATATTTTGGGAACCACTATCTGTGGGAATATGTCCTCAGCTACCCATGGGATTAGGTAATAAAATGGGGTAAGACCAGCATACTCAGTTTTATTTCTAGTCTATATAGCCAAAACACAAATAGTCTAAAGTTGACAAATTTTCCCAACTGTGCCATAGCAATGTTTTACATATCTTATAATATGAATACGCCTCTGAATGTGTGAAAGAAGACACTGTACACATTTCAATTTTTTCAGTCAAAATAAGATAGAGTCATGGTATCAATTACAGAAAATTAGGGAGCTCATCTTGATATCTATCTATGCAATACATCTTCCTTTAAAATACTCCATTCCATTGCTGAAAGAGAAAATGCATTGGAATAATTTGGAGACAAATTTAGACATGTAGGACAACAAAATATGTGGGTAGCTGCTTGGTATGCAATTAAAATACCATTTGTGGGAACCACTGGGTCTGGCAGTGGTAAAAAGAACTATACTTTTCCCTTCAAGAAACTAAATTCCAGTTGACAGTCTCACTCAGCAAAATGAGATGAAGTTGTTAGCATGGCTCCTAGTTAGAGGTTCACCTGACCACCATTCTGCACTTGATCAGCCACTGACAGAATACACAGAGGGAAGTCAGAAATATTTCTGGAACAGAAGCAGAGAGCTGCCCAGCCCTCACGCTCTGAGTTCACAGTCAAGGCATAGCACAGATCCTCAGTGCTGTACTCTGCCCACACATGCCTCCAGGAATAAGTTGCAAGAGTTGACCTTGAATCTGAAATCATAAGTGTGCTAGTAGTCAAGCAAAAATGAGCTATATGTCACCAAGTGCATATTACGCCTTCGAGAATGCCCATCACAGTTTCCAAGGATGCATCTGCCCTCTTCATTATACTCTGAGAGCCCTAAAATATCAGTTTCCACTTAATGAGCAAAAGTCAACTCATTCCATAGTTTCACCATACCCATGGTTGAAAGAAAGTCCTATCTGTTAGTAACCCTCTTCTATTTCTTAAAAGAAAATGTCAAACATATGCAAAAATAGACTAATTTAATAAACCTTTCACTGATCACCTAACTTCAGCAATTACCAACTTATGGCAATTATTTTGAATCTCTACCCTTGCCTTCTACCAACACTGACTTGTGTAAGGCAATCCAAGACATCATATAATCTCGGCTCCATGTATTTCAATCTATATCTTTAAGGTAAAAGCTCTCTTTAAATATATACATTGATATATATATTTTTTTTAAATAATTCTGTGATATCATCAAATGCTCAGTCTTCAAACTTTCCTGATTGTTCCATAAAATTTTTACTGCTTGTTCAAATCAAGGTCCATATACTATAATTGATACATCTCATATGTCCATCACTAATTTACTTTCTCTCTCTCTCTCTCTCTCTCTCTTCCTTTCTCAAGGAAGAAACCAAGCTTTTCTCCTGAGTCATTTATCACATTCTGAATTTTGTTGGTTGTAACCCCATGGTGTGCTTCCCTGTAAACAATTAGTTAACTCTAGAAGGTTGATTATTTTCAGGTTTTATTGGGATTTTTTACAAGAATATTTCATTAATGATTAAATTCTGGTATCAGAAGACACTTGGTACTTTGAATATCAGGGTTGGTGTTATGGCATAGTGGATAAAGCCACCACCTGTGATGCCAGTAGCAATAGTGATGACTCAAGTAGAAAGATTCTTGCCACTCACGTGGGAGACCTAGTTTAAGTTACCAGCTCCTCACTTCAGCTCCAAGCCAATGGCCTAGGAGTTAAGTCACTTGTTGACATTCCTCATTTGGCTCACTCCCCAAATGCCCTCACTCCATATTGGAGTACTTGGATTCAATTTCTGCCTCTGGCTCTTGATTACAGTTCCTACTAATGCACTCCTTGAGGGGAAATAGTGATGACTCAAGTAGAAAGATTCTTGCCACTCATGTGGGAGACCTAGTTTAAGTTACCAGCTCCTCACTTCAGCTCCAAGCCCAAACTCAGCCATTGCAGGCATCTGGGGAGTAAACCAGTAGATGGGAACAAACCAGCGAATGAGAGCATCCTCTCTCTCTCTCTCTCTCTCTCTCTCTCTCTCTTCCTCTGTCTCAAATATATTTAAAAATAATCATATTTATAAAAACAAAAATCTATATTATCTCAGCCAAAGAAAAGTAATATCTGAATCTAACCATGAGGAAGTGTTAGAGAAATCAAATGTTGATGGTCATTTTCTAAAATACCTTGTATTCTTTTTCTAATAGGCTTTATTTTCAGAGCAATTTTTAAATAGAAAAATTTAGAATGAACAGACATTTCCCACATACGAACATACCAGGTAAATGGATATGATGCATACAACTATGTTCAAATAGTTTAGAAAATAGTATATACACTAATTACATGTGTGGGGGGGGCAGATAAAAGAGTGACAAGATATTACAAATTGGCAAATCTTGGGAAATGTTTTATAGTTCTTTATACTATTCTTTACATCTTTTTTACAAGTTTGAAATTGTTTAAAATTAACAAAATAAATAAAAATGCTATTCCCACACACACACTAAGCTCAGATGTTTCTTGTGTCATATTCTCCACATTAATTTGCAGTTGTGTTTATTCTGTTACATTCTTTATGAACTAAGATCACACCATTTTACTTGCAGATATTTTATAATGCAGTTTTTTTTATTTTTTTTTTATTTTTTGACAGGCAGAGTGGACAGTGAGAGAGAGAGACAGAGAGAAAGGTCTTCCTTTGCCGTTGGTTCACCCTCCAATGGCCGCCGCGGCTGGCGCGCTGCGGCCGGCGCACCGCGCTGATCCGATGGCAGGAGGCAGGAGCCAGGTGCTTTTCCTGGTCTCCCATGGGGTGCAGGGCCCAAGCACTTGGGCCATCCTCCACTGCACTCCCTGGCCACAGCAGAGAGCTGGCCTGGAAGAGGGGCAACCGGGACAGAATCCGGCGCTCCAACCGGGACTAGAACCCGGTGTGCCGGCGCTGCTAGGCGGAGGATTAGCCTAGTGAGCCGCGGCGCCGGCCATAATGTGTTTTAATTGCTGAAAAAATTCACCCTTCTTATTGTTCAGGAAATTTTTTCCTGGTTTTTCTTATTTACATAAGCTTATGATATTTTTATTGTAACTGCATTACACTTTTATCCTAACTTAGCAAGGATTTACTCTTTATGATGTTTAGTCATTCTTCCTAAGAATTAGTATGCATTTCCATTTGTCAATATCCTCTGGATGTTTTATATTTTATTTATTTATTTGATAGGTAGTGTCGCTCCCCCTCTTCGTGGAGGAACGACACAGGACCCTGCGCTGTTCTTTCGTCTGCTCGGCCCTCCCCGGGTTTGCTGCTGGTTCTTCCCGGGTTGGCTACTATCCCTTCCACCTCCGTGGAAGGGCAGTTCCCCCTGGCCACATTCCCCACTTCCGCAGGGGAGCGGCACACCGCCGGCCGGCTTTCTCGGGGGCTGCACGGGTTCCCTTAGATGTTCCCCATAGATGTTCCCGGTGCATGCCGTCTCTCTCCTCCTTTATAGTCCTCCTCCGCCAATCCTAACTCGGCTGCCCACACGCCGAGTACGCTGCTCTCCTCCAATCAATAGCAAGTCCTACAGTTTATTAGTTGAACTGGAGGCAGCTGTGCGGAAGCTGTTTACTTCTCTCCCAGCGCCATATTGTGGGAGAGCAGATGCATAGAATAAGTCTTAATTCCAGTAACTCAGTCTAGTCCGGTTTGCTCCCCACAGGTAGAGTTATAGTTAGGGAGAGACAGAGAAAGGTCTTCCATCTGCTGGTTCACTCCACCAAATGGCCAGAGCTGAGCCAATCCAAAGCCAAGAGCCAGGAGTTTCTTCCTGGTTTCACATGTAGGTGCAGGGGTCAGGCACTTGGGCAATCTTCTGCTGCTTTCCCAGGCCATAGAAGAGAGCCGGATAGGAAGAGGAGCAGCCGGGACACAAACTGGCACCCATATGGGATGCTGGCACTCCAGGTGGAGGCTCAGTCTACTACGCCACAGCATAGGCTGTTTTATAGTTTTTACCTGTGTTTTGACATTTTCTCTTTGCCTATTTTTGCTATTCTAAATGCAGTATTCTCCTCACTATATTTTTTTAACAGGTTTCAATATCTCTTCCTAATTTCCCCAATGAAAATTCTTGTGGTCATTTTGGAATTATCCTAAGGCAGACATCTTCTAATTTTTAGACATTTTCTAACCTAGCTAATTGCTGATTATCTTGTGAAATTCTCAAAATAGCATATAACATAGTGCACTTTAATTAAAAATTGCAAACACATGCTGTGATTAGTATGTGGAGAGATAGTTAGGAACCCCTGAATACCAATGCTTAACTTAGCTAAGAGCAACACATGGCAAATGACATCTGAAATTTGCAGAAAGCTTGCATCTCGACACCAAAAACAGAAGGAAGAGAGCTGGAAAAAGTAATTTGGTCTTGATGAAATGTCAACAAAATTTTGGGGCTTATTTGTGGCATCAACATACCTGAAGAAAGTAAATATGAACTAACTCTTTAATTAAAGGGAAAGAATTTGTCAAGGTTTATTCAGTCCAATCAAGAAGGGAAGAAACAAATTTATAAAAAGGAGTAAGCCTGAAAAATGAAAGAGAAACCCTCCATTATGGGGTAGACACCTCATGGCCTGACAATCTTATGGCTCTGCTTCCTTCTGTACCTACCAAACAACCTTTGGGGAATGCAAGTACTTGGCAACACTCAAGTACCCAGCCTCTACCTCTACCACTAAAAGCAAACCAATCCACCTTGTGGTATACACAGCAGTCTGTAGTGAGCCCATGGAGAACACAGGCACCAGGTCTGAACAGCTGAGCACAAACCCAGCATTGCCAGTCCATGACAGTCATGGGGAGACCTCCTCAGGTGCTAACTTATGGCCTCTTAAAGTGAATGTGAGCCATACTGGATGACTGAGGGAGATTAAAAACCATAAAATCAAGTGAATGTGGTTTTGTGTCTGCAAAGATGTTGGAAAAACCCTATATTGCTTTAGCTCAGAGATGAGGAAATAGTTGGCTTTTCTAGACCTATAAATGGATTCCTGAAAGAGAAGCTAGGTGGGCCACTGACCCTTGAGATCCCTTGGATATGCAAGATTCTCCACAACAGGGCAGGTTAGAGCCCATGACGCAAGTGATCCAAGTATTGTGCTGCCAAGAAGGAGACTTGATGCTGAGAGCAGATTTTCCAAAGTCTTTCCAGTGAATGGTGTTTGGGCTTTGTAACACTTTAAACCTTGGCAATTAGGTGGCAGCTATTCTCCTCTAGTAGAGATTTAGTAGGATCAACAGGAGCTCCACTTCAAAGTCACACTAATTTAAAATTATTCTCCAGAGTAGCCCTACCAAGTCCCGTGGCTTTTCTTCTATTCAAGGGAGGAAACACAACAGGATTAGGGAGTTTGACTGCCTGCCTAGAGCTTGACATTTTACATAGCCAAGCAAATAGGCTTGTTACACTAAAAACTCTCTCCGACTAAAATTAATTCGAGAACAAACTTGAAATCTGCTTCCAACCTACTCTTGGCTGTTCAACTACCACTGAAAATTTCATCTTTTCATATGCCCAATATATTTTCTACTTTATTTCTTCTCAAGATTCTTAAGGTCAAAACTTTAAGAGCTTGATTACAACAAATGATGCTGAAATTATATTAAACCTATAAAACCGAAGTCTGGCTAAACCTATGGCTTTGCTAAAATAAATAAGTGGTTTTATTAGCAAATTGCACAGCACTCTTAGAAAGAGTCAAGCCTTTATTAACACTGGCTTTCATCTCTACCCCAACTGCCTTTTACTCTGCTGACTAAAAAGAATACCAAGTATACTTTTGGGCCTTTATTGGGGTTCAACAAGCATTCTCAAAGTCACTAAACAGGCTTTTTCTCTGGAGCCTGTTCATCCTCAAACTTATAGAGGTATCTGTTTTGCTCTCCTGCTACCTTCTCTTTCTTCTACATGAAGAGACATAGAGATAGCAAGCATAGATTTTTAAGATAATATCTTTCTGTTTGATATGTGGGTCCAATTTACCAAATTAAAAGGCACAGAATAATCTCAACCATTGCCCTGGCGTAATAGGTAGCTGCTGTCTGTTGGTTAGGCATCACTTCACTCTACAAATATTGCAAGACACCAAATGAAGCCATCAACAATAAATGAAAAGCCTTTTCCTTTTCCTTTATTCTTTTAAGGTGCCTGTTTCACAGGTGTGTGCAAAGTATTCTCCCCACTAAAAGCTCACTGAAAATGAAATAGAGACCTCAGAGACTAAAGGGAGAGTTCTCACTTAAAAGATTACTGTAGCCTATCCCCACCCTTGAATCACTGGGCTATGAAAGCCTTAACCTGCTATATTTGTGTCACACAATTGGCTCTCCATCAGCTTTTACTGAGCCTTACTTTGTGGAAGAAGAATTCCTAACCAATGTGTTAGGACCATTTAGTTGCTGTTCCTGGTAATTCATGAAGATTCAAAGATCACAAAAAGTCTCATGTATATTCCATCCCCTAAAAATTACTTGGATTGTTTGTGTCCTGGGTATATATAAATGAATGATATTGCTCTCACATGTACAAACTTACATGCATACTTTTTCTTGAGAAAAGCTTTTTCCTTAAGCTTATTTAAGAAGGGCCCAATGCTTTAAATGACATTCAAAGAGAACACAGTTTCCCAAAAGAAGGAAGACACAAGTGTGATATATGGTGTAATATAGTATGTGGAACTACAGCATAAGCTGGGACACAGAAAAAGGTTAGACCAGAGACATAGACCTTTTTGGAAGCCGTCAAAAAAGGTTGAAACTTGTCCTTAGCCATGGAGAATCATACATAAGTCTAAAGTAAGGGGGATATGATCAGATTGGTATCATGAAAATCTCATTCTAACAGCTCAAAGAAGATGGACTGGAGACCTCTGAGAATAAAAGGAGGGATCGCAGTTGGAAGTCTTTTGCAATAATCCAGGTAGGAAATAAGAAAAGCCTGAAGTGAATCAGTAACAGAACAGATGAACGGGAAGCGTATAAGGACAGACAGAGTGTAAGCACTGAAATTGGTCACCAACCAGGTGGGGGAAAAGGGAAGGGCAGAGTCAAAGATGAACATCAGTTTTCCTTTTGGAATACTAGGGTAAGGGCAGTGTTGTTTAACAACACACAGAATACAATAGGAAAAACAGATTGACTTATGGGAAAAAGAATGTGCTCAATTTTGTACACATTGCACTTGAAGCAACTTTGTAAAATACAAGTGGAAATATCCACAAGATAGCTGTATAAATAATTCTGGACACCAAGAATGAAACCTGGAAAGTAACTATGGGTTGAGCACCAAGTGCAGTTACATGTCAATTTTAACCAAAGGAATGAGTAAAATCACTGAGAGAGTGTGTAGAGAGAGAATAAGATGGAAGACAAAGCCTTTTCCCCCAAATATTTGACAGGTGAGTAGTAGAGGAGGAAGGGTCAATTGAAAAGAACAGAATATTTGCCAATTGGGAGAGAAACAAGAGGTGGAACTATCCCAAAAAGAGGCCCCAATGCTGGAATAACACAGTTGACAGAGTCAAGTTCCATGAAGTGCACAAACAAAAAGGCAGACTAAGAGAATTTCTTTAGATGTAGTGATTTGAAGCCAGTCCTGAAGAGGCCCGGGAGGATCAGTTCACAAACACAGGTGAGAAATTAGGAAAGAGAGAAAAGGTTCCTTCTCCTCCAGGCTTGGCTATAAAATTAAGGAAGGCAGAGTGCAGAGAGAGGAAGCCCAAGCTAACAAACTCAGCTTGTCTCTAAAGTGGCAGCTTAGACTGTCTGCTGAGAGAGTTTAACAACAGTGAGGGACGATGGTGAGGGCAGCCATGTTACTGGGAGGAAGAGGTTGCGGGAAATTCTTTCCTCCCCCAACACCATTTCCTTGGAACCCACCTCATCCCTATCCTTAACACACACAAAATCATGTTAATTAATAAATAAGTAAAATTCTAAATTTATGTAATCTCACTTACGCAGTGCTTGTGTGGAACTAGGAACAAGAGATGCCAAGGTGTCATAATATTTGGGGAGCTATAAATATTTCCCCCACTGACACTCTCTAAGTGTATGGTCTATTCATCTTCAGGTCATGTTCCAAAATGACACTCCCTAAGAAGATCTGTCCACATTTGCAGACTAGATTAAGTCCCTCTTTCAAACATCTCCAGTACAGTACATCTTTAGCAGCTCTTACAGTAGTAATAGCTCAGTAATTAGCTATATAATGATCAAATGTGTACTTCAAATATTACTCATATAATTGCCCATAGTTTTTTAATATCTTTCTTATTTTTTCACTAAATGTTGAGCCCATAGGTCCATTAAGTTTGTCATTGCTATATTCTCTGCATCCCAAAACTGATATTTAGACATTTATTCACCCACAATGATTCAGTTCTCTTCTATACATGGGAGAGGGAGTATACATACCAAAAACTCCAGAAAGATTTGTTAAATTAATAAATGAGTGAATGAATGAAGTCATATGAATGAAAGACAAAATCTAATGAGCAAATGATGTATAATCATAATTTTTAATGATACAAACTATTTGACAAAGGGACCCCAAGTGTAGAGCACTTAATGTGAATTTAAATGGAGAAAGTTAACTGTTGATAAAAATGATGATTTGGGGGAAAAAGCAAAAATACCTATTGGATATTAGAGGGATATGTGGCTCATGAAAGGAAATGTGATTCCTAAAATCACTTTCACAGGTTGAATATAGGTATATACTACTATAGAAAAAAATCCTTTCTTTCTTTAAACTCAAAAAATACTTCTGTTCTCCTACAAACCATAGAAACATATATATGCTCAATTATGGTATTGCTCAGGACTAGAATTCACAGTACAATTCTGAGAAAAAAAATGTATCATGATCCCTTTGAATCACTCAGACTTAATTAAAGTCTAGAAATGAAAAATAACTCTGTGCTACTTGTCTGGGAAAGAATGATGTATACTACCCCATCATGAGATGCAGAAACGTGAAAATGGTAGAATGATAAACTCTACAGGTCCAGCAAGCGCAGATCTGTCTACCATGTAAGACACTGACTTGAGAACATTTTCCTGGCATATTTGGTCTGTTTAAACTAGATGGAGTGTAAAAAGGTCTTACCATTTTTTTTTTTATTTCATTGACCCTCTTAAGAAGACCAATGAGTTTTTGAATAACTAAACAGTGTGTCTGGAATCATACTTGAGCCTAAGAAATTTTACACTACTTAACTGGGTGGCCTTAAACAGCAGAGAATTTTTAAAAAGAAAAGCAGTACCTCTATAAATAAATCACTCTTGCAAACAGCTCTTGAAAATCAAGAATCCCTCCAATAGCAATGCCATTTGGCTTGCTGAGGTTTCCTTGGCTCTGGCTATTCTCATCCAACCCAGAGTCTCTCTGAGTTTCCATCCATATCCATATCTTTAATGTAAAGAAAAAACAAAATACTGTTGATACTTTCATCTCCTGCTCCCAGCTTCTTACAAAAGGATAATAAACAAACCAAAAACTAATTAAAGGAAAAATCAGAGCTCATATGAAGCTAATATTCACCAAGATGGCTGTACCAGCTGTCAAAAGGTCCAAATATTTCTAGACTGCCCAAATGCCCCTCTCTCTCCCCAACAGTCCCATAAGAAATAAAGGGTTAATGACTAACACCTACAGAGACATCCATTCTAAATGAGCAATGTTTGTGAGGAAGGAAGGAAGGAAGGAAGGAAGGAAGGAAGGAAGGAAGGAAGGAAGGAAGGAAGGAAGGAAGGAAGGAAGGGAGATATATAATGTCATGTCATTCCTGGAAATAGGCAAACTACATTTATTTTCTTTCCAGCACCACTTGCTGGTTTCCTTCAGGTTCTTCACATTTCTCTAGCTCTTGGGGAAATAGATCACTTTCACAGTTAAAGAAAGTAAGAAGTCAAAGTACAAATAATCCTTATTTCCATAGAGATGTATTTCAACAAAACCGGAACAAATGAAGACCATTTTAATTATAAGCTAATTTCTATTTTGATTTTCATTATGAAATTGAAGAAAATCTTCTAATGAACTTTGCCACAGAGTTGAAAATAGGCAATACAAAAAAATGGGGGGAGGGTTAGACTTTTGCCCAAGGACAGAGGCCCTGTTGTACATTTGTAGTTAATTTTCTGATGCTATGAGGTTGCCCAACAGTTCATTTTCCTTTGCTAGCCCCTGCTAGGATGTCTCCTCTGCAAACCAAGAGAATATTTCTCATGTTCTGCTAGAAGTGTCCAGAAATTCTTTTTCATGTTCCTTTTATCTGGGTGTTAACAGTTTCCAAATGAGTCAGGATACTTATCAACATTTTCTCAGAAAATAATTTCCCATGAAAACGCTGGGAATTTGAGGCTGAATGTTAATTAATGAATGAGTCCACTTCGAGCATCAGGTATCCCACTGCCCAGGAACCTCTAAGTTTCACAAGATCATCAAATGACAGCTGGCTGACAGGGGTGGTCCTCATGGAGCCAACACCGACATGGAGCTGGCTGTGCAGCCAGGGGAGTCAACTCACCCAGAGTCTGAATGATCCTGTGAGAAGACAGTCTTCTAACACGATGGATTTAGAACCGAGTTGGGAAAGATTAGGACAACGTAGAGAAGACACAGCATTCCATCAACCCCACTATAGAGCTTCCATCAGATCCCTGAGGACCGGCTCCCTTTTCCTAAGGCAGCCTGGGGTTGCCTTAGGGATTGCAGCAAAGGGTAGGAGGCTCAGTGACCCCTTGGATTGCACAGCATCAGCAACAATGCAAGGGCTAGTTCCTTCCCTTAACTACTCTGCTAGCCATGGACACCAACAAAGTCTCTCGAGAAGGAAATATGAGGCTCCTAGGTCCCTAGACTGAGAGGAACCCATCTAGTGCCTCCTAGAAATAACTGAAGATCTGTGGTCCTTCATGAGCAGGTGCAAGCAGGAACTGGGAGACTGCAGACTCATCCTGCAAGGCCCGTAAAGCTGGGATGGTGGGGTGATAGCGTTCTTCAACAAGAAGCACCGGAAATAAGTTTCAGTGAACATGTCTGTTTATTGATAACCAAGCACACCTTTGAAATGGCAGGCAGAGGGCGTGTAGCTAGTTCAGGGCAACAAGAATTATATAGGATAAAGCCAATATTGGCACTGCTATGCTTCTCCAATCAGCTTGAAGGTCATGTAGCCTACATAGCCTACCAGATGATTCTTATGGGTCTGGGCCACACCTGGGAGCCGTTTACCTGATTGGCAATTACAAGGCCTTTTTTTTTTTTTTTTTTTTTTTTTTTTTTTTGACAGGCAGAGTGGATGGTGAGAGAGACAGAGAGAAAGGTCTTCCTTTGCTGTTAGTTCACCCTCCAATGGCCGCCGCAGCCAGCGCGCTGCGGCTGGCACACCGCGCTGATCCGAAGGCAGGAGCCAGGTGCTTCTCCTGGTCTCCCATGGGGTGAAGGCCCAAGCACTTGGGCCATCCTCCACTGCACTCCCTGGCCACAGCAGAGAGCTGGTACAAGGCCTTTCAATAAGAAGGGAGGATGGAGGAAATGTGCCTGGGGCTCCTGCACCCTGCTAGCAGTCAGGTCACATGTGGCTCTCAGTGTGCCTGAGCCCCAGACCAGGGTCTCTCCCGGGAGGCATGGTGTCCATGCCCTCTTAACCTCCTGCATGGCCTAGGCAGGCAGTCTCTGAGCAGGCACAGGATCACCCACAGAAGACAGAAATGCTGGCTTTTCCTGTGATCTCTGTGTACACAGGAGCTACCGAGGCCTGAAATGTTGTTCTGGGCTTTATTCATCCCTTCACCCCAGGTTATGAAACACTGCCATGGGGCTGCCATTGTGGCATAGTAAGTAAAGCAGCTGTCAGCATCCTATATGGGTGCTGATTCGTGTCCCAGCTGCTCCACTTCTGATCTAGCTCCCTGCTCATGTCCTGGGAAAAAAAACAGTGGCAGATGGTCCAAGTGTATGGGATGGATCCAAGTGCTACCCATGTAGAAGACCTGGAAGAAGCTCCTGGCTCCTGGCTTGAGCTTTCCCAGCCCTAGTTGTTGTGGCCATCTGGGGATTGTACCAAAGGATGGAAGGTCTCTCTTTCTCTCTTCTATCTCCCTCTTTCTCTGTAACTTTTTCAGATAAATTAATTAATTTTTTTAAAAAAGAAGTACTGTCACTATATCTAACAATGTGTGAGAACTCAGCCCCCCATACTTTTATTTTTTTTTCATTTTTTTAACTTTTATTTAATGATATAAATTTCCAAAGTAGAGCTTATGTATTACAATGGCTCCCCCCCCATAACTTCCCTCCCACCCGCAACCCTCCCCTCTCCCATTCCCTCTCCCCTACCATTCACATCAATTCATTTTCAATTCTTTTTATATACAGAAGATCAGTTTAGTATATATTAAGTAAAGATTTCAACAGTTTGCACCCACATAGAAACACAAAGTGAAATATACTGTTTGAGTACTCATCATAGCATTAAGTCTCAATGTACAGCACATTAAGGACAGAGATCCTACATGAGGAGTAAGTGCACAGTGACTCCTGTTGTTGACTTAACAAATTGACACTCTTGTTTATGCCATCCAGTAATCACCCTAGGCTCTTGTCATGAGTTTCCAAGGCATGGAAGCCTTTTGAGTTTGCTGACTCTGATCATATTTAGACAAGGTCATAGTCAAAGTGGAAGTTCTCTCCTCCCTTCAGAGAAAGGTACCTCCTTCTTTGAAGACCTGTTCTTTCCACTGGAATCTCATTCGTGGCGATTTAAGATTCATTTTTAATTGACTTTATATAGAGAAGATCAACTCTATAGTAAGTATAGACTTCAACTGTTTGCACCCATACAGACACACAAAGTATAAAGTACAGTTTGAAGACAAGTTTTACTGTTAATTCTCATAGTACAACTCATTAAGGATAGAGGTCCAACATGGGGAGCAAGTGCACAGTGACTCCTGCTGTTGATTTAACAACTGACACACTTGTTTATGATGCTGGTGATCACCTGAGGCTCTTGATGTGAGCTGCCAAAGCTATGGAAGCCTTTTGAGTCCACAAACTCAGCCCCCCATACTTTTATTTTTTTTAGTAAACATCTTAAATGAAGACACTAAGTAAGTCATTGGTCCAAATACACACTGAAGGTCTCTGGGGATGTCAGAAGGGAAACAGCAGAATTGTTCATAAAATCTCATCACATCCCCTCCCAAGGGCCTCTGCCCTTGGAGGTGTGAACCACACCCAGGAGACGACTTGACTTACTTGGATGTTGGTGTGTGCAATAACTTTCCCCCTCCATTTAGACTAAGTCTAAATTTTTTGCTATCATTGCTCCCTAAATGACCTCTTTCAAACTTTTTTCTTTATCACCTCAACAAAGTTTTAATGCCACAGATTTGCTATCTGTTCATGTACTGTGTACATAGCTGTCCTTCATACATCAAAAGAAGGGTAGGACGTTTTGCACCCAAGGAACCGATATTTGCTCCCTTGGAGGTGATATTGACATTCTTATCCTTACAGGACTGAGAATGCAAGATTAAGTTCTCTTCACTTTCACAACTTTTCAGGACCTGGTCCCTGGCAAGACTTTGCCCCAGCGTGGCTTCAGCTCACCATCCTTTAGAAGCAGCAGCATGCATCCCTTCAAAGGCCTAAAATGCCCCATCGTGCACACAGCTGAGATGATATCTATATGTATGCTCAAATCAACTGGTTGCTTTGGGTTAGATTTCCAAAACCATATCTGCTTTTATATTACTGCTAACTCTTGGGTACTGGCTCAAATGTAATCCACTACCACCTATTAATATAGTTAGATACATTATGAGCTTCTCCAGGACACTTCAGTTTAATCACTTTTCCCCCCATGAATTGGAAAATCTCATTTCCCTTTCTATACCAGACATGTTTTTAAACAGCATAGGCTTTCTGAAATATCCCTTTATATAAAGTTCTTAACACTTGCCAAATTCCAAACTTTGTTTTTCATAATCTATACCAACTGTCAAATCATTGGCAAAGGTGGAAAAATTGGGAATTCACACAGTCTTTTTTTTTTCAGCTCCCCTCTCACCACTCAAAGAAAATAAAGTCAACATCTACACTTCTGCCATACACTCTAAAAATTCTCAAAAAGTGCATTTTTAAATGGAGGAGGTGTTTCCCAATTATATTAAGCAGAAGGAATCATTAAACAGGCACCTGCCACTCTGGGGAAAAGTCTATACATTCAACTCTAGTCATCATAAAACAGAAGTATCCTAAACAAAAATTTTATGCTGCACTATGGCACCTACAGCCGTCTTTTAGTGGTCTCACCTTCTCAGTAAGTCTACTCCAAGGCTGCTGATAGCATCCAATTAATCAACTCAGTATTAGACTTTGTGATACAGAGCAATGAAGTGCTAATAAGGACCACCTGTGGCTGTGAATGGCCTCCATGTGACCAGCCATATTCTCCAAATGGAGAGGAAATACTTGAGATGGATCTATTAAAACTCTTATGGAGAAACCCAGAGTAGTAACACTGTGGATATCTGGGCATGCCAAGCACCTCAGAAAGATTCCAATGGTACATTGATGTTTTGTATTAATTTCAAAACATTATTTTCAAAATCTTTTGGGTAAGAGAGTGATCCTAATTTGTAGGTCCATTAGCCTTCAACATGTAACAATCTAAGTTAATTCACGAGGGAAAATGAGTACATTGGAAAAATAAACATATTATGCTGTGCTTTGGCTCTTTCAAAGAAGTGGTCATTTGTGAACATATCTAAAATATGCTTTGAAAGATGTGAGTTCAAGGTCAACTTTAACATTTAATCAACCCTTAAGATTTACACGTTTTCATATTTTGCATTCTCATTAGTAATTTATCTGGCTAACATCAATAGCATGCTGATACTAATGGTTCATGTAGAATCTCTAACTCAGGTTTTCTAGTGAGGGATGTGTCTCTGAATAGCTTGGAGAGGTTTTGAACATTGACATGCAGACACCCTAACCTGGCAGAACTGACTGAGCATGGTCTGGGTTGGGATTTGGACCCCTTATTTTTCAATATACACCCCTAGAGTTTGGTTTCCATATAGGTTTAGGAATAAATGCAGTAGTTCTTTAAAATGTGATTCAATGAATGTCTTTACTCATACAACTAAAGATGGTGTTGCATTTATTTTTATTTACAAAGTTGACTGTTACAGTTGAGATAAATTTGTTCACAGAACGGGATGATTTTTTCTGAGGTGCATTAGTTGTGGTTGCCTTCTGTCCTAGTTAATATAGCTATGTAACAAATCACCCCAAAATTAGGGGATAAAGCAACTATTGCATTTGTGTTTACAGATGTTTAGAATCAAGAATTTACACAGGGCGCAGTAAGGAAAGCTCAGCTTTCCCCCATGATAGCTATGGCCTCCCCTGTGAAGATGCAAGCTGTAGGCAGGAATCATTTGGAGGCCTCTTCACTACCATGTCTGGCACCTATATTAGTATACCAACCACAGCTGGGACTGACAACCAGTGCACATCACAGCCCCTCTGCGGGCTGGGCCTCCTCACAACACAGCAGCCTCATGATAGTTGAATTTTTTATACCAGTGTGAATGCTCCAGATGATGGTGCAAAGTTGCACTGTCTTTAATACCACCTTACCATCACTGCTGTTTAATTGCTCCAATTAAAATCTAAAACTCTCATGGAAGAATTTCAGCCCCTATCCAGAGCCTTATGCAGAAGAGCTTTGGGAAGGAGGGGCACAGCTTACAGAGTAGCACCATCTCCGGCCTACTTTGGCCCAAGACAATCCCTAAGCAGAAATGTCCCTGTCATATTCCAGACGGAAGGGAAAAGGAACACACATACACATAGAGACTCTGCCATGTCTATCCAACTATGGAAGGCATCTGCTCAGTTATCCCATTGAGCTGGGAATGACAAAGCAAAATGGACCTGCCTTTGAGTAGGAGGGAAATGCCCTTCTTTTACTTGCAAACATTTTTCACCTTTCTGCCTTGTGGTCTCTTAAATGACTATATTTCCAGGGCCAGCGTTGTGGTGCGGTAGGGTAAAGCCCTGGTCTGAAGCACTGCCATCCCATATGGGTGCCATTTCTGGTCCTGGCTGCTCCTCTTCTGATCCAGCCCTCTGCTGTGGCCTGGGAAGGTGTTAGAAGATAGCCCAAGTCCTTGGGCCTGCACTCACATGGGAGACCCAGAAGCTCCTGGCTCCTGACTTCAGATTAGCTCAGCTCTGGCCATTGCAGCCATTTGGGGAGTAAACCAGCAGATGGAAGACCTCTTTCTCTTTGTCTCTACTTCTCTGTACCTCTGTCTTTCAAATAAATAAAAATAAATCTTTTTTAAAAAAAAAACTATATTTCCACAGTGCTTCCTAATTGTCAGAGAGCTATCTCATTCCCTTTCTCATTTAGAAATCATGGGCAGAAATTCCTGTAGCAGGTACAGAGGAGAGGCAGGTTTTTTTTTTTAACTCTTATTTAATGAATACAAATTTCCAAAGTACAGCTTATGGATTACAATGGCTCCCCCCCATAACTTCCCTCCCACCCGCAACCCTCCCCTTTCCCACTCCCTCCCCGCTTCCATTCACATCAAGATTCATTTTCAATTCTCTTTATATACAGAAGATCAGTTTAGCATACATTAAGTAAAGATTCCAACAGTTTGCACCCACATAGAAACACAAAGTGAAAAATACTGTTTCAGTACTAGTTATAGCATTAAATCACAATGTACAGCACATTAAGGACAGAGATCCTACATGAGGAGTAAGTGCACAGTGACTCCTGTTGTTGACTTAACCAATTGACACTCTTGTTTATGCCATCCAGCAATCACCCTAGGCTCTTGTCATGAGTTGCCAAGGCTATGGAAGCCCCCTGAGTTCACCGACTCTGACCATATTTAGACAAGGTCATGGTCAAAGTGGAAGTTCTCTCCTCCCTTCAGAGAAAGGTACCTCCTTCTTTGATGACCTGTTCTTTCCACTGGGATCTCACTCGCAGAGATCTTTCATTTAGGTCATTTTTTTTTTGCCAGAGTGTTTTGGCTTTCCAAGCCTGTAATACTCTCATGGGCTTTTCAGCCAGATCCGTGTGCCTTAAGGGCTGATTCTGAGGCCAGAGTGCTGTTTAGGACATCTGGAGAGGCAGGTTTTAATAGTCCCATTTTTTAAATGAAAGAGCAGAGAGTCCAAGACATGGAATAATTTGTTTTCAGGCGCACTGCTAGTACATGGCCAAGCCAAGGCTCAGAATCAGACCTTGCATGCATCCCCAGCACTGTCCCCAAACTTCATTCCACAGGGGGTTCACACCTAAGCCATTTTACTGAAAGTATCTGAGCTGTCAATTCATAAAAAGTTGTTCATTTACACATCATTAGCTGACGTTTATTGAGTATTTGCTGAAGTATACTCATATGTTTAGCACGGTCATAAGCATTTTTCACATACACGCCCTTTCAGTTACAAAGCTTCTAAGTAACATGCGAATTTATTCATTTAAGGTGGTAAATAAGAAATATAATCCCCAAGACTCAAAATAATGATAGTTCATGTACAATTTTTCACAAGGTGACTATGATTTCTATCACCTAGTAGTACCAAGTAAGCACAAAAACACTGATCCCTTGAATGCAACAACAACCATGGGAAAAGGCAAACACATCCCCCTCATCCTCCCTCTGACCCCATTTGACCCACATGCTTTGCCCTAAGTTTATGTAGATAGGGCTGTACTCTCAAATTTATGTAATTTTCTTGCTAAAACTACTGGTTAGACACACACCCAAACACCTGTTGACAACAACATCCCAAAAATGGTTATGCATCCTGAGTATATGAAGCCAAGTAGCAAATAAGAAAGGAAATCCTTAAATATTGAGGAGAATCTTACAACAATAAAATATTTAGACAGAAATAATAAAACCTGGATGATCACAAGAACATGAGACCTAAGGGATCCATGTCATGCACCATTGGTGACAATGCAGCAAAAATAGAAGAATGCTACTTAGCAGGAACAACTGTGAGGGTTGAAGTCTCTTGGACAAGGCTAGAAGATTGTAACTCATGAGTGTGAGTTCATGCCCTGCCCACCAGAGCTGAACATTCCAGAATTGTTACCTGTTGGGACTGGGCTGATGGGCCCCTGCATGGTTTAATGCAATGGCTCTAGTGCATTGGCAGAGCAGTCATACCTCATGGCCTCCCATCTTACTTGAGGCACATGAGCAATATTTTAAAGAAAAGAGGGAACAGCATGACAACAAATGCTGGATTTCTGTTTCCTGCAAGAGGAAAACAGAGAGGGAAAAACCCCAGAGCATCATTGGCACCACAACATTTTATGTCCTTCTTTCTCCAAAATGCAGAAGCTGTCACATTGCACAGTGACTCCACCAAGCAAACCTTGTGCTTTCTGTAAGGTGCGGTGCTGCATGTACCAGGTACTTTTTAAATTTATTGAGTATCTATCTAAATTTTTATCAGGTTTTAAAAGAGTATTCCTTAACAGATTATACAGGTGTAGAGTGTTCCACCCAATTCTATTTGTCCCATAAGGCCATAGTTTTTACTGCATGAAATGCTATAATGCTTTGACTTCTAGGAAGACATATAGGACATTATTTTTATTTTTTTAATATTTTATTTGTTTATTTCAAAGGTAGAGTTACAGATAGCGAGAGGAGCAGAGAGAAAGGTCTTCCTTCCATTGGTTCACTCCCCGAATAGCGTCAATGGCAGGAGCTCCACCGATCCAATGTGGGTGCAGGGGCCCAAGCACTTGGGCCACCTTCTACTGCTTTCCCAGGCCATAGCAAAGAGCTGGACTGGAAGAAGAGCAGCCAGGACTAGAACCGGCATCCATATGGGATGCCAGCACTGCAAGAGGAGGATTAACCTACTGTGCCATGGCACCAGCCCCTGACATTATTTTTTAACTTTTATTTAATGAATACAAATTTCCAAAGTACAGCTTTTGGATTTTAATGGCTTCCCCCACCCCATAACTTTCCTCCCACTCGCAACCCTCCCCTCTCCCGCTCCCTCTCCCCTTCCATTCACATCAAGATTCATTTTCAATTCTCTTTATATACAGAAGATCAGTTTAGCATACATTAAGTAAAGATTTCAACAGTTTGCACCCACATAGAAACACAAAGTGAAAAATACTGTTTCAGTACTAGTTATAGCATTAAATCACAATGTACAGCACACTAAGGACAGAGATCCTACATGAGGAGTAAGTGCACAGTGACTCCTGTTGTTGACTTAACCAATTGACACTCTTGTTTATGCCATCCAGCAATCACCCTAGGCTCTTGTCATGAGTTGCCAAGGCTATGGAAGCCCCCTGAGTTCACCGACTCTGACCATATTTAGACAAGGTCATGGTCAAAGTGGAAGTTCTCTCCTCCCTTCAGAGAAAGGTACCTCCTTCTTTGATGACCTGTTCTTTCCACTGGGATCTCACTCACAGAGATCTTTCATTTAGGTCATTTTTTTTTTTGCCAGAGTGTCTTGGCTTTCCATGCCTGAAATACTCTCATGGGCTTTTCAGCCAGATCCGCATGCCTTAAGGGCTGATTCTGAGGCCAGAGTGCTGTTTAGGACATCCACCATTCTGAGTCTGCTGTGTATCCTGCTTCCCATGTTGGATCATTCTCTCCCTTCTTTTTATTCTATCAGTTAGAATTTTTAGACACTAGTCTTGTTTATGTGATCTCTTTGACTTTGATTGTTTTCTGTAGCTATTGTGAACAGGATTGATCTTAGCAGTTCTTTCTCAGCCGTGCTATTGCCTGTGTATACAAAGGCTGTTGATTTTTGTGCACTGATTTTATATCCTGCTACTTTGCCAAACTCTTCTATGAGTTCCAATAGTCTCTTAGTAGAGTTCTTTGGATCCCCTAAATAAAGAATCATATTGTCTACAAAGAGGGATAGTTTGAGTTCTTCCTTCCCAATTTGTATCCCTTTAATTTCTTTTTCTTGCCTAATGGCTCTGGCTAAAACTTCCAGAACTATATTGAATAGCAGTGGTGAGAGTGGGCATCCCTGTCTGGTACCAGATCTCAGTGGAAATGCTTCCAACTTCTCCCCATTCAATAGGATGTTGGCTGTGGGTTTTTTACAAATTGCTTTGATTGTATCGAGGGATGTTCCTTCTATACCCAATTTGCTTAGAGTTTTCATCATGAAAGGGTGTTGAATTTTATCGAATGCTTTCTCTGCGTCAATTGAGATAATCATATGGTTTTTCTTCTGCAGTCTGTTAATGTGGTGTATCACATTGATTGATTTGCGAGCACTGAACCATCCCTGCATACCAGGGATAAATCCCACTTGGTCTGGGTGGATGATCTTTCTGATGTGTTGTTGCATTCTATTGGCGAGAATTTTATTGAGGATTTTTGCATCTATGTTCATCAGGGATATTGGTCTGTAATTTTCTTTCAATGCTGCATCTTTCTCTGGCTTAGGGATTAAGGTGATGCTGGCTTCATAGAAAGAATTTGGGAGGATTCCCTCTTTTTTGATTGTTCTGAATAGTTTGAGAAGAAATGGAATTAGTTCTTCTTTAAATGTCTGGTAGAATTCAGCAGTGAATCCATCTGGTCCTGGGCTTTTCTTTGTTGGGAGGGCCTTTATTACTCTTTCAATTTCTGTCTCAGTTATGGGTCTATTTAGGTTTTCTATGTCTTCATGGTGCAATTTAGGTAGATTGCATTGTCCAGGAATCTATCCATTTCTGATAGATTTCCCTGTTTGCTGGCATACAACTCTTTGTAGTAATTTCTGATGATTCTTTTTATTTCTGTGGTGTCTGTTGTTACATTTCCTTTTTTATCTCTGATTTTATTGATTTGGGTCTTTTTCCCTGACATTATTTTTAAAAACTGTCATATTTCTTTTACTCCTCATCTGACTCCATTTCACAAGAGAGCACAGTGGTTGTGGCTTTCATTTGACATCAAAAACCCACATCTCAGGCACCTTACCCAACCTGTGATCTTCTTTCTTCTAAAGTAATGTTAACCAACTTTCCCTACCATTTAAAACCCTTTTCCTAGGATATCCCATGGAACGCAGCTCCCAGCCCCACTGAAGGGAGGGAACTTGCTCAGCATCCGAATGGAAACAGGTTTCTGGTATTTAGGTCAAAAGTTTACAAAAAAAAAAAAAAATTCTCAAGAGGTGCTCTTCAGGCCAAAAGAAAGAAACAGGGGGACTTCCAAGAAATCGAACTGAGGGGGAAATTCCAGCAGCAATCTGAAATAACGTGGGCAATTTTCCCAAAGTGACTGATAACTATTGAGTTACTCTCCCCAAGGTCAGCAGCAGAGTAGGAATCAGAAAGACCAACTGGGGACCCTTCTCTACTCCTTTTAAATATTGTGTTTCTGTTGCTTGGAATGTTCATATTTCTGCATGAGACTGTTCTCTTGCTATATTTCACACCCCCTCTGGCTTCACATCAGAAGAGCAAGGTCAGTATTTGTTTGTAATGGAATAGGGGTGCGATGGTGAATAATACAGATGTATATTTTATTTGGAACAAATGCAGTTCACCTTTCTTCTCTGAGTAAACGAAAATCTTGAGAGAGGCTGCAGTGCATAAGTCTTCAAAAGGGGGCCCTCCTTGGGTATTCAAAACATATTTTATCAAACCGCGAGATCCTCTCATTTCAAGCAAGAAACACTCACAAAGTAAAGGACAGTTTCTCTAAGACACTAGTTGGATTTTTGGTTTGTTTTGGCTGACTATTTCTTGTGGTGTATCTTAAATATTAATATAAAAATCAAATTATGTTAGTGATGTTGGAGGCAGGGGTTAAAACAAATGAATTCTAACAAGTATATCTGTAATAGCCTAGAATGGTACATTTTCTCAGGCCCTTTGCTTTGAGTTTTTTAAAAGAAGAGTCTGGGAATTAATGCTTCTACATTAAAACTGAATGCAAAGGTCAAGATGAATAAAACTGATTCTACTCAGCTTTTGAAATAGAGATAGGAGAGGATCAACCCTGTGGCACACAACTTGGAAAGAAGCAAGGACTAAAGATATAGAACAGAAAACGTTCCATTTTTATTTCGCCTGTGACCACATGTGTCTGTCTAATCTTGACCACAGAACCAGAATGTTGAAAAGACTTTGAGGGTTCATCAAATCCACACCCAAACCCATGGGAAGACCTCCCACTAACCCTCCAGACACATGGGGACTCACCCGCCTTGTAAAGACCTCCACGAAGTCTTACAAAAAGTGTTCAAACACCAGCTGCCCTGCCAGCAGTCCGCTTGGCTTGTTGAATTTGCATTGGCCCCACCCCCCATTAATCAATCCCACCCCTGCTCCTCAGAAGAGTCTCCTTGACTCTTTAAATATCCCAACATCTGCCTGCAGCTATGTTTGGAGTGTTGTCTCCCTCAGGCCCCCAAACCAGCGGAGACCTCTGCAGAGGCCAAGGTACAGGTGTGGGTTTCAGGCAGCTGAGTCCCCCCGTCAGCCCCCACATGACCATTGGCAGCCCCTCGGATTTTGAGGGGCTAGTGCGAGGGGAGGCAAATTCCTAAACACTCAGGAGTATTGCAGTGTTTAATTCTTTGCAAGGAAACTAGATTCATAGATCTCTTACTAGGAAGGCTGCATGTGACACCTGCTCTAGAATTATTTGCCCCCTTTAAAAAAAAAAGTGAATTGATCACCATGTATCTACCCCAGATCAAACTTCGCATTAAGCCTCAAGGTTTATATGAGCAACTTCTAAAGAAATTCTTAGTCTGCTGGCTGGAAATAGCAAGAGAGTAAACTTTTTTCCTTCATTGATAAGAAAGAACTTAAGGTGCTAGAAATAGCCCCAAGACTAAAGAAAAAGGTACTAAGAATAATGTTTCCCAAGACATCTTTGTGACTAGAAACCTGAATCAGGAATGAAGAGCACACGATAAATGGTGCAAGGGAATGTCTGCTTTCCTTGCTGCTGGGATCATTCCATTTCGGAGTGGCTCCTGAAAACATCTTTTCACCCGAATGGCCTAAGAGAGACATGAGGAAGGTTTTCAGTAGTATGGGTCAAAACAGCTTAGAGCATATTTAAAAGAATTGGGAAGGGCTGGTGCTGTGGCATAAAGGGTAAAGCTGCCATCTGCAGTGCCGGCCTCCCATATGGGCGCTGGTTTGAGTCCCAGCTGCTCCACTTCTGATCCAGCTCTCTGCTGTGGCCTAGGAAAACAGTAGAGGATGGCCCTAGTCCTTGGGCCCCTGCACCCGCGTGGGAGAAATGGAAGAAGCTCCTGGCTCCTGGCTTCGGATGGGCACAACTCCGGCCGTCACAGCCATCTGGGGAGTGAACCAGCAGATGGAAGATATCTCTCTCTCTCTCTCTCTCTCTCTCTCTCTCTCTCTCTCTCTCTCCCCCTCTCCTCTCTCTGTGTAACGCTGACTTTCAAATAAATAAATAAATCTTAAAAAAAAAAAAAAAGAAGAAGAAGAATTGGAGATCAGTCCCCTCCAGACTTCACCAGATAGGCTCTGCCAGAGATGGGCTCAAGGCTGCTGCCCCACTGCAGTCCTGGTTGATTGCTTCAGTTTCAGC
Organism: Oryctolagus cuniculus; assembly: GCF_051225735.1. Classification (NCBI taxonomy): domain Eukaryota; kingdom Metazoa; phylum Chordata; class Mammalia; order Lagomorpha; family Leporidae; genus Oryctolagus; species Oryctolagus cuniculus. The sequence goes on along the minus strand of NC_142871.1, from coordinate 86,803,239 downwards.
AAGACAAGCAGAGTGGCCTTGAGCTGTATGGAGCGCTGCCTGTGGTTGCTGATGAGACTCCAAGGTGACAATGACATGTTCCTCAGAGCAAGCCAAGAACCAGCTGAAAAACAGGAAGGCCTTCAGGGTAAACACTCCCCTAGTGGTACCAGTTTCCAGAAACGCAGGCATCCCAAATCCAGGACTGTATTCCAGAGAATTGGATAAACTAGCTGTGTCTCTATAGACAAAGGCCCTAGCTACCCTTTAACTTTCTGCTGTCTGTATGTTTTCTCTGAAGGCCTTGCTAGAACTAAAATCAGATTTTGATGTTTAGTGTAATAATTATCAAAAGCCCTCCTCATTATTTATCATAATCATCTTTCAACCCCCCTTACTTGTTTCTACATTTACTGAGAAATGCCGGACAAGCTCCTATGACCCTTAATAGCTCAGATGACCCTAACCTGACGTGTGAATTTGGATCATATTAAATCAGGGTTCCAAAGCAAGGGTCATGCTTTCTTTCACAAGGTGATTTTCCCAGACCAAATGAGGACATTTTTACATGGCAAGCAGATTGCTTAAACAAACTAGCTTCATGTGACTTTTAAGGAAAGCATATAAATCACACCATCATAAACCTTTCTCTTTTCAGGTTTATAACTCGAGTGTCATAAACATCAGGCTTGACCATCTCTGGTTCACAGTCCAGATGTCACTGTCTTCAGGTGAGAACCAAATTATTCTTATGAAGAGTAGCAGCGCCCCCTGCTGGCTTGCTTTGCAGTCTTGGATTTTTGCAAGGTGGGAAGTCCGAGTATGAAAGTCCTTTGATGATGAAATCCCTTATAGGATCCCTTACGTGAGGGGAAATGAGGTTTGAAATGCGACATTGTTGATTTCCTTAGCGACACACACTGCAGCAAAGACCGTCTCACATTCCTTCCGTCATTATTTCTAGCATTTAATATAGCCAGTCACATCAGACCCGATGACATCTCCATGGCACTGGTCCCCCTTACTAATGGTGTGAGACACCATTAGAGGAGAGGGGAGATGGGAGGCTCAGTTCTTCCCACCATTTTTAATATTCCCACTCTGGGACAATTGACCAACATCACTAGCAGTCTTTGAAATGGTTCTTCAGGAACCCCAGTAGGATGAGAGCAGCCATTGGAATGACAGGTTTCTGATTCCATGACATTTGACTTGCTGATCTGGAAATTAATAAGAGCTTGAGTCTACAATCAGGGATCTCATGACCACCCCGACATAGTATAGATTATCAAATCCTGACCTAAAATCAGGCATCACGTTTAACCACCTCGAGCATTTACTAGCAAAAGAATCTGTGTGACTTTAGAAAACCAAGAGACCCTTAAGTTGGCTATGGTATGTCACTTAACAGAAGTTTAGGTGTATTTAACAAATACTTAGTAGGTGCTTACCATGTTATGGCACCATGTAGACATCAAGGACTCAGAGGTAAACAAAAGCAAGTCTGCCTTTTGTAGAGCTTGTTGTCTAAGGGACAAAAGTGGCAACATATGAATAATACCCCAAATCAATGTCTTATAAGCCCTGACAGAAGACTTGAAGGAAAGGCACATGGGGAGGGGGGGTAGACTGAGAGAGTAGAGATAGTTTTAGCATCACTGCTGATGAGGCAGTCGGTCATAATGTTGTATGAGCAGCAGTTTTCTGGATCACTTGTGTTGATGCAGGTCATTAGACAAAGAAAGTGACATTAAAAATGAGATCAAAAAGTTGAGTAGACGTTTCTGGAGCCTGGGGCATGAGTATTCCAGCAGAGTGATGAGATTGTGAAAGGCAGCTTAATTGCTCTCTGGTCCAGTCATTGAGTATGAACCAATGGGTATCCATGACTTCGACATTATTTCTACAAAATTGATTGAAAAAAATGATAAAACAAGTAAAATTTTCCCAACAATTGGCCAAATCCCTGAAACAAAATGAGTGGTCAGCTGCTGTGGAAGAAATGAGACATGAGCATTCTTTCTGGGCTTCCCCTGTCTGCCGGGAGTTGTGGGTCCCATTGATCTCTTTGCTTCATCTTTCATCTTCACCTAGCTGTACAAAGCCTCCCAAATACAGTACAGTCATAAAGTTTCTTCTTTGTAGATTCCATTAATTTATAGTTATTTCAGTACAGATAAATGAAGAACACTACTCCAGATTTTTGGGCAACAAAAATGTCAGTGTGTCACTACCTGTGTTTAAGTAGGAGCACACCATAACCACAACCATGGCAAGTAAATGCCCTCACAGGTCCTCACTGCCTCCGGAATTCCTTTCCACGTCACAGGAGCTAGTTTAATCCTTTCTCTGAAAGTTCCTTTATTAAAAATTCTGAAATTTAATGGAACATCTACAGTCTCAATAAGCTGTTTTTTTCTTACTCTTTACTAACTAGTTCAAATACAATATAATTGTTGCTGTGGATTCATTTCTGGGAGGAGGAGCATGGTGGGGGCAAGAGGCACCAGAGTCACCACACAGACCCCCGGAGTTGAGTGAAATCAGGCCTGAGGCAAACAGCCTGCAGACTCGTTTATTTCAGTTTCTACAACAGCTTATATAGCCAAGGCAGCCAATCCGGTCAAGGGGCGGTCTATGCCCTGACCAATCACACCCTGTTGCCAGGCAGTTTCTGAAGCCATCCAATCACAGCCTGTTGCCAGGCAGACTCTGTTGCCAGCAGCCATATTGGCATGCCCTTCTCATTCCACTACACATAATGTTTTAAATTTTTATAGATAGCTTATTAAAATGATTAAAGGTATCTAAAATACCATTAGTGGGTAAAATATTAACCAGAAAAATGACACTAAGAGTACTTTTGAGATTATTTTTTTTCTAACAAGAAAAGTTATGGTATTCATAATAAACAGATATAATGACACTTTAACTTTGCTTTTTTACAACATCAATAATAAAAGTAAATACATGAAGCATAGAAAAGAAGAGTAGGATTTTAAGAGAAAACTAGTGAACACTTGAGTTTTGGATGCTTCAAACACAAAAGGGTTCACAGTGCTTATAAGCATTATCATTATTTTCATCCTTTAAGTAGGTCAAATCTCCTTTCTAATGTATCCAGAAATCAAAACCTAATTCATTACATTGTGTATCTCATCAATTTCAGTTTTCAAGTATTCAATTAATGCAAACCCAAGTATTTTCTTTAGTGGCAACAATGCATTTAGGGACTGAGCTTAAAAGGCATGAAAAATGAAAAAAAAATTAAAAATTCATTTAAAATAACTGATACTGTTTTCTGCCCAAAGACCTAAGAACTAAGACTTAACAACTAATCACACAAATGGTATGTAATAAGAGAAGGAAAAAAAAAGAAGACCCAATATAATCAATGTCTTCTTTTTAAAAAGATTAAAAAACAGGTTGCCTTAATATATGGCTAGAGTTCAGTATCAGGATATTCTGAAATCTAAGGAACTACAGAAGAAAAATCAGAGCAGGTTTATTTTCCCTGCCATTTTTCCATAAATGTTCCTATCTTTTACTTTGGATTTCCTTTGTACTTTTACTGGGAGATTTTCTGCCTTCACTTTCTTTCATAGTTATGACTATGTTTCTATTTGTTGCATCCTTAAGCATCTTTTGTAAGGCTGGATGAGTGGTGACAAACTCTTTTGATTTCTGTTTGTTATGGAAGGTCTTTATTTCACCTTCATTCATAAATGAGAACTTTGCAAGGTACAGTATTTTGGGTTGACAGTTTTTTTCTCTTAAGACTTGGACTATATCTCACCATTCTCTCCTAGCCTGTAGAGTTTCTGATGAGAAGTTAGCTGTGAGTCTAATTGGAGATTCTCTGAAGAAGTAATCTGGCATTTCTCTCATGCACATTTTAGAATTTTTTCTTTATGTTTTACTGTGTGTGGGGAGCAACTGAGACTAGACTAAATTACTGGAACTAGGACTAATTCTATGCATCTGATCTCCCACAATATGGCACTGAGAGAGAGACCAAACAACTTCTACACAGCTGCCTCGCCAATTCGACTGATAAACTGCAGGAGCTGATCCTGCTCCTGATTGGAGGAGAGCAGTGTGCTCGGCGTGTGGGCAGCAGAGCATGGATTGGTGGAAGAGGACTATAAAGGAGGAGAGAAACAACATGCACCGGGGAACATCTGAGGGAAACATCTGAGGAACCCCTGAGAGCTGGCTGGCGGTGTGCCACTCCTCCGCGGAAGCAGGGAAAGTGGCAGGGGTGCCGCCCCTCCGCGGAGGCGGGGGGAGGAGGGGCCGGCAGCTAACCCAGGACAGCATAGTTCCTCCACAAGTGAGGGAACGGCAGCTAACCCGGGAAGGGCCGGGCAAAAGGAACAGCACAGGGTTCGGTGTCATTCCTCCACGAATGGGGGAGCGACAACTGTGGAGAGTTTGACGACAGTCTGTCATATGTAGACTTTTTCTGGTCATGTCTATTTAGAGTTCTATGTGCTTCCTGTACTTGGATGTCTCTCTTTCTCCAAAATAGGGAAATGTTCTGTTATTATTTCACTAAAAAGGCCTTCTAATCCTTTCTCTCTTTTCCCACTTTCAGAAACTCCTAAGATCTGCATGTTGGGTCGCTTGATAGTATCCCATAAATCTCCAACACTGTTTTTTTTCGTTTTCTAATCTCTTCTTTTTTTTTCTCTGACTGTAAAATTTCCAGAGATTTGTCTTCCAGCTCAGATATTCTTTCTTTTGCCTTACTGAGTCTGAGTCTGTTGTTAAGGCTTTCCACTACATTTTTATCTGATCTATTGAATTCTTTATTTCTAACATTTGATTATGATTTCTATTTAAAATCTCAATTTCAAGAGAAAAAATTTTCATTCATGTCATGTCTGGATTTCCTTAATTAATGGATTTGCTTCTGATTACCTCTAAGTAATCCTACAATTATTTTTTTTAATTCTATTTCTGGCATTTCTTCAATCTCTTCTTTTTCATATTCTAGTACTGAAGTGTTGGTGTGTTCCTTTGGAAGCATTATGTTGTCTTCCTTATTCTTGTTTCTTGAGTTGCTGCATTTATTTTGGGGCATTTATGGAGATATTTATTGGGTTTTTTTCCTTCCCTGTGATGGCTTTTATTTTTGCACTATGCCTCTGTGGATTAGTAGAGAGTCTGCTCTTTCAATGAATATCTTGAGGCATGTGCCGGATGTGGTCAGGAAGCTCTGTTCTGTGCTGCAGGGTGAGGGGAGTATGCAAGGTGACACCCAAATTGGGCATGGCAAATCTCTTCTTCTTTTTTTTTTTAATCAGAGGGGAGGATTAATCTGCTCTATTGGCATATTCACACTCACCTCCTCTCCTTCAAAGAGACCAATGCCTGAGTGCTAGCCCCAGTGGGTATAATATTCATTTGTACTGCCACAGGAGCCATGCAAAGGATTCGTGCGGTCCTCAGTGTGAGCAAGAATCCTACAGCAATGACCCTCACCAGAGAATCAGGAAGCCCCTATCATGTGGAGCCACACACAGTGACTACCCAAAGACCTAGCCATACCCTGCACCCACACATGCAGCCACAGTGTTTTCACAGTCCCAGCACACAAGCCTCTCACAGTCATGAGCACCCAGCTGCCTGTCAGTTCTCCAAGTCAGAGTCAGGTATCTCTGCTCAGCTGCTTGCTGGGCACACAGATGGCATGGACAGGAGCTGGCACAGCTGTTACTTATGTCCAAAATGGTGCCTGCCCTCTCACCTAGTTACAGGATGCTGGTGCCAGGTGGTTGGAGAGAGAGAAAGGTGCCCCCCTTTTTCCTTCTAGGTTGGCAGGTACACTGTCCCCCACAGGGCTCTAAATCATACTCATGCCAGGCTCTTCCTACAGCTTTATTGCCAGTGGCTTGGGCTGCTGCAGTCTGGTCTCACCTTACTCTCCAAAACTGGTGCTGAAGCTCTTGGCTGCTGGGGTCCTGAGTTGTGCACGTCCACATCCTCCATGTGGATCCACAGTGTCCCTCTAATTTGTGTGGAGCTTCCTCTGCCATTTTCTCCCTAACTCTTCCCTGAGATTGGACTCTCCCCATGGTTTTTGTTTTTTTAACTATCTTATCCTATACTAGAGCACTAAGCTCCCTCCCTATTCCACCATAATGGTGTCCTTTCCACTTTGGTGATCTTGTTTCTGAAAGCTGAACATCACTCCTCACCCCCTGCTCAAACCCACTTCTTCAGCAACTCTGGTCCCTGCAGCAGCCCACACTCTCACTCCTGTTGTCTCTACCTGATGGTCCTTCCACTGGAAATGTCTTCTCTCCACCTCTTCCTTCAAGATTTAGCTTAATTAACACCTCCTTATCAGATCTCCTCTGACTCTCCATCTCCTCTCTTTCTTGAAGGTTTTTCTTTACTTTGTGATGCCTCTAATGCCTAAGGTGCTGGTACCAGCATGTGGAATAGAATGAGAGAAATGAGAAACTGAATGCAGGATAAATTTAAAGTCATGCTAAAATATTCAGCCAACAAGAGAAATAATAGTGTTATTATCAGCAAATATGCATAGCACAAAATTTGCTCTTTTAAAAAGTTCAGGTATACAATTCAGTAGCATGAAATACATTCACAATGTCATGCAACATCCTAGTTATCCATTTTCATAATTTTTTCTTAAAGATACACTTTATTTATTTGAATATCAGAGTTATAGAGAGAGAGGGAGAGACACAGAGAGAGAGAGGTCTTCCATCCACTGGTTCACTCTCCAAATGGCCACAACACAACATCCAGGCTTGGGCCAAAATGAAGCCAGGAGCCAGGAGCTTCTTCCAGGTCTCCCATAAGGATGCAGGGGCCCAAGCACTTGGGCCATCTTCTGCTGCTTTCCCAGGCACGTTAGCAGGGAACTAGATCAGAAGTAGAGCAGCTGGGACTGAAACCTATACCTTTATGGGATGCCAGCATCATAGGTGGAGGTGTTATCCACTACAACACAACATTGGCCTCTCCATAACTTTTTTATCATCAGAAAAGGAAAATCTGTATTCATTGCCCAGTAACTTGCCTTTTTTCCAAATCCAGCCTTTGGAACCACTCAGACTCCATGAATTTCCCTATTCTCAGAAACTCACACAAGTAGAACCTCACAGTACTTACCTTTTCATGACTGGCTTATTTCACTTAGCAGAATGAAGATAACATTTTAATGCACTATTTTTTCAGATTTAGTAATTAACTTATCTGAAAGGCAGAGGGACAAAGAGGGGGAGAAAGAGAGCATTGTCCTTCATCTGCGGGTTTACTCCCCAAATGCTCTCTACATCTGGGGCTGGGCCAGATCAAAGCCAGGAGCCAGGAACTCCATCTAGATTTTCCATATGGGTTATGAGAATACAAGCACTTGAGCCACCATCTTCTGCCTCCCAGGCAGCATTAGCAGGGAGTTGGATTGGAAACCGAGGTGGGACTTCATGTCAGGCATTCCAATATGAGTTGAAGGCATCCCAGTGTGACACAATGCCTCCCCTATAATGCAATATTTTAATAATCAAAATCAATGTCAAAAACTAATAATGAATAAAATACCAAAATTTTAGACAAAGATATGATCAGTATCACTTATTTTTGCCTTTTGCCTCAGGCTCAATACAACTCAACACTGATCCTGACTTGATTGAAATTATTGGCATTTTATTATGGATTTTTTGCATTGATTTTTATTTTTTAATATTGCATTATTTAATAAGATATTATTTCTTTTAATTATTTTTTGGGTACTTCCTTATATTTTACACCAAAAGCAGTGACTCACATGCCTCACTCCATATTCAGCCTTAGTGGTACCAAATCCTTTCCTTTCACCAAACCAAATAAGCACCCAACCACAGTAGGAAACAATATGCTCATATGCAAAAATAGCTTCAAAAAATTTTTTAAAAAATAAAATAAAAAAGCAAAAATAGCTTCAAAACAAGTGGTTGGCCTCACCACTCCTCCAATGAGATTACTGCCCTTTTAGCCCCTCTTACATACCTATGCACCTGTCTCTAGCATGTGCATCTTACTGCACTGTGATAATCCACCCTCTTTCTATCTGTCTGTCAAGTCTGTGAACCATTTGAAGGCAGAGATTTAATCTCTTTCATCCTTGTACCCATATTTCTGTGCCCAGTGTTGAATGAGAAATCCATCAGCTCCTTTTTCCACAAGTAATACCTACTTCAGGATAGCTATGTGAGACTATGCCTTTATCTTATTTGGTTCTAATATCCCATAACCCATATAGGTTCATATTAAGAGGATGGTGACATAGGAAGCTCTAACTTTGTCATGTCTTAGAAAAAGATATTTCATGGTTACTTGGTCTCCTGATTGTTCTTGGTCCTCTAGACCAGGGACAGTCCATTGTCACTTCTTCAAGCTATCTTTATCCACTCTCACTTCTTCAATCTGTCTTTATCCACTCACAATCCCCTGGGGCTGCTCTGCCAGAGGAAGGCTATTCCCTGGCGATATTCCCTGGAGAATGTTGGAGTAGTACCTACTTCTGGTTTTCAGAGCCTGTATTCCTCCTCTGTCTGTAATAGCTAGAGTCCTGTCTATATTCTGAGCCATGTTTTCTTGGCTGTCTCACTTCTGGCTTACAGAACTGGCTGCACCTCCAGCAGGAAAGCCTGAACTCTGTTTAGTTTCCTAGTCTTACTTCCTGTCTTGTGGCCACAGTCCTGAAGTTGGCTTCAAGTCTTGAACCACAGCCTATTGCAGCAGCCTCTGGGCTCAAGGTCCTGGCAATGGTGATTTATAGACTTCTCACATTTGAATTTAGTTTGGATCCCATCATCTCAGTTGAGATTTTGCTTATTTGATGCCAGTAGAAAACGAAGTTTCCAAATTCCTAAATGCCTACAAGTGTTCATATGACTCTATATTTAGAGATATTTACAACAAAACCAAACATCACAACATCCAAAATATTAGCTCCTGAATTTATCATCCACCTCAGAACCAAACATCCCCACCCTAATGAAGTTTGTTTTGCCAATAACTAGGGTTTTTCTTGGATTTATTTTGCTCTAGCTGTTGAATCACTTAACTCTGAAAATTTCTTCCTTTCCTTAAGGATGCCACTGTTTGTGAAGTTTCTCCTTCTCTCCTGTCTCTGTATAAAAATCTTACTCTCTTCTTATAATTAATATCAATTAATTGTAGAGATGTGATAAGGCACAATGAGAAGCAACAATTGTCTTGTAACAGCTGTATTTATCATCTTTCCCAATACTTTAAAATCAGATGAAACCAATCCACACTGCTTTTTCCAATTTGATGAATGCTAAAATTAACTTATGAATGCAGACCAGAACTGTAAAAAGAAGTAGAAGAGTTCAAGGAAGATGTAACACACACATTCATCTAGAAACTATGGGGAAACAGCCAACTCATGAACTTTACCAATGGAATAAATGGCCTCAAGTGATTATGAAAGCATAGAGGAAAAAGTACTGTAGTTCTTTCATGGTGTAATAGTGTTCAATGGTAAGTGTGTTTCATGGCATTGATCTAAAATTCTTTCTTTTTTATCAAGTGTAATTACAAATAAATAGTGAAACTAATTTTCATGTGTGCCTTATGGAATTAGATTTCTTGATCTCCATATTGGAATTGGTTAGATTTCTTGATCTTGGGTAACTTAAATAAACATGCAATGAAAGCAACTATTGTTGTGTCATTATTTTTACATCTACATACTGCATTACCTTGCTAGGACTGCCATAAAGCTAAGTACTTTGGGTTGGGTGGCTTGAAAAATAGAAACTCCTTTTCTCACAGTTCTGGAGATGATAAGACAAAGATCAACATGTTGGTAAGGTTGGCTCTGTCTGTGGGCCCTGAGGGAAGTTTCTGATCCAGGCCTTTCTCCTTGGCTTGTGGATGGCCGTCCTCTCTGTGCATCTCTTCACATCATCTTCCCTATATGCATGTCTGTCCATGTCCAAATGTCCTCTTTCAGCTATTTTGAATTGGGCCACCCTAATGATCTCATTTTAACTTGATTACCTCTATAAAGATCCTGTATCCAAAAAATTCCTGTTTAGAGGTACTGAGTATTTAGACTCCAATATAACTTTTTTTGGAGGGTTTGGATATATGACACAATTCAATCCATTACATATAACACATTCATGCTTTTATACCTTCCTTTAGGAAGGACTTAGTATGTGCATGTTATCATGAAAAGTAAATTTAGGAAGCATGGTGGCTATGAAACATATTCCAACATTTCCCATGCTCACAGAGCAGCCAGCAAAGATGTTCCCCATGGTGTGACCATCAGCCATCTGAAGGAGAACCAAGAAGCAGAAGAATTTCCTGTTTTCTTTTGCATCATAGTCTTCTGCAATTGCAAAGATCTTTCATGCCATAGACAGAAATGCTTTCATATGGATATTTTATTCTGAAATTCATTAAGCTATGATATTTAAATAATGCACCTTGTGATTTGTTGAGAAATCCAGCATAATTTGGTGACAGCTGAGGCCCATTTTTCATCCCAATCTCATGTCACCCAGTCAGAAATAACTAAATAATTTGAGAAAGCCCAGTGCAAAATGAAAATATGAGGCTCTTTGTTTAAAAAGTGTTAGGATTTGAGCATGGATGTTTAGCTAGTGTTAAGTAAGATACCACTTGGGATCCCCACATTCCTTATCAAAGTGCCTGGGTTTTGGCCCCAGCTCTGTTCTCAAATCTAGTTTCCTGCTAACACACAGGTGATGGCTCAAGTGGTTCCTGCCACCTATGTAAGATTCAGATTGACTTCTCATTCCTTGGCTTAGCCTGACCCAGCCTCAGGTATTGTCATGGATATTTGGGGACTGAACTCCAGCAGACAGGTTGAGAGAAGTGCTCTTTCTCTTTCCCTCTCTTCCTCTCTACCTTACTCTGCCTCTCAAGTAAATAAATAAAAGCAAATTTTTAATTATTAGAGTTTTAAGACAATAATCAGTGCATTAAATTAAGCATTGGGGACTTCTAAATATATGATCCTGTGCAATTGCCAGCCTGAACTTAATTCACTCAAAGTACGCATAACAAATGCACATTTTGAAATGGTGAAAACATTGTGACATTGTTTCCTATAGCAAACATGGTCATGGAGTGTGCAGGGCACAGCTGACAGACCTCCACAGTGACCTGTGAAAGGAAGGGACAGTATTATTTAGTTAAGATTCTGATAACAATTTGGAGGTTTTGGGGAGGATCTCAGAGAATCACCCAAGGTTTATCTCTTGCACATGTCACAATCAGAGGCTGGTTGGACAACAATCCTGCTAGGCTCTTCTCCAAGCAGCCCTGGGGGCTTCCATCTTAAAGCCTCACTATCTTGGAGTTCTTTGCGTCTAGCCATAAGAAGGGGAGATAGAGGGGAGAGAAAGACCATACTCTGCCTCAATCAGAAGTGTCATATCATCTTTGCTTATGTGCTCATTATCCAGAACAGCTCATGTTTCACAACATAACTTCATGGGAGACTGGAAATACTGTTATCTTTCATGCCTAGGAAAAAGCAATGGATTGATATACATCTAACTTGATTCTGCCACAGAAATAATCAGTTTTCATGGAAATAAAGTAAAATTATCAAATGCATATCAATAAGTGTTAAATAACCTTATGTTCTTTTAGAAGAGGTTAGAGGAAATACTTGAGTTTCTTTCTCCCAAAAGCTTTCTATCTCATTGTGGAGACAAGACACACATACACCAAAGGGATCATTATCAAGTTGTGATTTTATCATTGAAGGATAGGGGATTGAAAAAAACTTTATGCAGGAAGTCCTACCTGAAAAAAAAGGGTAAGAAAAAATGAAGAGCACGCAAATGAAAACAAAGACTTTTTATTCAGAGCTTCTTACAGCAAGGGATTAATTCTTTATCACTTGCATTTGGCAGAAACTTAAAGGCAAGCAAGAACTGAGAATGCTTTACAATGGACAATAGTGAGAGTCTCAGAAAAGACCATAATAGTATCAGAGCATGTCAGAATGTTTCAGAGTAACCAGAGGAGAGAAGCCTGTAGGAGCACAAAAGGGTCAGATTCTCAAGGATATTGCTAACCTGTTAAGACATGAGATATTCAACAAGAAGGCAAAAGAGAGCTAACAAATGGTTTTAAGAAGAGAAAGCTCATGATCAGATTTGTGTCTTGAAGGAGTATTCTGTTTGTCTTATGCACTGTGGATAGAAGCTGTGGGTTGATAAAATTGTCATGGTGGGGCAATGTCACACTTTTGAAGGGATAGAAATAGATCACTTAGAGATCTGTCTAATGCTCCCTCTGAGTTATCTTCACTTTCTTCACTGTCTGAGCTATTTGACAACTCTAAACACTGTAGAAAGTTGACAATAAGACCAATTACTTATGTCTATAAAAAATAAAAATTAGTTGTGTCCAGAAGAATGTAATTGATTATTGATTCATTTTGCATCTCTTTGTAAATTTGAGCCAGCAATCATTATTTTCCTATAATAGTATATTTCCTATATTAGCATATTAGCAATTCTTTCTATTGGTTGTAACATCTTACTGGATCTTCATTAATCAATGAATTGAATAACATTTCTAACCTGTGCATTTTATATCTTTGTGAATGTTGTTGGTTTTATATCCTTCTTTTAAAAACCTACCCTTTAACAGTAATTTAGCAATCTCTATCAAAATTATAAGCACACATATTCTTTGACCCATTAATTTGACTTCCAGTAATTTACTGTACAGGTACATTTATAAATGTACAAAATACCATATTGGGGCTGGCACTGTGGCATAGCAGGTTAAGCCACTGCCTACAGTGCCAGCATCCCATATGGGCACCAGTTGGAGACCCAACTGCTCCACTTCTGATCCAGCTCTCTGTTATGGACTGGGAAAGCAGTAGAAAATGGCCCAAGACCTTGGGCCCTTGTATCCGCGTGGGAGACCTGGAAGAAGCTCCTGGCTCCTGGTTTCAGATCAGCACATCTCTGGCCATCTCAGCCAACTGGGGAGTGAACCAACGGATGGAAGACCTCTCTCTCTGTCTCTCTCTCTCTGTCCCTGCCTCTCGTCTCTCTGTGTGTAACTCTGACTTTCAAATAAATAAATAAATCTTTTTTTAAAAAAATACCATATCAACAATAATCTTTGCAACAAGATTATTAACAACCTAAACATCTATTGGTAGGAATCTTGAAATAGTCTTTTGAAAAAAATACTTACACAATCATAATATTGCTGAACAGGACTGGTGCTCTAGCACAACTGCTTAAGCCACAGTTTGCAATGCCAGCATCCCATATTGGAATGTTGGTTCAAGTCCCAGCTTCTCCACTTCCAATGTAGTTTTCTGTTAATGCACCTGCGAAGACAGTGGAAGATGACCTAGGTACATGGGCCCCTGATACCCATGTGGGAGCCCAAGATGGACTTCCTGGCTCCTGGCTCCTGGCTTCAGGTTCTTAAGACCATCTGAGGAAAGAAGATGAAAATTTTTTCTTATGTGTTCTGCCTTTCAAATAAATTAATCTTTAAAAACTATGAATAAAGAAGTTTTTGGTATCAATATGGACATGACTCTAAGACATATTTAGAGAAAGAAGCAAGACTTGTTTACAATATGCTACAGTTACACACACCTATAGTAGCGTTTGATGTGTTTTTGCCTGTTTGTGCTGCTGTATCCTAGAAGGATACACAAGACACTGAAAACTTGGATAGCCTCTGGGAGACAGAGGCATCCCATATGGGCACCAATTCAAGACCCAGTTGTTGCACTTCCAGTCTAGCTCCCTGGGAGGGCAGTGGAAGATGGCCCAAGTGCTTGGGCCCCTGTACCCATGTGGAAAGCTGGAAGAAATTCCTGGCTTCTGGCTTCAGACTGACCCAGCCAGGGTTGTTGCAGCCATTTAGGAAGTGAATCAGCAGAAGAAAAGTTCCCTCTCTCTCTCTCTTTCTCTCTCTCTCTCTGATTCTGGCTTTCAAATAAATAAAAAAATTAAAAATCTTAAAAATAAAAATAAAAAGTAATTTTTTAGAGTGAGTGTTAAAATACTTACTATGAAATCATATAATAATATTTGAGAGTCCACTCAAAATAATGCAAAAAGGTGAAAGGAAGTAGGTATAGATAAAACAAAACAGCTTGAATTGATCACCATTTAGCCAGTTATGAGATTATTATAAAATTATCTAATACACAGAATGAAATTCTCCCTAATACAAAACCTTTTAAGTTATCAATGCCCAGTCCTCACCCCCCACAAAAATTAAATAAATCATAGATTCTTGGGATGGTAATGGTATTGTTTAAAACTTTACCTGGTGTTATCACCATACAGCCAGGACTGACAATTGCTACATTAGTCAAGCTTTCATTATCATCACACCTCCTCTCATGGCATCAAGGCTACTGTGTTCTCCCTATACTCAGTTTCAGTGATCTGCTTCTGAGCTTGTCCACAAAACCTTGTCTTGACATCTAGCCTCTTTCAACAGCTCATTCTGATCCTAAAAAGGAAAGTGGCATTTGGGAATAGAGAGAAGTGGAGGGTAGCAGTACAGAGACACTGCGATGCCTAAGAGCTCGCTCCTTTGCACCACATACAGTCTCTAAACAGAGCACAATGTCAATTTGCTCCTGCAAGCCTCTCTGTGCACTAAAGGTAAGACACTGGGCTTGTGCCACCAAATTCCATCCAACCACAGGACAGGAACATGCAAACTTTGGTGCACAGGCCCTGTCTCATGGCACTTCAGGCAGTTTTTTTTCTGGCTCCTAGTTTCCCCCATCAAGAAGGTGTCCATTTCTCCCCCTGGGACCTGTGTGATTCAAGAAAGTTGTCTTCCTGGTCTGGATCTAGTTCCTTCATCAGTGAAAGGGGTAACGCACTTTATAAGATTGAGGAATATCTTAAAAGTTAATACTACTTGCTTAATCCTCCGCCTGCGGCGCTACCTGTCAAATAAATAAATTAAAAAAAAAAAGATACTACTTGAAGTACCTGAGAAGGTACCAATTACCTGTAAGACCTTGAGAATTGCGCGTTCCCTCTCCATTTCCTGCTTCTTTGTTCCTGGCGGCATGAGGTAGCATTAGTTTTGAGGACTTCCTGGCAGCTATAACTGCTCTAGAAGGAGGCCCACAGAGCGGGCAAGAAAGCACTTCCCAGATCTAAGTTTAAATCTGGGCCTTGGGCCAGCCTCTGAAACATCCATGACTTCTCCACAGTGACCCCGGCCACTGAACACCAACCGTTCCCTCTTCCAAGGTGGACTCTTTCCTAAATCTGCAACTTGGGGGAAGATTTGCCTTCTGGAAGCCAGATAACATGGTGGATCCTTGGCCCAATGTTTTGGCAATGTGCTTCTTGTCAGTCAGTTTTGTTATGAGGGAAGAAAGAATTCATTAAAGAAGGAGGCCAGAGAATACAGGAAGCTACATGTTTCCCCACAGCAAATTTCTCTGGCCTGGGAATTGTTCTCCCTAGATCACCAAGTCCAAGCACACAGCCAAGTTCACAGAGCCCCTACCGAGGAACCAAAACTGCTCATCATATTGCACCGTGCAATTCTTTACACTCATCCCTGAGTTCCCAGACGAATAGAGGGATTGTTGCATCTGCTCCCTCACATCCACTGCTCTTCCTCAGAAATCCTAATTTCCTTTGGAGCTCAGAGTGGGGACAATGGGGCCCCAGAAAGTAATCGAAGCATACCCTCCTCTCAGACAACCACACACATCCTCTGGACACTGTCCACAGCTGCCTTGCTCTGCACTTCCTGAGGAAACAGAACTCACGTGGAGTCTTCCCCTTTCACCCACAAAACAGGCCTGGAAGTTCTGCCGACCAACACGAGCACAATGCCAAAAAAGAAGCAAAGTGACTCCCCTTCCCCCAATTCCCAAAGCAGTAGCTCACATACCTAGGACCCAAATCAATGTGTGGTTGCATTTCCTTGCCAGCATCTAAATAGGGCCTCCATGCACAGACTGTACCTTGCCTTACTGCTACAGTCAAAAAAGCCTGCTAAGCTGGCTTCCCAGAATGGGTCTTATTATTGTCCCAGCTGCTCCACTTCTGATTCAGAACCCTGCTTATGGCCTTTGAAAGGCAACAGAGGATGGCACAATGTTTTTTCCCATGCCAATCATGTGGGACACCTGGATGGAGTTTTTGGCTCCTGGTTTCAGCCTGGCTCAGCCCTGGCTGTTGCAGCCATTTGGGGAATGAACCAACAGATAGATTTCTCTTTCTCTCTCCCTCTCTCTTTCTCTCTCTGTGTGTGTATGTGTGTGCTTGTGTGTGTCTCTCTCCCTCTCTCTGTAACTTCACCTTCCAAATAAATAAATAAATCTTTCTTTTAAAAAAAGAAAGATAAAGAATGCTGTTTTTCCTTTCACTGACAAGAAAAGCATACAAAAAAGCAGAAACAAAGAAGGCATATTCCAAAAAGTCCAGCCACCACCCCTAAAGCATAAATTTTGGTTCAAGCCCTCTTTTCAGGGCCACCTTTCTCCATCGACATGATTTTACTGTTTGTTAGACTTCATTTCACCTCCACTCAAGTGCAGGGAATGTAGGGAGAAAAAGTATGGTGTTCCCCACGGTTCAGCCCCACTCAGAGATCCGAGGTGGTTCTGATGCACCCGTTTGGCTGAGTCATTTGGGGTAAAATCCTACAAACATCTCTCTGTGGTTTCATCTGAAGCCGACGTTTTTGCATTTGCCTGTCTCCCAAGTCTGCTTTGAAGAAAATCCAACATCATCTTTCAATGCTTCAAGGCCCTGAGGAGGACAGCTTGGTAGATCCAGCAAATTCTTGACTTGAAGAAGCCGTAAAGAGGTGCTGTGTCATTTCAAACCTCACAGTTTTTGGAACATAAATCTAGAGCTCACTCGCTCTGTCTCTCTCTCTCTCCAGCAAGTGGTTTTTACAAGCACCTTGAATGTATACTTATAACCCAAGCTATTTGATTCTTAATAAAGTGCTGGCACATTCAGATTCCACAGCACATTTTTGCCTTTATAAGGATTAGAATGTTAATAATTTTCCTCTCCAATGTGAGTCCTCAGAACTTCTGGGAGAACAGAGCTGGCACGAGGATGTTGTATGCTAGTTATCCAAAGTCAACCGCCATCGGAAATTCTTATTTACCTTCTGTTTATGTGTCCTTAATGGCAGGAAAAAAAAAAAGATATAAAAGCAGCCACTTAAGAAAGCAGTTTGGCCATTGTGACAACAGTTGCCCAATATTGTGTTTTATTTAACTGGACAGAGATACAGGCAGTCTGTGGATGCATGAAAACAGCTCATACTTCGAAGACATCATAGGAATTTTGTCCTCTATTTTTTCTTTCTAAATTACAATTATTAAGTAATTTCTCGAGTGTCAATGATATCCTTGACCTAGATACTTTTTAGATGATTTGAAATGGATTCATTAAGGAAATATTATTTAAGCACTTTTGGAAGGGCTCTCTGTGGACCTTCCAAACCATGTGTTCAGCTGTCATTAAGAGAATCCCCTGAGAGCTGTGGGGTCAAAGCTAAGTTCTGGGCCTCCACTCTCTGGCTCCAATCTTATTCCCAAACCTCTATCACTTGGTCTTCCAATCACAGCAAACTGCTTCTCCCTGTACTCAATACTATCTCATTTCTCACTCTTGGCACTGGCTCTTCTCCCTGGTTGGCATCCTCTTGCTGAGCAGCCTGCCTCGTGAGCTTCTTATCCCTTAAAGCTCAAACATCAGGTCCAGTTGCTCCATCTCTGAGTATAACCCACAAGAATTGAAGACAGAGACCCAAGACAATATTTGTACACTCATATTCATAACAGCTTTATTCACAACAACCAAAATGTGGAAACAAAGCAAGTGACCATCAATCAATGCATGGTTAAACAAAGTGTGGTGGGCTGGTGCCATGGCTCACTTGGTTAATCTTCTGCCTGCAGCACCGGCATCCCATATGGGTGCCAGGTTCTAGTCCCGGCTGCTGCTCTTCCAGTCCAACTTTCTGCTATGGCCCAGGAAGGCAGTGGAGGATGGCCCAAGTGCTTGGGCCCCTGCACCCACATGGGACACTGGGAAGAAGCACCTGGTTCCTGGCTTCAGATTGGCGTAGCGCCGGCCATAGCGGCCATTTGGGGAGTGAACCAATGGAAGACCTTTCTCTCTGTCTCTCTCTCTCTGTCTATAACTGTCAAAAAAAAAAAAAGTGTGGTATGGGGATACTTTAAAAAGTGAGTAGGAGGCCGGCGCCACAGCTCACTAGGCTAATCCTCCACCTTGCAGCGTAGGCACACTGGGTTCTAGTCCCGATCGGGGCGCCGGATTCTGTCCCCGTTGCCCCTCATCCAGGCCAGCTCTCTGCTGTGGCCAGGGAGTGCGTGGAGGATGGCCCAAGTGCTTGGGCACTGTACCCCATGGGAGACCAGGAGAAAGCACCTGGCTCCTGCCTTCGGATCAGCGCAATGCGCCGGCCATAGCGCGCCGGCCACGGCGGCCATTGGAGGGTAAACCAACAGCAAAAGGAAGACCTTTCTCTCTGTCTCTCTCTCTCACTGTCCACTCTGCCTGTCAAAAAAAAAAAAAAAAAAGTGAGTGGGAGTAGAGGGGCTGGTGTTATGGAAGAGTGAGCTGAGCTGCTGTCTGCTGCAGCTGCATTCCATACCAGAGCACCAATTCAAATCCCAACTGCCCTGCTTCTGATTCAAATCCCTGTTAATGTGCCCGGGAAGGTAGCAGAGGAAGGCCCAAGTGCTTAGGCCCCTGCCATCCATGTGTGAGATCTGGATGAAGCTGTGGGCTCCTGGCTTTGACCTGGACCAGCCCCAACTATTGTGGCCGTTTGGGGAGTGACCCAGAGGATGGAAGATCTCCACCCCAACCCCCGCCCACTGCCTCCCTCTCTGTCTCTCTGATGCACTGCCTTTCAAATAAATAATAATCCTTTTTTTAAAAAAAAATCAGTCATCATTTGTTTCCTAATGGGTATTTTGTGAATATCTTGAAGAACCTTGAATTTCGAAAAATTTTTGCACCAAAATAAACTTACTTTAATTTCATTTTCCACAAACATTTTAAAGTACCATGATATATATCCACACAATGGAGTGGTATGCAGTAGGAGAAAATGCTGACATATAGAACAACTTATACAAATCTTAACTAATTAAATAAATCTATGAACAATGACAAATTATTCCTACAAGATTAAATCAAATAGATGGAGTTTAACTGTATTGGTAATTTATTCACACTTCATTTGTAAATGGATGCAATTTTTTTGTTGGTCAAAAGCAATAATAGGATAAAGAATCTGAAGTTCTAATACTGTTATTCATGCCACTATTTATTATAATTTATTATTATAATATATTTATTATTATTTATTATAATGGTAATTATTATAATTACCATGCATTGAGGTCTTTAAGGTGTTAGAGATTGTTATGTTTTGCATATATTATTTTATTTAATAATTGAAACCATTTTACTGATGACAAAACTGAGAACTAGAAGTCAGTCAACTTTCCCAAGACCAGAAAGCTAGGAACTGGCAGAGCCAAGATTTAGAACAGGTCTACCAGTTTCCAAGGCTGTGCTTGTGAACTAGAGCCCAGGAAATTCTTTTTCCTAAGACCCAAGAATATTCTTCTTGAAACCTACAAATGAGAAAAACAAGTGAAGTTAGCAATGAGAAAACATTGTTCACCCATCTGGTTGGCAAAAATGAAAAAGAGTGATATCATCCAGTGCTGGCAAAATCATCAAGAACAATCTTCCACTGTGGATATGAACAGCACTGATATGTTTGGAAAGTAAATTGGAAGTTTCTTTTAAAACACTCATGTCCGCATGCCCAGGAATTCTGCTTTGGGAAAGCTTATTACTACCAAAAGTAAGGGCACCAATATATACAGGTGTATATACAAGGATATTTTTAGTGTCAAAAACCTGGGGGCTGGGGTAGAGTGGGTTTGAGTGTCTGTTTATAGGGAAATGATTTAATAAAGTTCCACATAGGAGTTAGGTAACCCCTAAAAGGGATGAATGAGACTCCTGTACATGTGACCCCGGAAGTGGTCCCTGGCACATGAGTGGGTAAGCAAGAGAAGACTTCATGTAATGTTCATAGCATAATTCATTTTTACAAAAACAAGCCAAAAGAGATCAACAGTAAAAACAATAAATGTGCTTATATGTTCTTTTTATTTTATTTTATTTTATTTTTTATTTTTTGACAGGCAGAGTGGATGGTGAGAGAGAGAGACAGAGAGAGAAAGGTCTTCCTTTTGCCGTTGGTTCACCCTCCAATGGCCGCCGCGGCCAGCGCGCTATGGCTGGCGCACCGCGCTGATCCGAAGGCAGGAGCCAGGTGCTTATCCTGGTCTCCCATGGGGTGCAGGGCCCAAGCACTTGGGCCATCCTCCACTGCACTCCCTGGCCACAGCAGAGAGCTGGCCTGGAAGAAGGGCAACCGGGACAGAATCCGGCACCCCGATCGGGACTAGAACCCGGTGTGCCTACGCCGCAAGGCGGAGGATTAGCCTAGTGAGCCGCGGCGCCGGCCGCTTATATGTTCTTAGGAGATGTGGAAGGATGCACACCTGCTCTTGACTGATTAGTTACCTCGATGGGATAAGAAAGCAGAAGATAAGATAAGGCAATATTTTTCACTTTTTCTTTATGCAGATTTAGATATTTTTATTTGTTGTTGAGATCTAAAAACTTAATTTAGACTTTTTAAAAAGATATGAGTGGTTAATTGGCTAATGAAAGTCCATTCTATTCCTCTCCCTCATGTAACTGATGCTGAGTGACCAGCCCAACATCTCTCTCCTCCCCTTCACTCTGCCACCTCAGGGTCAGACTCGGCTTTCTGAGCACAAATTCACCCCTCAGCCAATGCACCTGGACCAGGCTCTACTTTCCTCTTCTCATCTCAGTTTCCTGAGACTGAATCCTGCTCCTCTCTGACTTGGTCTCCCAGACAGATCCTCACCACTCATTGACACCCTCTGTCTTAGTCCATTGTCTGTTACTACAGCAGAATACCTGAGATTGGCTAGTTTAAAAGAAAAGTAAATTTATTTTTTACAGTTCTGGAGTCTTGGAAGTCCAAGATCAAGGGGCTACCTGTGCTGAGGATCTTCCACTGGTAAAGATTATCTGTAGAGTCTGAAGTAGCTCAGGCATTATACGGTGAGAAGAGCACATACAAGAGACAGTGCCAAACCGCCTTAATAGCAGATCCACTCTTGCAGGCATTTGGTGGCTTAGCTTAGACACTGCCCAGGATGTCCATATCCCATATCAGAGTGCCTAGGTTTGAGTCCTGGCTCCACTCTCAATTCCAGCTTCCTGCTAATGCACATCCTGATGACTCAGGAAGCTAGAAACCTGCCACTTATATGAGAGTTCCAACTGAGTTGCTCCTGGCTTTGCTTTAGGAATGTAGGCAGCTGGGAGAGGAGCTGAGGTCTCACAGCTCCAGCCAAACTATTCCTGGACAGTGGCCTACCCACACTGGCGATTGACAGCTCCAGCTGAACCGCTGGTGGACTGCTCACCAACGACCTGGTGGGCCAGTGGTTGACAGCTCTGGGCAATCTGCAATTTGACAGCCATAGTCTACTTGCTGCAGGACAGCGACAGCTGGCCTAGATGACGGCCTCGCCTGACCTGTGTGACAAGTGCCCTTCTGTGCACCCCCTTCCCTTTCTGTGCACAATGCAAGCCTCTTGTTCTATGTACAATCTAGGCCTGCCTTCTGTGCACAAAGCCTCCCCAACCCTCATCTTTCTGTGTAGCAGAAATCAGAATTTCCACAATTGTTTTTAAGATTTATGTATTTGAAAGGCAGAGTGACAGAGAAAGAGAGACCTTCCGTCCACCGGTTCATTCCCCAAATGGCCATAATGGCTGGGGCTTGAGTAAGCCAAAGCCAGGAGCCAAGAACTCCATTCAGATTCCCCATGTGGGCAGCAGGGGCCCAAATATATTGCTTTTCCAGGTGTGTTAGCAGGGAGCTCGATCAGAAGTGGAGCTGCCAGGACTCTAGTCAGCTCCCTGATAACAGTATGCTGGAGACACAGACATTGGCTTAACTTCACTGTTCTACAACATGGGCCCCAAGTTCCATAGTGTTGTGAGCTTGGGACTAGCACTAGCTGGAAATACCAAACATGACTGCATGATGTGCTCTCCCTCCCCGCCCATGACAGTCATGATAATGAAATTACCACAGAAGGGCATTCACACTCTCATCATGTACCTGATGTCATGATACTTCCAGTATTTTCTCAAAAGGGCATGGAAACGGTCAGCGATGGAGCCTGGCCTCAAACTCCACCCCTTTTGAATATTCAATTGGCTCCACCCAAGACAGCTCCCCCTACATCTCTGAAGGGTATAAAGGAATGTCCATCCCTTGTTGAGGGGACTTTTTCTTGGTTGGGTGTTTCTTCCTTTATAAGGACCTTTTTTTGTTGTATGTTTTTCCTTGGTGAGAGATGTTTCTTTGCTTGAGGATTTTCTGCATTCTTGGCCATTTGTTTGAAGTGACGCCTTGACAGTTGGGACTCCATTTTAGAGCACTCAAGACTCCATCTTGAGAAAGCACCTCCCACCATGAGACTCTGGTCTGAAAGTAACTATGGTCTAAAACTCAGACAATGACAGTACACTGCATCCCACTTGGCAGAGCATAGGCCCTCCCTAGCATCATTGCTCAAGCTTAAAAACTGATAGGTTGCACCTGGATTAGTGATAAGATTGTAATTTTCTATGTCCCATATATGATTTAGGCCAATATCTGGATTAATGTCAAGATTATAATTGGAGTTGTGAAGATTAAAATTGGTGATGTCAAGATTGTCATTAATATTAGTTTCACATATGCTTTAATTTAAGATTTTAATTGTTTTGGGCCAGCACTGTGGTGCAGTGGGTTAAAACCCTGGCCTGAACCACTGGCATCCCATATGGGTGCCAGTTCTAGTCCCAGCTGCTCCTCTTCCAATCCAGCTCTCTGCTGTGGCCTGGAAAGGCAGTGGAAGATGGCCCAAGTCCTTGGGCCCCTGCACCCATGTGGGAAGACCCAGAAGAAGCTCCTGGCTCCTGGCTTCAGATTGGTGCAGCTCCATCCATTGCAGCCAATTGGGGAGTGAACCAGCAGGTGGAAGACCTCTTTCTCCCTCTCCCTCTCCCTCTCCCTCTCCCCCTCCCCCTCCCCCTCCCCCTCCCCCTCCCTCTCCCTCTCCCTCTCCCTCTCCCTCTCCCTCTCCTCTCTCCCTCTCCCTCTCCTCTCTCCCTCTCTCCCTCTCTCTCTCCCTCTCTCCTTCTCCTTCTCCCTCTCCCTCTCCCTCTCCCTCTCCTTATCCTTCTCTCTCTGTGTAACTCTGACTTTCAAATAAATAAATAAATCTTTAAAAAAAAATAAAGTGGAGCAGCCGAGACTTGAACTGGTGCCCATACGGGATGCAGGCACTGCAGATGGTGGCTTCACCTGCTAAGCCACAGTGCCGGCCCCTGTACAGGGTTTTTAAATTCTCAGTCATGCACATTCATGTCCAAGGCCTTCATGCTCACTCCCCCACATTCACAGACCCACCCAGAGCAATTTCTAGACCCGTGAGCTCCATTTATGGTAAGTGCACTGTACAGGTGCACCACTATGCTTCACTGTGCTAAGACACACAAATAACTACCTATCATTGTGTTGCAGTTACCTGCAGTACTCAGTACTGTGACAGCTGTGCAGGTTTTCGGCTATGAGCAACAGACTATCCATACAGCCTGGGTTGGAGCTAGTCCTATGTAAGCTCACGTATGCTGCTTGCATGGCAAACTCTCTTTATGACACAATTATCAAAACAAATCCCCACCATTAATTAACCATTGAATATAGTATTTGTTTGAAAACTTTGGCATTCCACACAGAACAAAAAGTGTAAAATACTGTTTGAGTACTAGTTATAGCATTAATTCACATTGGACAACACATTAAGGACAGAGATCCTACATGAGGAGTAAGTTCACAGTGACTCCTGTTGTTGACTTAACCAATTGACACTCTTGTTTATGGCATCAGTAATCTCCCTAGGCTCTACTCATGAGTTGACAAGGCTATGGAAGCCTTTTGAGTTCGCCGACTTCAATCATATTTAGACAAGGTCATAGTGAAAGTGGAAGTTCTCTCCGCCCTTCAGCGTAGGGTACCTCCTTCTTTGATGGCCCGTTCTTTCTACTGGGATCTCACTTGCAGAGATCTTTCAGTTAAGTTGGTTGATTGTTTGTTTGTTTGTTTGCCAGAGTGTCTTGGCTTTCCATGCCTAAAATATTCTCAGCTCTTCAGCCAGATCCGAATGCCTCAAGGGCTAATTCTGAGGCCAGAGTGCTGTTTAGGACATCTGTCATTCTATGAGTCTGCTGTGTATCCCGCTTCCCATGTAGGATTGTTCTCTCCTTTATTCTATCAGTATTAGCAGACACTAGTCTTGTTTGTGTGATCCCTTTGACTCTTAGACCTACCATTATGATCAATTGTGAACTGAAATTGACCACTTTGACTAGTGAGATGGTATTGGTACATGCCATCTTGATGGGATTGAATTGGAATCCCCTGGCACATTTCTAACTCCACCATTTGGGGCAAGTCAGCTTGAGCATGTCCCAATTTTTTTATTTTGCACCCACATGTAAGAAATAACATGTGGTATCTTTCAGTGTCCAGCTTATTTCACTCAACATGATGTCTTCCAGTTGCAACCATTTGATTACTGGCATAAAAAGCAGCACAAAAATGAATGAGGAGAGGAGAGGAGAGGAGAGGAGAGGAGAGGAGAGGAGAGGAGAGGAGAGGAGAG
Organism: Oryctolagus cuniculus; assembly: GCF_051225735.1. NCBI lineage: Eukaryota > Metazoa > Chordata > Mammalia > Lagomorpha > Leporidae > Oryctolagus > Oryctolagus cuniculus. The sequence continues at coordinate 86,778,362 of NC_142871.1, read as the reverse complement.
AAAAGAAGGACCCAGAAATTAATCCACATACATAAAGCCGAATGATTTTTTAAAAGATGCCAAGACCATACATTAGAGAAAAGATAATCTCTTCAACAAATAGTGCTGGCAAAACTGGATGTATATATGTAGAAAAATGAAATTAGACTCATGCCTCTCATGTAAAAATCCACTCAATATGAATCAAAGACCTATATTTAAGACTTGAGACTATGAAATTGCTGGAAGAAAATGTAGAGAAAACACTCCTAGACATTGGTGTAGGAGATGGCATCTTGAATGAGACCACCAAAGCATGGGCAAAAAAGCAAATCTAAACAAATGGGACTATATCGAACTGAGAAGCTTCTGCACAGCAAAAGAAAAAATCCAAAAGACAGAGTGTAACAAATGCCGGTGAGGATGCGTAGAAAGGGGAACTCTTATACATTGTTGGTGGGAATGTAAACTAGTGCTTCCACCGTGGAAGCAGTATAAAGATTTCTTTAAAGACTAGAAATGGACTTCCCATATGGTTGAGCTAAATCAAATGAAGCAAAAACAAGGATGCAGGGGAGAACAAGTTCATGGTATAGACACAGCAGATCCAGCAGAGGGCGATATCACCCAATAAAAAGAGTGCCGCAGATGCCTGAGGGACTGCTTTGGACTTATATGGCCTTGTCTAAATACTGACGGAGTTTGTGGATTCGAAAGGCTTCCATAGCTTAGGCAGCTCATGTTAAGAGCCTCAGGTGGCCACCAACACCACACCTGAGTGTTAATTGTTAAATTAACAACAGGAGTCACTGTGCACTAACTCCCCATGCAGGACCTCTGTCCTCAATGAGTTGTTTTTTTTTATTTTATTTTTTTTTTTTTTTTATTTTTTTTTTTTATTTTTGACAGGCAGAGTGGACAGTGAGAGACACAGAGAGAAAGGTCTTCCTTTGCCGTTGGTTCACCCTCCAATGGCCGCCGCTGCAGCCGGCGCACCGCGCTGATCCGATGGCAGGAGCCAGGATCCAGGTGCTTTTCCTGGTCTCCCATGGGGTGCAGGGCCCAAGCACCTGGGCCATCCTCCACTGCACTCCCTGGCCATAGCAGAGAGCTGGCCTGGAAGAGGGGCAACCGGGACAGAATCCGGCGCCCCGACCGGGACTAGAACCCGGTGTGCCGGCGCCGCAAGGTGGAGGATTAGCCTATTGAGCCACGGCGCCGGCCGTCAATGAGTTGTATTGAGAGTTAACTGTAAAACCAGTTCTCGGGGCTGGTGCTGTGGTGCAGCAGGTTACTGTCCTGGCCTGAAGTGTCAGCATCCCATATGGATGCCGGTTCGCATCCCGGCTGCTCCACTTCCAATCCAGCTCTCTGCTATTGCCTGGGAAAGCAGTAGAAGATGGCCTGAGTCCTTGGGCCCCTGTACCCACATGGGAGACCTGGAAGAAGCTTCTGGCTCCTGGCTTCAGATCAGCCCAGCTCCGGCCGTTGCGGCCAATTGAGGAGTGAACCAGCAGATAGAAGACCTCTCTCTCTCTCTCTGCCTCTCCTCTCTGTGCTTCTCCTTCTCTCTGAAACTCTGCCTTTCAAATAAATAAATAAATCTTAAAAAAAAAAAAAAAAGTTCTCAGTTTGTGTGTGTGTATGTGTGTGTGTCCAAATTGTTGAAATCTTTACTTAGTATAGAGTTGGTCTTCTGTGTATGAAGTTAATTGAAAATGAAGAGCAACTAAATCCTGGTCTTCCATGTGGGTGGAAGTGACCCAAATATGTGAACTATCACCTGCTGTCTCCCAGGACACACATTAGCAGGAAGCTAAATCAGAAGCAGACAAGCCAGGATTCAAATCAAACACTTTGATATGGGATGCAGACCTTGCAACTGGGGTATTAACCACTGTGCCTGACATCTGCTCCTGTACTTCATTTCTCTATTGCACATTTCTCTCTTCTAATTTTTATTAATGTATTATTTAAGATTATTTTGGCTACAAATGACAGAGCACCCAACAGTGGCCTAAACCATCAGAGCATGTTTTTTCACTTAACAAGGAGTCTGGGAGTACACAGCTTCTGGCTTCAGGTCCACAGTCCAATGGCATTAGGGTTGGTATCTCTACAGTTCTATGGAACGTTATCTCCTGATTGTAAAATGGCTGATGTCACATTTAACACAGAAAAAAAGAGGGACTAAGTATTGCACCAAACACAATCAACCCTTCTATCAGGAAAGCAACAGTGTTCCCAGCAAACAGTGGATACAAACCAGCACTGGGTCACATGACTACAAGAGCCATAAGATAGGACAAGAAAGCAAGAAGCCATGGTCATGGGCCAACAGTGGTTGTCACTGAGGACTAACACCCTTGTCCCAAGGAGCAGGGAAGAGATATTGGGTAGACAACTAACCATGCCTGCAGTTATAGTATGTCTTACACCAAGGTATCCTTCGATGGTAGAGTTTCCTGGGATTTCATGAGCAGATGTGTGTTCTTTGAACCCGTTCCTAATTCAAGGATTACTTGTTGATTACTCACTGGATGACAGGCACTGGGTCAGATGTCAGGTAGGGGTAGGTGAGGCTGGACTTGCTAATCTAGAATATGAAAGGTCTGGGTAAAAGTAGGAATGAAAGGGTAGGTAATAACACAAACGTTTATGCCAAATAGGCCACAGATTTACATTCCTACTTAAGAGGCTTGGACAGACTCTGCAACTGCTTCCCGAGTGCCCTGGCTCACTGCGACACTCACTGAATATCCACAATATCCACGTTCTGCAGAGTGATTATTTCTAAATCCAGTAGGTGCAAATCTCAGTGGCTCAGATATGTCAGAAACATATCAGAGCATCTGTCATTTTTCTCTATAAAAACGTCACATGAGTCACTGACATCAAGGAACCCGAACACTGCTAGGGGCTGGTTGGGAGACACCATTCTGAATTTACCTGAACTGATACTATCTGAATGTACTCTGACTTCAAGACTCAAGGGAGAAAGCTAAAGGAAGTGTCGAGACACTTTATATGTGATCATATATTTTTTTAAAAACTGGCAAGTTCTCATTTATGAAGGAAAGGCTGAGTGTGGCGGTGCAAGCACCAGCAGCATGAGTCCATCTGGCACTCAGTGTCAAATGAGGTCAGCAGAGGGGCCAGCAGGAAAACATGGGCAGCCTCCCAAGGGTGTGGTCCCCAGGAAGACTTCCTGAGGCCGGGAGACTCCCTGGCCCATGCTCATTCCCTCAGCTGGGGCTGAAGGCCTTTCTGACGCCTCCCTGTTGGTTCTCCCCAGACTCAAGTTCAAGGAAGTGTGGGAGTCCCCCTGTAAACTGTCACATATCATTCAGCAACATTTACAGAGATTTCTTTTTGACGCTTGATCTCACAGAATACACAGTTTAAAGCTCTATGGGGCCAGCACTGTGGCACAGCAGCGTGAAGTCCCAATCTGCAGCACCGGCATCCCATATGGGCGCTGGTTCGAGTCCCAGCTGATCCACTTCCAATCCAGCTCTCTGCTGAGGCATGGCAAAACAGCAGAAGATGGCCCAAGTCCTTGGGCCCCTGCACCCACATGGGAGACCCAGAGGAAGCTCCTGGCTCCTGGCTTCAGATCAGCACAGCTCCGGCCATTGCGGCCAATTGGGGAGTGAACCAGTGGATGGAAGCCCTCTCTCTCTCTCTCTCTGCCTCTGCCTCTGCCTCTCTGTAACTCTGCCTTTCAAATAAATAAATAAATCTTATTTTTAAAAAATCTTTCTATTTCTGAACAATTATTTTTCTTTTTCTAGATGTTTACTTATGTTACTTGAAAAGCAAGACAGGCCGGCGCTGCGGCTCAATAGGCTAATCCTCCACCTAGCGGGTTCTAGTCCTGGACGGGGCACCGGATTCTGTCCTGGTTGCCCCTCTTCCAGGCCAGCTCTCTGCTGTGGCCCGGGAAGGCAGTGGAGGATGGTCCAAGTGTTTGGGTCCTGCACCCCATGGGAGACCAGGAGAAGCACCTGGCTCCTGTCTTCGGATCAGCGTGGTGCGCCGGCCGCAGCGCACCGGCCGCAGCGCGCCAGCCGTGGCGGCCATTGGAGGGTGAACCAACGGCAAAGGAAGACCTTTCTCTCTGTCTATCTCTCTCACTGTCCACTCTGCCTGTCAAAAAAAAAAAAAAAAGAAAAGAAAAGAAAAGCAAGACAGAAAATGAGAGACACATGCACACATACACACACACACACATACGCACACGCAGAGAGAGAGAGAGAGAGAGATCCTCTATCCTCTGATTTACCACCCAAATGCCTGCATCCAGGTCTCCCATGTGGGTGGCAGGGACTCAAGTACTTGGAACACCAACTGCTGCCTCCCAGGATGCAGCAGCAGGAAGATGATAGGAAGCTGAGTAGCCAGGACTCCAACCAGGCACTTCCAATATGGGATGCAGGCATCCCAAGCAGCCTCTAAACCCACTGCACCACAACACCCACTGCAACCAAGTTACTTTTCCTGGAGACAAAGGGTTCCTACAAGGCTCATTGTGTTTGAGTTCTGAGCTACAAAAAAAAAAAAAAAAAAAAAAAAAAAGTAAGCCAAAACTATCATTTTTGGAAAGAGTTCCCTATTTTCAAATCTTAGTGATATTATCTTAATAACTAAGTTTCAAGTTCTTTGTGACCTAAAAAGATTGGAGTAGGTTCTGTCTTAGGTCCCTCCATTTCTGAAATTCTTGGATTTTTGCTCTTTGAAGCTTAGAACTTTGGGCCAAATCCATACCACATTTTAAATAACCATCCAAATTTTGAATTCAAAATTGCCATTGACTGATAAGGAGTTCCCAGATGAAGCTTCATAGAACTAAGATCCACTTGTTGAACCACTGCAGGTTATGCAAAATGTACTCTTGTGTTTTCGAAGAGAAAGACCTTGAACTTTGCCAAAATGCCTATAAACATATAGAAAAGTGATGGCAGTGTAAGGAAACACAGAAAGGAAGGCAAGAAATCCCTTTCCCAAATACCCTTTCAAATGCAACAGCTCTAGCTGCAGGGAACTCAGAAGTCCTGGCTCCTAAGAGTCAACTGCTGAACTTCACAGCCCAGCCCAGTGGACTGCAGAAGGGTGGAGGGGTAGGCATGATAGGACTTTTCTTTTGGCTGAGCTGGAAGACAGATAAGAAGAGCTGACTGAGGTGCTACTAGCTTAAATGAGAGAAAAAGATAAGAGACAGCAAAAAAGAAGCCAAGGAAAAATAACCTTGACTTACATTCATGAATGAATAGCTTAATCTGTGTTTATCAGCAGATAAAAAAAATCTGGTAGTTGCACAATTGTGTAAAAGAGTTGAAAACTTAGGTGGGAGGTTCCTGCTTCCTACATCCCAAAAGAAATTGTCAAAAAAATGGCCTTGGACAGGTCTCATGCAGCACTGCTGTCATGGCCACACCCCACAGAAGGGGTCTTGAGGTGGCCTCCCCTCTGTGGAATGGAGCACAGGAAGTAGATCAGGCCCCTACCCTACAGATGGAGATCACCTGACAGAACATCTCATAATTTTTCTCTTACCAACAAGAAGAGAGGATGGAAAATCCTCTCTTCTAGATATTGTCACCTGCTGATACAATATGGTTTACTATAATCACCCTTCTGTGTGATAGTTTTCAGAACTCATTCCTCCCATCTAGCTGTGTGATACCTTTTCTAATAAGCAGGTGTTTAGGGGTTTGGCTTTCATCTGATCCTGTATGTTTAAGTCATAGTTTCAGCCTTTAGATTAAGTTGTCTGACAGCTTTGCTTAGAGCACTCAGTAACTGTGCATCAACTTGATTTCATTGCCAACTCCCAAGGGACATTACCAAATGCCCAGAGTATTTGTTTTCATCAAGAACAAATTCAGAATTCAGATTTTCAGATACATTTCTGTTAGTATAAATCACTGATCTGCTTGCTTGCCAATAATGTGCTCTAGAAACATAAATGTGGGTGAATAATGTTTGATTCTAACAAAACCAAACATCTATTAAGATCAAATAATTTAACCTTCACAGCACTATAAATAGCTACTAGAATTACAACTTTTATTCAACAGGTGTACACAGAGTTGCTTTCTACCTCACTTCTGCATTCAAATCTCTCCCTTTTTTCTAACCAAAGCTAGGATGTCTCAACTGGACGTAAATGGTAACACATGCCAAATGCTACAAATTTGGGGGTTTAAGTTGGATTTTTGTTGCCTTTTTTGTGCATACAATTATTACCTTCTAACAACATGGCTTACTGGACCAGACACCTAAATAGTAAGTACTTTGTCTCAAAAGAAGGCCATGTTCCCAGACTCAATACCAAGATTTTTCAACTGAAAGTCAATTAACATCTATTCAGTCAGCTTTTCAATACATAACTACTATGTAGAATACTTTCATTCCCTGCTTAGTTAAAATTAGCATCAATGGGTAGAAATGTTAACAAAATTTTAGCTCCATAAAAAGAACTTTCCAAAACAGAGAGCTGTCAAAAAATCAGTCATGTTCAGACATAGCCAACTAGAATATTCTGCAAAATTCTTCAAAAATGTCAACTTCAGAAAAGACAGGGGGAAAATAAGCAGAGAAACTGTTCTAGATTAAAGGTAACTACATTAACTAGATTAACTGCTGACTAGAGTAGAGGAAATACAATACAAAATCTTTTCTTGAATTTGGTTTGGAAAACAACAGCTGTAGGAGACATAACTTGGACAGTTGAAGATATATAAATATGGACTCACAATTCACATTAGATAATAGAAATATATCAATATTAAATTTAAGGTTAATAATGAGTACTTTGGTTGCCCAAGGTCACAGGAGGGGGATAAGTCTAGAACTGAGCAGTGTTGAAACAAAAGTTATCAATGACCTGGTAGTGAATATTACACAAGATTCAAAAAATGAATGGGGGCCAGCACTGTGGTGTAGTGGGTAAAGCCGCTGCCTGCAGTGCCAGCATCCCATATGGGCGCTGGTTCTAATCCCAGCTGCTCCACTTCCAATCCAGCTCTCTGCTATGGCCTGGGACAGCAGTAGATGATGACCCAAGTCCTTGGGCCCCTGCACCCACATGGGAGACCAGGAGGAAGCTCCTGACTCCTGGCTTCAGATAGGCACAGCTCTGGCCATTGCCACCAATTGGAGAGCGAATCAGTGGATGGAAGATTCTCTCTCTCTCTCACTCTCTCTCTCTCTCTGCGCCTCTCCTGCTCTCTCTGTGTAACTCTGACTTCCATATAAATAAAAAAATAATAATGGGGGTGGAGGAAATAGCAAGGGTCTGGGCTCTTCAAAATGTTGTTAAATAAAAACATTCACAAAATGCTTAATGTTGTGAAAGACCAAAGGAATTTTTAAAAATGTGGGAAATGATTATAGCTTAAAGAAAAATAAGAAAGACGACATTCCCCCAAACATGACTCAGGTGATCTCAGCGTCCCTGTAGCAGGGACTCCACTGCAAGAGAAGGATCACACAGCCTGTGAGGTGCACTGGCACAAACACCATTCACAGCAGTTAAAATCTCGTGTCAGAATCACAGGACAAAAGAGTGGTTCTAGAACTCAAAGAAAACAGGCCGGCACCGCGGCTCACTAGGCTAATCCTCCGCCTAGCGGCGCCGGCACACCGGGTTCGGGGCGCCGGATTCTGTCCCGGTTGCCCCTCTTCCAGGCCAGCTCTCTGCTATGGCCAGGGAGTGCAGTGGAGGATGGTCCAAGTCCTTGGGCCCTGCACCCCATGGGAGACCAGGAGAAGCACCTGGCATGGTACGCCGGCAGCAGCGCACCGGCTGCGGTGGCCACTGGAGGGTGAACCAGCGGCAAAAGGAAGACCTTTCTCTCTATCTCTCTCTCTCTCACTGTCCACTCTGCCTGTCAAAAAAAAAAAAAAAGAAAAAAAGAAAACAGATGCTTGAAATTATCTCCTTAGTTATAAATCACTTTCTTTGACTGAAATGGCTGCTGAGCCCTTTGTTTTATATCAAATTCCCCTGGTTAGGGGTGAGCTACACAGCAACAGCAGGCCTCAGTGCAAAGCAATTTTAATCCGTTTAAGTCCTCTTCCCACCTCCCCCATTGTAAGTACCATTGTATAAAATTATGAGAGGCCATTGATTTGGACTGAGCTCCTGCCTTAGATGCCAACAGATCAAATCAAAATGGAGTCACTCGTGTTAAAGTCACACATTGCCAAATGGAAACCAAGTTGTTTATCTGACCTTCAATAAATCAAGAGAGATGACAGCCAAGTCCTCCAACAAGCCAGCTGTGGCCAGAATCAGAAGTTAGTCCCCTCTGTCTTAACCCTTATGGGGAAAGCAACCCAAAGAAGAACAGAACAAAGCCCTGACACTGTCTTGAATCTGTCTTTTTAATTCAGTCACATGAATGTAAATTAAACAGCTCCTCTTATTCCCAAAATAGACTCCTTGTAGACAAAAAGTGATGAAATAAGTGGGGTCTTTCATTTAAAGAGGGTTAATAGTGGGTAGGTCAATCATTGTCTCCTGTTACAAGTCTCCCCACCCCAACAAAATACCTTCTAGAAACCTTCTCATGGAATCATAAAATTAAAGAGTGTTAACATTGGAAGGAATATTAGAATTCGTTCTCCAGTGCCCTTGTTTTAACAGCTGTGGAGAGATCAGATGAACTTTCTCAGAGTGACGGCAGGTCAGGCCCTCCCACATCAAAAATCTTTCCTCTGCCTTCTTCTAAAACTGTGGTTTTTACTAATGACTGGAAATTGTTCACGTTCTGCTTTATGACACCTTCTTAATGAGCAGGAGTTTACATGTTTGTCTTTCTTTTCAACCTGTTGGATTAAGTCATATTTCCATCTTTCAGATTAACCTGAAGTAATTTACCATTAACCAATCTGCTTCTTGAATACACTGTTTCCTTGTTCCTAGTCAAGATATCTTATAAAAACTGATTGTTCTACTGTGCCTAATAGTGTTTACCCTTTAGATGAGAGGCTTCTTGACTCACAAACCACTAATAAGAGCCTATTCCAGCTCTCTGCTGTGGCCAGGGAGTACAGTGGAGGATGCCCAAGTGCTTGGGCCCTGCACCCCATGGGAGACCAGGAGAAGCACCTGGCTCCTGCCATCGGATCAGTGCAGTGCGCTGGCCACAGTGCACCGGCCGCGGTGGCCATTGGAGGGTGAACCAACGGCAAAGGAAGACCTTTCTCTCTGTCTCTCTCACTGTCCACTCTGCCTGTCCAAAAAAAAAGAGCCTATTAAAGCTTTGCACTCAATTTACTGAAACTTTAACAATACTAAGCAACAGTTTTAGGGAAGCATTCATTAAGCTATGTGTGCAAGCCAGCCACTATTGTAGGCCCTGCAGACATGGATGAGTGAAGAGTGTCAGTGGGAGCTTCTCTGCCTCAATCAGAAGATTGTAACTCCTGCCAAATGCTACAACTTTTTTGGTTTTAGTTGAATTTTTGTCTTTTTTGTTCATTATGAATGCAATTGCTATCTTCTAATAACATAGCTTACTGGACCAGATATAAAAGATCTTTTTATGGTTACTTGTCTTTTTTAAAAATTAACGCTAAATTTGTTAAAATTACAAATTAAAAAAAGTTTCTGAAATATTATTCATTTACATCTTGGTAAATTTTAATATTCACTAAGGGAAACCAATTCACATTTGATCCCATTTGTAAATACAAATTATTAACTCCTTTAAATATTTTAAACTGAATTTACAAAAGTAAGATATTCAGATTTCTGAGATTTTCAAACATCTCCCAAGCAAACTTTCTCAGGTACTTAAACAACTTAAGTACAATCTAGTAAAATCAAATGTAGAAATATAATTAATCTTAAGCTCTTTTAAACATTTCCCTGCTATTTGTAAGTAGTAAAATACTAAGTGAAAAATCAAGAATCCAAAGTCAAATACATGTTTTAAATTTGGTCAGAAAGGTAATCTATGGACACAGTAATATACTGAATTCTCTTAAATGTTAAAACATATTCGATGCCAAATATACACAGATTTTTCTACTCATTTTTCTGTAACTAAATGGGCACACCGAGTCCTTTCAAACCTCATTAGCATGGGGAATTCCACACTGGTATCTGGGCAACTCCCTCCACCACCCAGACTGTTCATCTACTTGATTCAATAGTCACAGGAATGTATGTTTCCTGTATGTCAGGCTCCCCTAGGTGTGGGAACATTATCTGACTGGATCACAACACTGAAGTTAGGCTGGTGGCATGTCCCCAGTGGTCTACAACTACTTCCCTCCCAGCCCCCCAAGCCCAGGCCTGCACTTGTTATCACCCCAGCCTCCTCTCCCAGAACCCCGTCTCCTCCGTAGCTGCCCAGTCTACATAGCAGTCCTCTCATAATCCCACAGTGCTGAGATTGGTAAAAAGATGTGGATGTATGTCTTTTCTCGAGGGCTGAAGTCAATCTGGTGTACTGTAACAGATGAGGTGGAGTAAGCAAGTTTATTTCTCAGACTTCTGCCAACTGAGAAGTGCAGAGGAAGTGGCAGACCAATTATCTGATGAGGATCAGTGCCCTGCTTTGCAGATGACCATCTGACTTCTCAAAATATTCTCACATGGCAGAAAGAAGAGAGAGGGGAAGGGAGATCTCACCCGAATCTAATAAGGACATGAAACCCATTCGTGAGAGCACCACCCACATGATCTAAATATCTTTGGATTAGACTCCAGCATATTGATTTTTGGGGACACAAATATGCAGACAACACTAAATATCTTAGCAGGTTCTTTCTAAACAGATATAAAAAACTAACTGAACCAACAGCTAAGATGCCAGTTGGGATTCCCATATCCTGTATCATAGTGCCTGTGCTTGAGTCCTGACTATGAATTCCAGCTTCCTGCTAATGCACACCCTGGAAGCAGCAGGTGATGGCTCAAGTACTTGGGTCCCTGCCACTCAGGTGAGAAATCTAGATTGAGTTACTGGCTTCAATCTTTGCCCTGGCCCAGCCCTAGCTGCTGTAGTCATTTGAGGAGTGGACTGGCAGATAAGTGATTCTGTGTTTGTGTGTGTGTGTGTGTGTAATAGTAGATAGATAATTTTTTAAACAAACTAATAACCCTAAGGCAATTTAGGTCAAAAACATTTATTTGGCAGAAATAATGTTTTTTTAAAGATGTATTTATTTATTTGGAAGTCAGAGTTACACAGAGAGAGGAGAGGCAGAGAGAGAGAGAGGCAGAGAGAGAGAAAGAGAGGTCTTCCATCCACTGGTTCACTCCCCTAATTGGCCACAATGGCCAGAGCTGAGCAGATCCAAAGCAAGGAGCCAGGAGCTTCTTCTGGGTCTCCCATGCGGGTGCAGGGGCCCAAGGACTTAGGCCATCTTCTACTGCTTTCCCAGGCCACAGCAGAGAGCCAGATTGGAAATGGAGCAGCTGGGTCTCGAACTGGCACCCATATGGGATGCTGGCACTGCAGGCCAGGGTGTTAAACTGCTGTGCCACAGCACCAGCCCCCAGAATAATGTTGACTCAACACTTTAAAATTAGGAAGTTTCACAACAAATCAGGATATACAATACCTCTTACAAATTTAGACAATCCATGTTTCTGTCAGTTTTTAGGTACTACAGCATAATACCTTGAGAACCTAAGTTTACAAAGACAAAAAAGTTTATTCATCTCACAGTTTTGAAGGCCCAAGTCCAATACTAGGCAGCCCCATTTGTTCAGCATCTGTGGAGAGTGTAGATGGCAATGGCAGAGCACTTGCAGAGAAAAAATCCCACATAGAGCCAGGAAGCAGAGAGAGGCTAGGCCCCAGTCAGGCTTCCTGACCCTCTTTTGAGGACTGCCCTCCACGTCACACCCACAATGGCCTAGAGACTTCACACTGCCTCTTAACCACAAGAGGCTTTGCAGCTTCTCTTGCATCATCTCATTGTGTTTGCTGTCCACATGACATATCTTTCCATTTTTCTTGTGCCTATGGCTTCTCTCTTGGAGGACTGGAACCAGGCTGTGATATCCCCTGCTCCTTTTGTGTCCCTGAGTAAATGAGTTTCTGCCAATAGCTGCTCTGTCAATTCTTACTGAAGAAATTACAGTCAAAGAAAGTAAAAGGGAGACATTAGTGAGTAAGGACAGAATGAGTCCTGAACAGGCACTCCAATTACCTCTGCAATAATTGCTTAATTGAGCAATGGGTACTTAACTTAATTAGACTAGTCAAGTACGAATATATTCTATGAGATGGTTATAGCATCTTTCCTTGCTACAAAGCTAAAACAAATGTTTATAACTCAGTTTAAAACATGTTCCGGCCAGCACCGTGGCTCAATAGGCTAATCCTCCACCTGCAGTGCCAGCACAGTCCCGGTCAGGGCGCCGGATTCTGTCCGGGTCGCTCCTCTTCCTGCCCAACTCTCTGCTGTGGCCTGGAAAGGCAGTGGAGGATGGCCCAAGTGCTTGGGCCCTGCACCCCATGGGAGACCAGGAGAAGCACCTGGCTCCTGCCTTCGGATCAGTGCGGTGCGCTAGCCGCAGCGCGCTGCCAGAGCGGCTATTGGGGGGATGTACCAACGGAAAAAGGAAGGCCTTTCTCTCTGTCTCTCTCTCTCACTGTCCACTCTGCCTGTCAAAAAAAAAAAAAAAAAAAACATGTTCCTCAACTCAGGATTTGCTTATGGGCAGCTCTTCCTAAATTCAAGCTCATCAGCTTCACCAGTCTATCTAGGTCTGTTGACTCTGTGACTTATTTTGTAAAAGATTTGGAGCCACATAAGAATATTCTTAGTTCTTAAATTTTATTTTTTGGGCATGATCTGAACTAATCGCTCTTCACTTTTTGGCATTTCCTAGAGAGCACCCAGAGGCAACCTAGATTGGTTGGTCACTCCTCAATTTCAGGAGTGTTTAATTTGATTCACAAGTAATTCTCCTAAGCACAGCAATTAAATCCACTTATAAAAATATGTTGATAATACAGTGTCATAAAATTGTGTTGTTCTTTCACAGTTGTAAAAGATTTAAAAACAGGGGCAATGCTGTGGTGCAGTGCGTTAAGCCACTGTCTGCGGTATTGGCATCCCATATGGGCACGGGTTCAAGTCCTGGCTGCCCTACTTCTGATTCAGCTCCCTACCAATTTGCCTGGGAAAGCAGTGGAAGATGGATCAAAGTCCTTGGACCCCTGCACCTACATGCGATCAGAGAATCAGAAGTTCCTACCCAGCTCCTAGCATCAGCCTGGCCCAACCCTGGCCATTGCAACTATTTGGGGAGTGAATCAGTGGATAGACAATCTGTGTGTGTGTGTGTGTGTGTGTGTCCTCTCTCTCTGTAACTCTGACTTTCAAATAAAAGAAGTATATCAAAAAATGTTGGGGCCGGTGCTGTGGCGCAGTAGGTTAAAGCCCTGGCCTGAAGTGCCAACATACCATATGGACACCGGTTCTAGTCCTGGCTGCTCCTCTTCTGATCCAGCTCTCTGCTGAGCCCCTGCACCCATGTGGGAGACCCAGAAGAAGCTCCTGGCTCCTGGCTTTGGATCGGCGCAGCTCCAGCCATTGCAGCCATCTGGGGAGTGAACCAGCAGATGGAAGACCTCTCTCCCTGTCTCTACTTCTCTCTCTGTAACTCTATCTTTCACATAAATAAAATAAATATTTTAAAAATGTTTTTAAAAATTTAAAAACAAAACTTTTTAAATGTGAGCTTTATACACCTACTGAGCTTTATTCATTTATCCTGGTCCTTGATATTTGGAATATTTCTTCTAGAAACTTTATGTGGGGTCCATAGAACGGATTTTTTTTCTAAAACACATTTTTCTCCTGATTACAAAACAAAATATTAATTTGTTCACTCATTCATTCAACAAATATTGAGCACCTGTTGCGTGCCAGGCATTATACTGGGAGAAGGTACTATGGTAACAACAGACGTGGCCCTGATCCTAGGGAACTCAGAGTCAGTTATGTTTGCACTGAGTCACAAAATCATGCGGATGTGTCTGGGGATGGGGAATGGATGAACAGAAGCAACAAGCAGGGTATCTCAGGGGAAATCAGCAATATAGAGAGAGACCCTACATCTCTTCCTTTGGAAGGCAGCTGATTGGGTGCAGAACTTTCCACTGTCATTCAAAATAAAAAGGAAATATATATATATAAGGGACCATCACAAACTTTGTAGAAAAGTGAAAACAAAATATAACGCAATTTTCATGAACTCTTTGGAGGCCCCTCACATATACAGTTCTGTGATAAAGGCACAATTGAATTAAATAGAAATGGACATCTTAATAGGCCAAAAATGAAGAAGGAACCCATAACCACAAAGAATAGCAGTTTTTGATACAGACATTGGAGAAACTGGACGAGCTCTATTTTAAGAGCTTTTGTGTTCCTGCTTTTGTGATAAAGAAATTAAACCCACAAGTCCTATGTGCATCATATAATAGTACTGTGGCATCCTGTTTAGCACTGATTTCCCAAAAGTGTGCTGAAAAGCTTATAAATATTACCTGGTAATCCTTTCTAGTGAGCCCAGGGCTACAGGAGAAAGTGGGTGACATTCTCGGGTACTCAGTAACAAAGTTCTTAACTGCCACTCCACCACACACTGGAGTTCTGAATCTTGAGCCCGCACCACACATCCTTGCAATACCAACCACCTTTTCATGACCCACACACTATGGTAATTTGGAACTGAAAACCTAGTGCGAACATTGGTTTGAAAGCAATGTATTTAATAGCACCTGGATGAAGCTTCTGGCTACTAGTTTCAACCTGGCCCAGCCCTGGCCGTTGTAGCATTTGGAGAGTGAACCAGTAGACTGAAGATCTCTCTATCTTTCTTTCCCTCCCTCCCTCTCTGTAAACCTAGCTTTCAAATAAATAAAAATAAAGTAAAATAAATCTCAAAAAAGATAACTGTCCCTGGGCCCAGTGCTGTGGCACAGCAGGCACCAACATTCCACAATGGAGTACCAGTTTGAGTCCTGGCTGCTCCACTTCTGATCCAGTTTCCTGCTAATGTGCCTGGGAAAGCAGCAGTAGATGGATTAAGCCCTTGGTCCCTGCTCCCATATGGTAAACCTGAAAAGAAATCGTGGCTGCTGGCTTTTGCCTGGACCATCCCTGGCTGTTGCAGCCATTTGAGGAATGAGCCAGCAAATGAAAGATCTTTCCCTCTCTGTATATCCATCTGTTTGTCACTTTGCCTTCCAAATAAATAAAGTTCTTTTTAAAAAATGCAAGACACAGCCATATGCTGTCCAGGTGATGCACTTTACATAAAAAGACACAGACAGATCAAAAGTAAGAAGACAATAGATCCAGCATGGAAATATTAATTAAAAACAAACTGGTAAGGTTATATTAGCATCAAACAAAATAGACTTCAAAACAAAGTCTATTACCAAAAATGAATAGGGATATTTCTTAACAAGAGAGCATGAAAATGGAAATAATAATAAGAGGTAAATAGCAAAAGAAGGCATAACAATTTTCAATATTAATCATTAAACACATAAGCAACAATTGGCAGAAATAAAGGGGAAAATAAACACATCCACAAACACAGTTAGGTATTTTAACCTTCTTCTCTCATTAGCTGATGAATCAACTAGAAAAACTAAATAAATATAGTTATATAGTTATAGATTATTTGAATAATGTTATCAAGTAACATGACCCAACCGACATTTATAGAAAAGTACACCCAACAGTGTCATAAAACACATTTTTGGTGAGCCATAGAACATTCACTAAGTTAGACTATCTGCTAAGTCATAAAAATACACCTTTATGAGTTGTAGACTAAATATTAAAATATTACAGAGTATATTCTCTGGAAACAATGGAAGTAAAGTAGTATCCACTAGGAAAAGACACATTGTGGGGGCAGGTGTTTGGTGCAGTGGTTAAGACACATGAGCTTTTGGGAGAGATGTCACTGTTCTGTAGCATGAGAGGTATGCAGTTACACATGTGTATCCACTCATCAAAACAGTATAGCTGGAGCCAGAGCAGGCGGCAGCTCAGAGACAGAGCTGAGATGAATCTACAGCAACCCATGGCGATATAGGCAGCGGGAGAGTGTCGTATGAGTCCAGAGTGGAGCCTTAGGGGCTAGTGGTTACTAGCAGTTACCAGAGCACCCAATGGAAGTAAAAGGGGCACATTTATCTCACCCTATCATCCTCACAACAGCACCCACTGCCCATTGAGAAAAGTCAAGAGCCATTCTGGGCTTGGGTGGCAGTTATGGAAGCCTCTGTGCATATACCCAACAACTGGCTGAGAGGGGACACCATTTTCTAGGCAGTACTGGTGGTTGTGGTGGGAAGAGGGCAACATTCAGCCAGTGCCTCTTTTTTTTAAGATTTATTTATTTATTTGAAAGGTGGAGTTACACAGAAAGATAAGGAGAGGCAGAGAGAGAGGTCTTCCATCCGCTGGTTCACTCCCCAGTTGGCTGCAATGGTCATAGCTGCGCCAATCCAAAGCCAGGAGCCAGGAGTTTCTTCCAGGTCTCCCATACGGGTGCAGGGGTCAAGGATTTGAGCCATCCTCTACTGCTTTCCTAGCCAATATCAGAGAGCTGGATCAGAAGTGGAGCAGCTGGGTCTTGAACCAGCGCCCATATGGGATTCCAGCACTTCAGGCCAGGGCGTTAACCTGCTGCACCACAGCACTGGCCCCTCAGCCAGTTGCTCTTGTATACATGTATGATTCAGAAATTCTAGTGGAGGGAAAAATCCACAGTCCCCACTAATTTTGAGCCTGGCTGGGAGGATTGACAGGTGGCTGAGTACCCACAAAGCACCCAACATACCACAGACTCCGGGGCTCAAGCTGCCTAGGTGGAACTGGCTGAGTGAACATCTGCCTCTCTGTTGACTGGAAAGACTGGCAGCGCAGAGCAGAACCTCTGCACCTAGAAATTGTTGGAGCTTTCTGTGCTGAGATCATAGAGACTCGGAGGCTACATGAGAATGTGTAGGGTATAGCTGGGTCTCTGGGAAATCACTGGGTGTAGGTCCACATACGTAGAACTCCATGGTTGCCTGGGGCGAGTCATTGCAAAAGGAATGTACTCATAGTGAGGACAGTGAAGATAATTTGTGCAGTTCATCCAGTGATTTGAATGAGTATTGAACCCACCGGGGGCTAACACTCAGGTATTGCTCAGCTTGGAGGATAAGAGGCGAGGGGGTGATTACACCAACAGAAGTGACCATTACCCGTACTTCTGTTAAAAAGAGATATAACACACCCAATTTAGGTGTTACCATGGATTCTCACCCAGCCCTGGAGCACTAACCAGAGCTCCTTGACCACACCCACAACACACCTCTTGAGGTTCACCGAATACCACTAATTCATTTATTTCCACTAAGCCACAGAGGCATAGTTCAAAAATAAAAGCAATCAGAGGGAAAAAACAACAGGTAACTCCACAAATACCCAAAAATAAAGACAGAAACTCAAGAAACAACATTAAGGAAGACAATATGAAACCCCCAAAGGAACAAAACAACATTTGAATAATAGAATATGAAGATTAAGAGATTGATAAAATGCCAGAAATGGAATTCAAAAGTTAATCATAGGCTTATTCAAAAGCAATCAGAAGCAAATCTGCAAGCTAAAGAAAACAATTACATAACATGAATGAAAATTTTCCCATGAAATTGAGAATTTGAAGAGAAATCAAAATGAAATATTAGAAATGATGAATTCAATAGATCAAATCATAAATGTGTTGGAAAGACTTAAAAGCAGACTTGGTGAAACAAAAGAAAGAATATTTGAGCTAGAAGACAAATCTTTGGATATTTTTCAATAAAATATAAAAAAGAAGAAATTAGAAAATTTAAAAACAGTGTTGGAGATTTATGGGATACTATCAAATGACCCAACATATGGTCTTAGGAATTCCTGAAGGTGTGGAAAGAAAGAAGGGACTATACAGCCTATTTAGTAAAATAATTACATAAAAATTCCCTAATTTAGAGAAAGGGACATCCAAATACAGGAAATGCATAGAATTCCTAATATACATGACCAGAAAAGATCTTTTTTTAAAGATTTATTTATTTGAAAGGCAGAGTTATACAGAAAGAGAAGGAGAGGGAGAGAGAGAGAGAGACAGAGAGACAGAGTGAGGTCTTCCATGCATTGGTTCACTCCCCAATTGGCCACAATGGTCAGAGCTGAGCAGATCCAAAGCCAGAAGCCAGAAACTTCTTCCGAGTCTCCCACATGGGTGCAGGGGCCCAAGCACTTGGGCCATCTTCTACTACTTTCCCAGGCCATAGCAGAGAGCTGGATTGTAAATGGAGCAGCTGGGTCTATCGTACAGGCTCATATATGGGATACTGGTACTGCAAGTGGCAGCTTTACCAGCTATGCCACAGTGCTGGCCCCAGAAAAAGATCTTCACTAGGAGACATTGTAGTCAAACTTTCAATAATAAAACATAAAGAAAATATTCTAAAATGTGCATGAGAGAAATGCCAAATTATTTTCAGAGAATCTCCAACTAGACTCACAGCTGAATTCTCATCAGAAACCCTACAGGCTAGGGGAGACTGGCAAGATATTGTCCAAATCTTAAGAGAAAAAAACCTGCCAACCCAGAATACTGTGCCCTGCAAAACTCTCATTAATGAACGAAGATGAAATAAAGACTTTCTATAACAAACAGAAATAGAATTTGTTACCACCTGTCCAGCCTAGCAAAAGGTGCTTAAGAATGCCCTACATACAGAAACATAGCCATCATTATGAAACAATGCGAAGACAGAAAACCCCCTCATAAAAGTACAAAAGAAATAAAAAGTAAACAATAGTAATATCTATGGAAAATGACAGTGCCAAGTCATTACTCATCAATAGTCACCTTGAATGTAAATGGCCTCAACTCTCCAGTTAGAAGATACAGACTGGCCGAATAGATTAAGAAATAAGACCCATCTATTTGCTGCCTACAAGAATCACAACTCACTCACAAAGATGCAGCAGGCAGACTGAAAGTGAAAGGATGGAAAAAGATATTCCATGCTAACAGAAACCATTAGGTATAGCCATCCTAATGTCAAACAAAATTGACTTTAACACAAAAACTGATAAAAGAGACAAAAAAGGTCATTATGTAATGATTAAGGTGTCAAATCAACAGGAAGATGTGACTATAACAAATGTATATGCACTCAATTATAGGGCACCTGGCTACTTTTTTTTAAAGATTCGTGTTTATTTATTTGAAAGACAGAGTTACAGAGAGAGGTAGAGACACAGAGAGAGGTCTTCCATCCACTGGTTCATTCCCCAGATGGCCACAATGGCTGGAGATGCACTGATCCAAAGCCAGGAGCCAGGAGCTTCCTCTGGGTCTCCCACGTGGGTGCAGGGGCCCAAAGACTTGAGCCATCTTCTACTGCTATCCCAGACCATAGCAGAGAGCTGCACCCTTATGGGATGCCAGCACTTCAGGCCTGGGAGTCAACCCGCTGTGCCACAGTGTTGGCCCCTATTTTAAAAGATGCTGATGGATATAAAGAGAGGCATAGACTCCAATACAAAAGTACCAGGGAACTTCAACACCCCACTTTCAACAGTGGACAGATCAACTAGACAAAAAAATCAATGAAGAAACAACAGTTAGTTGACATTGTGGACAAGCAATTAAAGACAAAATTCACAAATGGAATTTCATCAAGCTTCATCAAGATTCTAATCTTCTGCACTGCAAAAGAAATATTCAGCAAAATAAAGAGGCAACTGACAAAATGGGAGAAAATATTTGAAAACTATGCAACTGATAAATGGTTATTATCCAGAATCTATAAACAGCTCAAGAAATTCAGCAACATCAAAACAAACAATCCAGTTAAGAAATGGGCAAAGGACTTGAACAGACATTTTTCAAGAGAGGAAATTCAAATGTCCAACAGACACTTGAAAAAATGCTCAGAATCCCTAGCCATCAGGGAAACACAAATCAAAACCACAGTGAAGTTTTCACCTCACTCCAGTTAGAATGGCTCTCATACAGAAATCAACAAACAACAAATGTTGATGAGGATGTGTGGAAAAGGTATTCTAATCCACTGCTGGTGGGAATGTGAACTGGTGCAACCACTGTGGAAGACAGTATGGAGATACCTCAGAAATTTCAGTATAGACCTACCATATGACCCAGCCATCCCACTCCTGGGAATTTGCCCAAAACCAAAAGAAATCAGCATATGAAAGAGTTATCTGTACCCCAATGTTCATTGCAGCATAATTCACAATAGCTAAGGTATGGATTCAACCCAGATGTCCATCAATTGAAGACTGAATGAAGAAATTATGGTATATATACACTAAGGAATACCACTCAGCTGTAAAAACAAAAATGAAATCCTGCCTTTTGCAAATAAATGGACACAACTGGAACAATTATACATAGTGAAATAAGCCAGTCCCAAAAAGACCAGATAACATATGTTTTCCATGATCCGAGGTAACTAATGGAGTACCTAAAATGTAATGTATTGGAGTGAAATGGACATTTTGAGATTCAATGATTGTTTATAGCCTTTGTCACTATTATTGAGTAACAGTGGTTTTTTTTCTTCATACAAAAAAAAAAAACAGTGTAGCTAAAATTTGTGCATTTCAATTAAGTAAACATTACCTTCAAAACTGTAAAAAAATGATTATACTGGAGTGTAGGATGGGAAGTGTAAATGAAACAAGAGCAGCATACTGATGTCATTGGAGCTGGATGATGGCACCAGTTGGGGGAATAATACCCTCTCCTGTGTGACCCTTCTGTGAGGGGGAAGGTAGTATACTGAGGAAGGTATAAAGACTTTGGAAAAAGAGGGCCGGCGCCGCGGCTCACTAGGCTAATCCTCCGCCTAGCGGAGCCGGCACACCGGGTTCTAGTCCCGGTCGGGGCGCCGGATTCTGTCCCGGTTGCCCCTCTTCCAGGCCAGCCCTCTGCTGTGGCCCGGGAGTGCAGTGGAGGATGGCCCAGGTGCTTGGGCCCTGCACCCCATGGGAGACCAGGAAAAGCACCTGGCTCCTGGCTCCTGCCATCGGATCGGTGCGGTGCGCCGGCCGCAGCGCGCCGGCCGCGGCGGCCATTGGAGGGTGAACCAACGGCAAAGGAAGACCTTTCTCTCTGTCTCTCTCTCTCACTGTCCACTCTGCCTGTCAAAAAAAATAAAATAAAAATTAAAAAAAAAGACTTTGCAAAAAGAGAGAAATCTAAATTAGTATCTTAGATACTGTACTACTAGACTAAGATCTCTGAGGCCCTGAACCATCTTATCTACTTTTTTGTGCTTAACACCAAGAATGTAAAAGCCTTGCTCAACCAATCAATGACCTTTTAAGAATAGGAACACCTGTATATTCCTCAATTTCAGTTTTGAGGCACCTCAGATCCAGAGACATTTTTATCTTTGAAGGCCTATCTGGTAAACCCCAAAATCATACCTTGAAGTGACATTTGACCTCAAGCTTAAGATGCTATGTCCCACAGTGTAATTCTTGAGTTCAATTCCTGGCTCTGGCTCCTGGCTCCAGTTTCCTGCTAATGTAGACCATGCGAGGAAGTTGTAATGGCTCAAGAAACTGGGTTTCTGCCACCATATGAGATACCTGAATGGTGTTCCAGTTTCCAGCTTCAGCTCTGTGAGTTCTTACAGGCATTTGGGGAGTAAACCAAGAGATGGGATCTCTCTCCTTCTCTCTCTTTGTTTCCCTCCTTCTCTCTCTCACTCCCTCCCCTATCTCTCTCAAATAATTTTTAAACTCCATTTACGTTTAAATTGTGATATTTGTATGTTCTACTTGTGTGTTGAAAGCATTTTATATTAGTAGTCAGGAGATTCAGACCTTTGCCCTGACTGCTACTAAAGAGCAAGTTATTTCATCCCTGATCTGAATGGAAAATGAGGGAGTGAAATGAAATGATTCCCTAGATCTCTTCTGCACTCAAACTGGGTGCCCGTGTGTGATGGATGCCTATTCCTGTTCCTGAAGAGCTTTAGATTAGTTCTGTCCCAGAGAACAGAGCTCCTTTCAGTCCAAATGCAAATAATAAGCATGAGAGTGGGGATAAAAGAGCAGCTGCTGTCTGTTCACCCACTAGGCTGTGGCAAAGTGCTGAGAACATAAGGACATGGGTTTCTAGTTTATTCCAGAAGAAAACACAGAGATTTGCACAGAGAAATATTACTAGTTTATTTGTTATTTGTCAAGGTGTAACAAACCATCCCAAGACTTAGTGTCTCACAATAACAACCATTTTATTTGGTCACAATTCTGTGGCCAGCACTAGGCCTAGATTTAGCTGGAAGGGTCATCCGCTGGACTTGGCCTGGGATCACTCACACAGCTGCAGTCGTCTAAGAGCTCACCCAGTCTAGGTGGCCTAAGACAGCATAACTTGCACATCTGAAAGTTGGTAATAGTCTTCTGGTCGTCCACTTGCCTCTAGCAGGCTAGTTAAATGCCTTCATTTGACAGGGCTTGATCTTGTGAGGTGTAGCCTTGAATACTGAATGTTGTACTGCATTCCCCTGCATTCTATCAGTCTAGCAAGCCACATAGTCAGCCATAATTCAAAGGGGAGGAGAAATAGTCCCCATCAATTGACAGAAGTTGGCAGTCACCCAGCAAGGAAGAGTGAGAAAACGGGAAGGATTTTTCAATCATCTTTGTAAACAACCAACCACTCTCAATCACAATTTGAAAAAGCACCCAGTAAACACTTTGCTCAAATATTTGTGTGCCTAACAAGACCCAAGTTCCTGGCTTCTAGCCATTGTGTGCATTTGGGGAGTGGAGCAGTATATTGGTGGCTTCTCTTTTTCTTCCCCTTTCAAATAAATATATTAAAAACTTTTACAAATAGATTTTTAAATTATTTTAAAAAGTTTTATATATTTTACAAATACATTTTTAAATGTTTTATATATTTTTAAAATATATTTATACACACACACATCCGGGAACAATTGTTTGGCTCAGCAGTAGCAACACTGGCTAGGACACATGCATCCCATATCAGACTGCCTAAGTTCAAGTCCTAGCTCCAGCTCCTGGCTCAAGCTTCCTGAACATGCATATCCTGGAAGGCCATGTGAGAGAGAAAATAATTGGGTTTCTGCCATACATGGACAGCCTAGGTTGTGTTCCTAGTTTCCAACTTCAGTCTAGCCTAACCCTAGCCATTTCATGTATTTAAGGAGTGAAGCTGCAGGTCGGAGTTCTCTGTCAGCTTCTCTACCTCTCAAGAGATAAAATAAATATTGGTGCTGGTGCTGTGGTTAATACCCTGGCCTGAAGTGCCAGCATCCTATATGGGTGCTGGTTCTAGTCCCAGCTGCTCCTTTTCCAATCCAGCTCTCTGCTATGGCCGGGGAAAGCAGTAGAAGATGGCTCAAGTCCTTGGGCCCCTGCACCCATGTGGGAGACCCAGAGGAAGCTCCTGGCTCCTGGCTTCGGATCAGTGCACCTCCTGCCATTGCGGCCATCTGGGGAATGAACCAGCGGATGGAAGACCTCTCTCTGTGTCTCTACCTCTCTCTGTAACTCTGTCTTTCAAATAAATAAAATAATAAATCTTAAAAATATTATATATGCCCTTAGTTACAAAAACTTACAGGTGATTTCCTCTCCTAGGAAAGAGTAGCAGTGATAGAAACCAGATGTCTTCTTGGTGGGATGTCAGTTGGGGCTGTGTTAACGAAGTTTTGTGTGCCCTGTGGAGGGCAATGGGAATGTTTCGGTTTGGGTTTCAGTTTGCAGTAAGAATGTCATCTCCCTCTGCTCCATGGGTATAAGACGTACTGACATGGAATGTTGATCCTGTAATCATGCCTTTAAAATGACAGTTACATTTCTGTAAGAGACATGCCACAGATGGGCTTTGATTTACCCATAGCAATTAAAATATACATTATTATCTGTTTTATTACTGTTATCTTCATAAATTAAAAAAACTGTCAAATCAATTCAGTAAAATTCAGTAAGTATGTATTTAATGCCCAGTTAGTGCCAAAAGCACAGTCCATAGATATAAGAATGACACCAAAAAATGTGTGCCTCCACCTCCTCCATATCTGATCCATGCCAACTTATAAGATTTCTTTAAGTTCTTGAGGAATAGAAGGAACAAAAAGGTTTTCAGTGTCACAGCCTCAAGAATTAGTTCCACCAGGATTGGTTGCTTCAGGTACCCAACCTTGCAGATGAAAATTTATGAGCAGCACTTAAGCTGCTACATACTCCTGGGCTTCTAGTGCCTTTGCACTCGCATCGCTTTGGAATGAAATGCCTTTTTCTGTCTGACTTGCTCTCCAATCTATTCACTAAGTCTCAGCCCAGTGTTTCCACTCTGAAACCATAGCTGAACATGGCCAGATAGTGGTCATCCATTCTCCAGGCCTCTGGGCATATCTCCACAAACACCCTCAAACTTGCTGTGAGTGCTGGTTTACCTGTCCCTCTCTTCTAGGACTTTGAGCTTCTGAGACTGAGAACAGGTATAGTTTCTTATCTCTAGAACACTAGGCAACTAGACAAATACTTAACAAATGTTTGATAAGTGACTGGGAAAAAAAGGAAAGAACAGGGTAACAAGCCAAATAGCAGTAGTTACGTTACTCTAACATTTTTAATTTTTTTAACATTTTATTTGAAAGGCAGAGATACAGATAATGAGAAACAGAGACAGGCAGACAGAGATATCTTCTATCTGCTGGTTCACTAAAATGCCCTCTGTAAGATTGTCACAAAACACACCAAACATCAGAGTAAGGGAAAGGGTTTATTGGGGAAAACCCAGCAGACCAGAGGGAAGGGGCAAAGAAGGAAAGAGAGTAAAAGAGAGAGGAGAAAGAGGAGAGAGAGAGAAGTGAGGAGAGAAGACGAGAGAGGGGAGCAAGAGCTAGCGAGAAGTTAGAGGAGAGGAATGAGACAAGAAAGCAAGGAGAGAGCAGGCAGAAGAAGCCAAGAGAGAGAGCCACGTGTTCAGGAACAGGTCCTTTTAAAACTTTGCCATAGGGTGGGCAGGGAAGTAGGAGCAGCGAATCCCGTTAGGATGAGGGTGGAACTTACCGGTGGTTGGGCCATGTGGCCACCTGGCTTCCAGCAATGGCAGCGAGGGCTAAAGCCTAGGATGGTGTCAGGGTGTAGATCGCACCATAGATAAAACTGCCATTTTCCTAACACCCTCAGCTGTTGGAATTAGGCCAGGCTGAAGTCAGAAGCCAGGTACTCAATCCAGCTTTCCCACTTCTGTGGCAGCAACCCAAATACTTGAGTCCACCTGCAGCCTCCTAGGGTGCACATTGGTAGGAAGCTGAAATCAGAAGCAGACCTGAAACTTGAATCCAGGCAATCTTATAGAGAATGTGGGCATCCCAAGTGGCATCTTAACCACTGTGGCAAATACCCGCCCCTGTGCTAACATTTTGAAGCCCACAGTGTGAGTTATCTCTGCCTCTCATTCACAACAGGACTATTCCCCCTTTGGTTTGGCTTCCTTTACCTTTCCTTTCTCTGGTAGACCTGAAACACGTTTCAAAATCTATAATCAGTACACTCGAAGGATTGTAGATCAATGGCTGTGTACGAACAGAAAGATCCCTATTCTTAATTTTGCTTGATTTTTTAAAACCAAGGCATTACATTTCATGTCTTTATGTCTCACTTACCTCTTCCTGGGCCACAAAGCAATGTTATTTCTATGTTGACAATCACTGTTAGCTTTACCTCGGCTGAAATGGAGCATAATCTCATTGGAATCCTGAAAGCATTCTGGAGAAGTTTGTTTTATTCAGGTACTAAATCATGCTTAGCTAAATCTTTTAGATGTGTTAAGTCATAATTTTTCTCCCCTCGCCACAGCTGTGCTATGGAAAGCATGCTGGTGAACTCACTCCAGTCTCAAAGTAGCTGCCACAAGGAAGTATTAAGGTCATAGAACATAAGCAACTGACCCTTAGTACAGACCTTATCACTAAATGTGCATCACCAGAGATGGGATAATTAAAGACCCAGTCAAAAACAACCAGAGACCTGGATGGAGTTCCTGGCTCCTGGCTTTGATTTGGTCCACTCTGGCTATCGCAGGCATCTGGAGAATAAACCAGTAGACTGAAGACCTCTCTTTCTCTCTCTCACTCACTCTGTCCCCTCCCTCCTACTCTCTCCTTCTCTCTTTCACTTTGTATGTCAGATAAATAAACCTTAAAAAGCAAAGAAAAGGGCCCAGTGCTGTGGTATAGAGGGCTAAGCCTCCGCCTGTGAGACTGGCACCCCATATGGGTGTTGGTTATTATCCCAGCTACTTCTTTTCCCATCCAAATCTCTGCTATGGCCTGGGAAAATAGTGGAGGGTGCTCCAAGTGCTTGGGACCCTGCACCCTTGTGGGAGACCCGGAAGAAGCTCCTGGCTCCTGGCTTCCAATAGGCCCAGCTCTGGCCATTATGGCCATTTGGAGAGTGAACCAGCAGATGGAAGACCTTTCTCTATGTCTCTCCCTCTCTCCATCTGTAACTCTACCTCTCAAATAAATAAACAAATCTTTAGAGAAAAAATCAATGAAAATAAAATAAATCTCCAATGATAGCATTTTGTTTGAGGTCATAATATAATAGCAGGAGGGGACAGTGCCTTTGATAATCTAACAAAGTCCTTGAACATTCTGATGGCAGATCTTACTACATTCTTCATGTTATCATTACCAATAAGACCAGCATATTTACAGTATCAATCAGATACCTGATTAACATTTGTAGTTGACATAGGAGTCCATGAGTTAGAAATTATTTGGAATTTAAGTCCAGTAGATGCAACTGATTGTCACAAAACTTGGAGCTTGGTCTGTTGGGTCCTTTAAGATCTCCTATTAATGAGTACATGCAGAAATTAAAACAATGATGAAGACAGGAAAACACATGGAACCAAATGAAACAAAAGAGCAAATTTTCCAAGGGCACTCACCAAGGATAAGTTTCCTGAAGTTTTCAACCTTTGCCAGCACAATTAAAAAAAACAATGACAGGAACTCATTAGAAGGGTGGTTCTCAAACCTTAAAAACTCTCGGGATGACTAGGGCTTTTTAATGTGAAGATTCCGACTCCCATAGCAGACCCACTAAATAAGAATCTCCTGAGGAGGGCCCGTGAGTCTATACTTTAAATTTCTCCAGTTAATTCTGATGATAAGCTGCTTTAGTTGACTCTGATGATAATCATTGCTTTAGAAGAGTGCTTTTTCAAAAAGTTTTGTTTTTTTTTTTTTTCAAAAGATAAACTCAAAGTATGTTCCTACGGGCTGAATTATACCCTCTCAAATTTCTTATGTTGGAGTCCTAACTTCCAACGCCTCAGAATGTGACTGTATTTTGAGATAAGAGTTTTACAGATATAACGAAGTTAAAATGAGATTATTAGCATGGGCCCTGATCTGAAACAACTGGTGTCCCGATAAGAAGAGGAAACTGAGACCCAGATGGGAACAGAGAAAAGGTCATGTGATAACAGAGAGAAGGTGACTGTTTGCAGGACAGGAGGAAACCAAGTCTGTGCACACCGAGATCATGGACTTCCAGCCTCCAGACAGAGAGAAAATGAATTTTTTATTGCAGCAGCCAGTCAGTGGTGCTTCGTTATGGCAGCCCAAGACTAATCAATGGACCGTCCACAGTTAATTGGCTCACTGGCAACTCTCAACAGCCAGAAGACATTGTTAAGTGTATCTTGTGTAATAAAGAGACAATGGCTACGTAATTCTTAAGTTTTAGTTTTGTTGAACTTCAATGGAGATAGAAGTTGCTGAGGGAGAAGGAAAAGAGGCAGAAGAGACCAAAAGAGAAAGAGAGTAAAAAAGAGCTGGCAAAACAGGAGAAACTGGGGGGAGAGGACACTCGGCTAATAGAAACTGATGTAATACAGTGACATTATTAGGAAACAGCCCCCAGCCTCCTTGAAAACCAATGCCCAGGAATGCCTTCACAGGTCATAGTGAGTTTTCTCTCTGAGCCTTCCTTTGCCAGAGGGAAAAGTTTTCTTCGTTCATTTAGTCAACAACCATTCGTAGGCTACCTGCTGTGTATTAAATACCTGGCTAGAGTCTGGTTATACGAAGATGGTCAACATAGGAGCTATGCTGTCTATGACTACCAGATTAGAAAAAAAGAAAAGTTCTAGACCTTCCTAAATGTTCAACTAAAAAGACACACTTAAACCTCCAGAGTTCCCACTCCACTTTTGATTTCTTGCTGTTGCATTTGGGTAGTGAAACAGCAAAGGGAGGCTCTCTCTCTCTCTCTGTCTTTCAAACAAAAATAAAGAAAGAAATAAGAAACCTTAGGTTCTTCAGGTCTTTATCTCTTTATAGAGCTCCCAGGTTCTGAGGGAGGGAAATCACAGCTAGTTTCTATACTTGTGTACCCAGGGAGCAGGACTGTTTCCAATCATTGTCCTCCCTTTGGTCTGTAATATAGGAACTGTACTTCTCTGACACCCTGACCCTCTAGCACAGGGTCAGGCACATGGTAGGTGATCAAGAAGTATTTATTGAGTTAGTTAATGGTTCACACAATCAAACTTATCAGTCCAGGAAGTTTCCTAACAAGTCTGGCACACCATTCCTCTCCCCGTGAATAGATCCTTCCCAGGAGCAGCTTTGCCTCACAGAGTCTCCCAGAAGAGGCTACATAAGCTAGTAATGGGGAAGCAGAATTAAAAACAAACTCTCTTTCCAGCCAGAAAACCTCTCCACAAAGGTAAAACAGAAAGAAAATTATTAAAAATTATCTTAATTTATTTTCATTTTATTTGAAAGGCAGAGAAAAGATCTCCCATGTGCTGGTTCTCTCCCCTGCTAGGGTTGAGTCAGGAAAATGCAGAGTTCCATCTAGGTCTCCCGCATAGGTGACAGGGACCCAGGTACTTGAGCCATCATCTGCTGCCTCCCAGGATGCACATTAGCAGGGAGCTGGATCAGAAACTGGATTAGAAGAGCCAGGACTCACACCAAGCAATCAGATATGGGATGTGGGAGTACCAAGCAAAGTCTTAATCACTATATCAAATGCCCACCCCCAATTTAATTCTTAAATAAAGATTAAGCTGGAATGTGATGTGCATCACAAAGAATTCACTAGAAAGATTGCAATTATAGAAAGAAGTCTTTTTAGATCTAATTGGCACAAACCATAATTCTCATATTTTCAAGGAAAAATTGGTTAGTTCATTATCTCTTTATGGCTAGGAAGAGTTTTCCTTTTGTAATCAAGGCACAGCTGAAGTTAGGCCCATCTTCTCCCAAGACACTGGGAGGTACGGCCTTACATTGTTTATGATTACATTTCAAAGAGATGGTCTCTCAGGTCCATTAGGGAATTTCTGAGTTGTGAGACTGACCAGAGAGGTAAGGCAGCTCAGTCCTCCTAGAAGCTCATGCTCACCAGTCTTCTTGGGCCTGGAGTGTCCACCTGCACATGAGCACACAGAAGCAGCCCCTCGGGGACAGCTTCTGTTCTATTAACTAGGTCTCCTGGCCATGCACTCTACTCTAAAGCCAACTCTTAAAGCATAAAGGTGAAATCTCTAGTTTGTAATTGCTTCTACCTTGAACTTTAAGTAGCCTAGCACTCAACATACAGATTTTTCAATTGGACAGACCTGTGCTAAAGTCACACTACATTATCTATGTTGTCAAATATTGAGCTGGATGGTCAGTTAATTTTTCCAAGACTCGAGGTTCTTGTCTATAAAACAGAGATAATAACATCTTCCACAGAGAGTACATTAAGAGGAATTAACTGCTGTCATTTCTATTACTGGGGCAAGAGCATGGAGAGGTTGGATTACATGCTCTGAGTCTGAGCACCTGGTTTCATCCCAGACCCACCTTAAGCAAAATCACTTATCTGTTCCTCAGTGTCCTCACAGATAAAGCTCTTAGAAGAGTTTCCAGGCCACACAAAGATTTAACAAATGTTGGCTATTTTTTAAATTCTCATCAGTGTTTCCGAGATGCTAAAGCAAATCTTGCATCTCCCTCCTTTCTCTTTTTCTGCTTCTCTCAACACCTCCACCTCCCTCTTGCCAATGGACATTGGAGGAGAGTTGGTCTAATTCTTTCAAGTTGTTCCTATCATTTTTAATTAGGTAGAATATTCTGAATTACAATGTCTCTAGACAAATTATTATCCAGATTAAGCCTGGTTAAGAGCAAATTAAAATAACTTGAAAACCTAAAGAGGCTGGCTCCGCAGCTCACTTGGCTAATCCTCCGCCTGCGGCGCCGGCACCCCAGGGTTCTAGTCCCAGTTGGGGCGTCGGATTCTGTCCCAGCTGCTCCTCTTCCAGTCCAGCTCTCTGCTGTGGCCCGGGAAGGCAGTGGAGGATGGGCCAAGTGCTTGGGCCCTGCACCCACATGAGAGACCAGGGAGAAGCACCTGGCTCCTGGTTTCGGCGGGCCGGCCGTAGTGGCCATTTGTGGGGTGAACCAATGGAAAGGAAGACCTTTCTCTCTGTCTCTCTCTCATTGTCTAATTCTGCCTGTCAAAAAAAAAAAGAAAAAAAAAGAAAACCTAAAGAAACATAAAATTCCAAATTGCAATGGAGAGAAGCCTGTGGCTTTCATCCTTACTTAAAGCTTATTGCCTTCCCTCTCTATTGTTTTCATTTGTCGGCAGTTTCTCAATTTAAAAATTAAAGCTTAGTCTTTTATGCTTATTTGATACTTCTTTAGCAATTTATGTCACTTTCAATAGAGCCAACTACATGCCCAGCCAGAGAATTGTTTGAATCTCGCTCCAAACAGGTAACATAGTTACTAGGGTAAATAAATAAACTTCTCTAATCAAATCCACTCTAACAACTGATCAACTAGTATATTAGGTAGAGAATATTTTTAACCATCAACAATGATTGATCAAATACAGGCCATTTGTTCTTGTTTAAATTAAGTTCAAATCAAAGTCATTTGTAGGGTTCCATGAGACAGAAGTGAGCTATGTCCCCATCTCAAAATAGTGCTGCATCCTAGAATCGGTGGCATCAGCTCTCAAGTTTTGTGCTCATCTATTGTGTAAACAAAATTGTCTCCAGTTTTGATTTCGTCAAATAATAAGCCAAAGTTTGGCAGAAGGTCAGAGGCAAAGCATAGGTGATGAACATCACTTTTAGCCCTGTGGTCCAGTGGAACACTGTTTACTTTAATATTTCATTTTTCAACTGGATGTGTTTGCATCCACTTTCCATGATTGGCCCCATACAATTTGTGTCTGCGGTCACTGACTACTTAAGATGTGTGAGACCTTTGTGACTCCCAGCATACACTCAGCTAACATTGGTTCCCTTCTTCTCCCTCCCCACTCTGAAGTCTATTTTTCAGCCACAGATCACAGATTTGATACTATTTTACTAATCCCACAGGAAAATAATTTAATTTCCTCAAGTCTTCATATCCTATTTCCTCTGTTGTTCTTTTCATCCCACATCAAAACAATCTCTTCTTTCTTTGAATCTCTCTACAGTTAACATTTCTAGACCAGTCACAGCATGTAGGCAGATACTGCTAATGGTCTGTTTTTACTTAGTTCCTTCTCTCTCCATTTCCAGATACTTGCAAGCTTTGTGAGGAGTTAGATGGGTTAAAAGGCAATCAGGTTGGTCCCGGTGGAAATTGAGGGTGCAAAATGTTTGTTTCCCCCGAAAGTTTTCTTTAGCAAGGTCAAACGTGCCTGTCCCACTCCTTGGTAGCTTCCAGTTTGATCTTGAGCATAGCAAGGGACTGGTGATTCCATACTTCTGAGCTCAGTTTACTGTAAAAACAAGTTATCTATCTCACCCCTCAGCAAATAAGATCACAGGTCAGATCTTTTGATGGGTTTTGCCCTTGCTTGATTGTCAAGCTGATTGTCAAGTGTTTTTCATTCCCCAAAGTTGTGCTTAAAAACCCCGCTACCGCCACCAGCGCCTTTGGGTTTTGCCTCTCCTGGACCCCCCATCCCAGCCACTCCACCAGGAAATCTCTGACTTAAATAAATTTTGCTTTTTCTCTCTGCCTTTTATATTTGGATATTCTTCTTCTATGTGGGACAAAAAACTGAGATAATCTTTTCTCTGACGCCAACAGTTTCTCGGGTCCAGTGTAATGACTGATGACTGAGTCAGACGGAAGATGTGCTTGTCTGCCTCTAGGTTCCTCTGAAAGCATGGCCGGCGGCAAACCTGGGTTAGGTCATTCATTGGGAAGATGTTCTCAGGAGGTGCAAGTAGGGAAATCAAGGGAGAGAAGGGAGAATGTCAATAAAGGGCGTATCTCTATGTTGATTGCCATTGTGGGCAGTTAAACTTAGCCCTGCTGGGGTCCTCTGAGAAATGTCCTCAGAACTGTCCCTCCAAGAGATGGAGGAGCTTTGAGTATTGATTTACTGATTCTCATCCCTCATTTCACTAAGGGTTGCCCATGGGGCATCAATTCTCAGCACTTCCAACAGCCTTGCGTGTGAGCTGAGCAAGCTCTTGTAGTTGCAGGGAGAGAAACAAAGAGCTGTGGACACATTAATTGGGAAGCTGCCAGTGTGCACTAGTGCCCTCTCTGTAACAGCAGGTGAAATCAGGGTGGGGGATCCACACCACCTGCCAAAGTATTCTGTAAAAATCTAGTTAATTTTGAAGGAACGAAAAAATAAATATCCCAGAAACACTATCTATATTTTAATGCAAAAATGCCTATCCAGAAAAGTTACACCTATAGGCATTTCTTTCTAATACACAATTTTATTCAGCAGATTTAACATATAGTGTTCTATCTGACCAGTTCTGAAGTGTTCTAGAGTAGAGATCGTGGCTATTTTTGCCCTGGGGTTCTCTTTGGGAAGCTATCGAAGTCCCTGGGTATCGCTATAATAGACTAAGTAGAACGTAAGTGCTAAAGGCTATCAAGAAACTCTTGCAACCATTTCTCAAATATCATCCACTAAATGTGTAGTGACTTGTCCAGGTTCAAAGAGTAAGTCCATTCCCAAGCGGGAAAAACAACTTGAAATGTCTCAAGTTTTCCAAAAGCTCAAAGGAGAGGGACAAGTAACGAGCTACTCACACAACCCACATCCTGGACTCTCCGCCCAGCAAACCATTCCATCCACAATTCCATCATGCTTGCTTCCTTCCTTGAACACCATGACTTTATGTTTCCACAGAGCCGTTATTCCAAGAGGACCACAGGGCTCTTCAAACAGCTCTTTGACTCTAAACAGTTTTTCATTCCTACTTTTTCCTACTATTTTTCCCAAACAGCATGGGTGGTAAAAGTGAAGGAACATTATCGTTTTAATGTCAGGCCTTATTTTGGATTAAGCTACACAACTCAGGTAGGAATTTCTTGGAGAAATGTCAATCTTTACATCCTATACTTTCCAATAATAATATTAATAGTAATAATAATAATAATGGCCTAAAATTAACTTTAAAATGTGAGAGCAATAATCTAATCCAGATTTATTATTTTTTATCAATTCCATTTCTCTTAATTTGTAATATATTTAATTTACCACCTTAAGTTAAAGCAGATTCTCAAATTAGGCTCAGACTTCACAAGGATGCATTAAAATTTGACTGAAGCCAAGTACAGAGCCCTGCTTAGAATGAAGCCTTCAGTGAACACCTGAGGAAAATGTGTACACTCTCCAAACTGGTATATAAAACAAAAATCTTCATGCGCTTCTGGTTTTCCCTTGGCTCCATTTTTAAGAAGCAGAAGCAAAAGAGAGGATGATCTGAGAGCATGAAGAGGGAGAAACAGAAACAACAACTGTATGCTGTTAGAGCAGACTCAAAGGCCTCAGTGCTCTCCAAGTACAAACCTAGAGTGGTCCTTGCAATGGCAAGCATCCTTGGATGCATTTCAAATTAGAAGTTGCGGCTACTACAAAGAAATGTGGTCACAGCTGTTGAGGGCGTAAAAATAGCAAATATTGCATTGAATAGGCTCGGACCCTCATCTACTGAGACTTTTACCCTATGGGAGTATTTCTGTTTCCTAAAGTGCAAAGAAGTCATTTCTCTCACTCTCAGAGTGTTAAATAAACAGCTCCTTTTTTAGAAATAGAGAGAGAGCGCTCCCATCCATTTGTTCACGCCTCAGATGCCTGCAATGGAGAGGGCTGAGCCAATTCAAAGCCAGGAAATGGGAATTCAATACAGGAATCCCATGTGGCTGTCAGGAACCCAATACCTGCTGCCTTTCCCTGCATTAGCAGGAAGCTGGAGTCAGGAGGCAGAGCCAAGCATTAAACCCAGGCACCTTGATATAGAACAGCAGCATCTTAACCACCAGACTAAATAAATGCCCACCCCTAGATATCTATTTTAATCCATTATTTCTACTATTGCTATTTGCTTCCATTATTAGTAGCGTCTTCCTGCAAGAAGAATTCCTGGAGGCTATGGCAATGCCCTATGTGTCCCACCTGGAACTAAACTGCACTTTCCCAATGTTATAAATAGTACGTAGGGCCGGCGCTGCGGCTCAATAGGCTAATCCTCCGCACACAGGGTTCTAGTCCCAGTCAGGGCGCCGGATTCTGTCCCTGTTGCTCCTCTTCCAGTCCAGCTCTCTGCTGTGGCCTGGGAGTGCAGTGGAGGATGGCCCCAGTCCTTGGGCCCTGCACCCACATGGGAGACCAGGAGGAAGCACCTGGCTCCTGGCTTCGGAGCGCGGTGCGCCAGCCGCAAAGCGCCAGTCGCAGCGGCCATTGAGGGTGGTGAACCAACGGTAGAGGAAGACCTTTCTCCCTGTCTCTCTCTGTCCACTCTGCCTGTCAAAAAATTTTTAAAAAATAAAAAATAGTACTTAGAGAAGACTGAATGCATCATGAATTAAATGTTTATTATTTGCTGTCAGGCTACAACACCCATAGATAAGGTTGTCTGAGACACTGAAGCCAGAATTCCAAACATGGTCAATTTTACAGATAGTTGGCAGTGAGCAGGAAACATGTGGAGCCATTCCTTTTATTACTAGTGTCTACCAGTGGAGGGTGGGAAACAGACTGATAAAACAAGCAATGTGTGCTAAGCTCAAAGCCACCCAGTGGGAAGGACAAACTGGGGGAAGGGGTGCTGAATTCCAGGCCCCACAGTACCCCCAGCGCAAGACGTTGGGTCTTGAGACTACAACCATAGCCTTATCATCCTTTATGTGAAGGAGCTTCAGGGTGCCAAGCTGCTTGCAGGAGTAGACTTTCTCTAACTCCTCTGTCCTGAGAAGGCCTAGAGAGCTGGGTAAATTTGGCTCAAGCCTTCCAATTGTACCATCTTGGATGAGTCTGTGTC
The DNA here is from genome assembly GCF_051225735.1 of Oryctolagus cuniculus. Classification (NCBI taxonomy): domain Eukaryota; kingdom Metazoa; phylum Chordata; class Mammalia; order Lagomorpha; family Leporidae; genus Oryctolagus; species Oryctolagus cuniculus. The sequence goes on along the minus strand of NC_142871.1, from coordinate 86,743,003 downwards.
CTCCCCAGGAGAACTGTGGCATCCTTGGGAAACCTCTGTCTCTGTTCCTGCTTTGGTACAGAGGCTCCACCCTAGGTCAACCTAGAAGGAAAGTCTGCCCCTCTCAGTTTTCCTAAGAACCCCAGTTGCATGAGCACATCATGGCAATGGTTACTGAGTGGAAGGTGGGGAGACTCGGAAAGGGGATATTCTCATAGGTACAATTCAGGACAACCCCTCCACCTCCCCTGCTCACACAGCCAGTCCCAGGCCCAGCCCTTGGTTGGCAGAAGCCCCAGCTCCAACTACCACGTGGTGCACTGCTACAGTGCCTTTGGGAAGATCAGTCCAGCCCTGTCTTCCTCTGCATGTTTCTCTCCTTGGGGCCCTCCATCTCCAGCCCCTTCTAGAATTCTACTGAATAAAATGTCTCCACACAAATGAATGATTGAATGAGCATTTGGCAGTTAGCTGACACTTGACACACATTGGTCAATTGGTGTGTAAAAGAGTAAATGGACAGCACCGTGGCTCACTTGGTTAATCCTCCGCCTGCAGTGCCGGCATCCCATATGGCACCGGGTTCTAGTCCCGGTTGCTCCTCTTCCAGTCCAGCTGTCTGCTGTGGCCTGGGAGGGCAGTGGAGGATGGCCCAGGTTCTTGGGCCCCTGCGCCCGCATGCGAGACCCAGGAGGGGGGGTACCTGGATCCTGGCCGTAGTGTTGGCCGTAGTGGCCATTTGGGGAGTGAACCAATGGAAGGAAGACCTTTCTCTAGAAATTAAAAAAAAAAAAAAAAAAAAAAAAAAAAAAAAAAAAAAAAAAAACAAGTAAATGAATACATCAACAAAGACAACCTGGTCGTACACATTAGCAAAATTTGAAGTGGAATCAGGTATCCTTGCAGAATGCATCAAAATGAACAAGTCAGCCCAGGGCACTGGCTCCCCAGCAAACTTCCGGATTAGAGAAAATAAAAGCCTGTATGGCACAGAGGTTGCCTTCAGGCTGGAACGTTTTCTAAACAGATTATAGATACCATGCCCATGAAGGAATAGCAAAGCTGGATCCAGGAGTTCCAGAAGTGTCCTTGATATGGAAGACACTGTGCATTTGACATGAAGGGAGACAGTGCAGCTGGATTCCTTCCCCAGAGCAGGCCTTCCTTCCTGCATCACTAGACCTCCACGGCCAGACTTTGGAGCAAGACACAAAGACGTGGCTTTCACTGTGAATCCTCAGAATTTGGAAGCATACATATGTCTTTCTCCTGGGTTTGAATGAATCACATCCTCAGGAAATACAACTGACTCTGTCGATCAGTGCTGTGGAAAAGTCATCAGAAGTGAAGCTGGTCCAGTTGACTCACTGGATCGACTCAGCTTTACGCCAAGCATGTCAAGCCTGGAAACAGGTGTACCTTGCTATAGATTCAAGCCAGGTAGCATTGCTGTCCGGGGCTCTGTCCAAAGGGAAGGTCAGCTTACTGTGGAGCCCTTGCTCAGCGCCATTAACACCCGTACCTTTTGGTTCTTAATTTTGGGAAGCACTTTTGGAGCTGGTCAGTGAAGCCGCAGCAGGATGAGAAACCCTGCTTTAGGAAATAGCACTTTCCCTTTAAAAGGAAGAATTTCACATATAGAGACCATGTGTCTAGAGTATCTTATCAGTATACCAGGAAATCAGAGAGATTTAGAACTCTGAGTACCGAGATAATATCTACACCGTTTGCCTGTTTGCCCGGTGTTCTAATCTTGATGGGATAATTGGGCATCCCTGGGGGAGGTGAATCAAGCCGGCTGGCAATGGTTCAGGAAACCGGGTGTGAGGCCTCCACAAACACAGGCTGACTTTTGTTTAATCTTCCAAAACTGGACTGAGAATTAGGAGCAGCAAGAGGTATTCAAGTATGACCCTCCCTCTGTCTTCTGTTCTTATCAGTCAACAGAGATCTGATGACCGACTTGGGGGAGGGACTCTTGGAAACCAGAACACAGGCGAGAGCTCCTTGTGGTTCCAAGGTGACAGAAGGGAACCTCGAGTGTCGGTCCCGGCCACAGAAAAAACTGACTCCAAGTTACCAGTGAAAGTTCCATTTGTTTCTCTAAGCTCCAACAACACATCCCTCCAAATCATACGCCCTAAAAACACCATTCCAGGTCACATCCTTTTGGTACAAATTCTTGGCTAAGAAGAATTCAAAACAAAGACAGCTGATTTTGGGAGCCAAAGTGCTTCGCTGAGAAAGACCAAAACCAGTTGTCATGGTTAAGAGAAAAACTACACAGTTTATATGTAATCAATCAAATCAAATTTATACTCAAATCAGAGGAAAGGTAGGGCCAAAAGCCAAGTGGTTTAAAACACAAAAGCTTCCTCTTCCTAAGGACAGGCTGGTCTTATAAGTTAATGCTTGACAAGCCTGTATGAAGCCTAGGGCAGATGGATCCCAACTCCAACAGGATAACACCTCTTTCCAGTCAGCCTTGACCCTGACCTGGAGAAATCTGGGGCCAGGGGCAGCACAGCCCTTTGAAGACAAGTCCCAGTACCCCTCTGCTTCTTGGCCTTTCTCCACTCGAACTGCCCACCTGCCCTTTGGCCACCTTTGGCCACCTGTCCTCTTGGCAAGACATTTCTTTGCAGTGAAGCCACCAGCCCATGTAGCCCCTTTGTGTGAAATGAAAATGTACTTCACAGCACCACCGTGCAGGATTCCTCTCACCTTGGCGGGTCACAGGCCAGCACAGATGTGTGACCCATGGCCCTGTCATTCTCCCCACCAACTCTAACTCACAGCCCGACACAGGGAGCACCTTAAGCACACCCCACACCATCTGGAGCTCCATCACCACCAAGGAGCCTCGTGTGTCCTTGTCCTAGTTTCATCCTTGCTGGAAGGCGAATAAAAAAGGACTGAGAGTGGGCCAGCTCTGTGGCTCAGCAGGTTAAGTCACTGCCAGCATCCTATAATGCAGCCGGTTCAAATCCCAGCTGCTCCACTTCCAATCCAGCTACCTGTTAATGCACCTGGGAAAGCAGGGGAAGATGGCCCAAGTGCTTGGGTCCCTGAACCCGCATGGGAGACATAGCAGCTGATTCCTGGCTTCAGCCTGGTCCAGTCCTGGACCAGCAGGTGGAGGTCTCTCTACAACTCTTCCTCTCCTTCTCTCTCTCTGTAACTCCACCCTTCAGATAAATAAATAAATCTGAGAGAGAGAGAGAGAGAGAGGAAGGAAGGAAGGAAGGAAGGAAGGAAGAAAGAAAGAAAGAAAGAAAGAAAGAAAGAAAGAAAGAAAGAAAGAAAGAAAGAAAGAAAGAAAGAAAGAAAGAAGGAGGAGGGAGGGAGGGAGGGAGGGAGGGAGGGAGGGAGGGAGGGAGGAAGACTGAGAAGAAAGTCCAAGCTGGGGCTTTTCTTGATCAGATATTGTTTGTGCTGCTAATGATTCTAAAGTAACACATATTTATTATTGGATGTGCAAAAAAAGTTATCCTATCAATATTTTTATCCTTCAAATTGGATAGAAATTTTGGGCTTTTTTTGTGTAGTGGGTTACGCTACACAAACACTAGACTACAACACTAAAGAGTTTTTTTTTTGGTAAGCATCATAATGACCGCATAATTGTACCTTAAGCATGCCCTGGGCCTGATTGTGATGGGTTCATTTATGCATTTACCTGTTATTGTCTCTGATGTGCATCAGAGGCAATGTCACCATTATGAGAAAAGACAAGGTATGTGTGACAAACACAGTGGGTCTGCCCCTTCCCCGCCCCTGGACATAGGCCACATGCTGTTTTGGAGCTCACTAAATCGCACACATGGGAAGGGTCTTGATGCCCTGACATGCCAGTATGGAGACAGTGTGCTGAGAGCACTGATCCAGCTCCCCTCCTTCTTCTCCTCGGCTCCTCTGCCCAGGAGGCTGTTAGTGGGCCCCCTTGCCCTCCAGTGAGCTTGTTGGTGAGAGTGGTGAATGGAAAACCACAGAAGCTCCGAGGGAGGGAGGACAGCTAGGGACCGGTATCTGTTTCTCTGGCTTCTTTCTAGGAGAGTGGCCTCCATCAAAAAGCACTCTTCCTACCCCAGCTTCTCTCAGGGAACGCTGCTCTCCACCTGACTCCAGGCTCTGGTCATGGTTTTCTCCAGGACCCTCAGACTCAGACTACTTCTAGCCCTCACACTGTATCCCTCAGCGGTTCCCTGAGCCCTGTCTGTATCTTTGTAAACAGTCCCTCGATTGAACGCTCGGAAACTGATCCTGTTCTCCCTCCTTCTGGGGTCCTGACAACCACAGCAGGAATGTCAAATGCAAGTACCCCTTTCATTATAACAGATCTGTGGAGTACACCTATAAGGAAGGCTGGCTCCAGATGTCATAGGCCATTTTTCTTTTTCCCAAGAAAGAGTAGTACGTGATGGGGCTAAAGGTTAGGCTGCTGTTTGTGATGTCAGCATCCCATATCAGAGTGTCAGTTCCATTGCCTGCTGTTCCACTTCCTATCCAGCTCCCTTCTAATGCACCTGGGAAGGCAGCAAAAGATGACCCAAGAGCTTAGGTCCTTCCACCCACGTGGGAGATCAGAGTTCCTAGCTTCTGGCCTTAGCCTGACCCAGAACTGGCTGTTGCAAACATCTGAGACGTTAACCAGCACATAGAAGTTTTCCATCTCTCTATCTCTGTGTCTGTCTCTATTTCTATCTCTATCTCCTTTATCTTATCTCTCTCTATCTCTTCCTCTCTCTCTCTCTCTCTCTCTCTCTCTGTCACTCTGCCTTTCAAATAAATAAATGAATCTTCAAAAAAAAAAAAAAAAAAGGAGTGAAGAAATTGGATGGGAGCACCTTCCTGCCTGGGGTAAACTAGGACAGACACTGCCTGCGAGTTACAACCTGTCTTGCAACAAAACAGCTCATGCCAGGAGGATAAATATGAAACCCAGACCTTGGTTCATAAATGCATTCATTTGATCAGTGCCTATTAGATATTTATCAATATCTTCTATGTGTCAGGCCATTTGCTGAATAACGATCTCACTCCTGAACATGACTTTTACCTTGGTCATGAAACTGAAGGCAAGCCCTGCCCCCGTGGACTCACACCCATGTCATCATCACCTCTCACCTGCTGTTAGACATGGGCTTCTCACCTTCAGCACCATCTTCCATCACCCAGGACTCTTCCCCCTTACAAGATTTTCATAAGACTTTTGGGGTGTCTACCCCAGTGTCCCACTCTGCCAAGCCACTAACCTCAAGCTGTTGCGTGTCCTCATTCCCAGAGGGCCTTCCTTCCACCCTCGTAGACACGTCTAAGACTTTCTTCCTGCATTTTTTCCACTCATCTTTTTTCTCCAGCCTCCCCTTCCTGACTTTGCCCACAGTCTCCTAACTGGTTTCCCTAACTTTATTGTTGATAGCATTCAAATCACTCTCTACCCTGCCATCAAAGGGTGCATCTCAAATCACCTCTGCTCATGCCACTCTCCAAAACCTCAGCAAAGCATGACTCTCCTGAGTGCTTTCACCATGGTGAAGGCTCCCTGCTTTGCCGAGCTCCTATTTAACATAAAATTCCAGTCTGTCATTGTCTCTGGACCCTGCTAATGCAAGAGAAAAGAAATGTTTAATGGAGGTTTTATGTTTCTGTTGTAGGCTGACCAGTGAAACCCTCTCCCACAGACTTCCTACACTGCCTAACAGCTTTGTGGGCCCTGGGTATTCCAGGAATGACCCTGGTAGGGACTTTGCTCTGAGTTCCAAACTCATCAAGAAACCCTTGAATTGTACCAGGCCTGGGAAGAGGCATTCATCAAGGACTGAAGTATGTGAGTAAGGAATTTTACTCTGTTTTTAATAACAAAGCCTTCTGGTTTGTAGAGCATCTCTCCTATATCTGATCAAGAAGTTTGAGGACACAAAAAGTTATTGTTTGGATCTCTAAATTGAAGGACAGTTCCAACCTCCAGGGACTCCATCCCTCTGAGAGTTCCTTGAGTCGTGTCAGCTTCTCTTCCCTCCTTATATTGCTACGTGATTCTTTAACTTCATCAAATTTACTAACAATGGGTTCTGTTTCACCTGAGCCCCTGACAGTAAATCTTTCAAAATACTACATCCCCCTCTGTGTCCCCACCACCACCCATCCCTGTGACTGGGGTAGAAGCAGCTTCACCTAAGAAGACTGGAAAACCACATGGGCAGGGGCCAGGCAAAGTGTTTGTACCAAATCGCTGCCTCTTTTTGGCTGGTGAGCATTTCTTTTATATGCTACTGAGAACAAGAAAATGGTAGGTACTGCTTATATCTAAATAAACTAATCTAATTGTCACATTTAAGACATAATGTAAAAACATGTTTGCAAACCAACATATCCACAACTGCAAATAAGCAAGCAATAAAATTTTCATGGCACGGTTGGAAAGGGTTAATGCTCACACATGGAGACTGTTGCTGCTTCCAAACTGAAATTAGGTACTTCCAGAAGACTAGAGGATGAAATGGATAAACTTGAGTTTTCATACCAATCATTCCATGAGCTATGAGAGAGCAAAAAAGTTCTTTTTATCGTATGGCATTTTAAAAATAGTATCAAAATACTACATGCAGAGAATTAAAAATCACAAGCAGGCCAAAGAACTGCTAGCACAGTACAGCTGCATTCCTGCCAGGTGATTCCGGGGCCCAGGGTGGGGTGGGCCAAGATGGTAACTTAGAGCAAAGAGCTATGCAATCAGCTGGAGATTCTGGGGTCCCAACAGCCCAAGTCTTCCACGGCTTGATTCCACAGTGGTCAATGCCTTCTAACAATTTGCCTTCCAAAATGTAAACAGACTGTCCAGATTCCACATTCTCCTTCCACAGGGCTTCATGGAAGAAAGTAACAAATGAACAAAGTAACCAGTAGGAAATATATTAACTAGTTGGGGGGGGAGGAGATGACTATTTGAGCAGATAATGCTCTTGACACATCTAATATGCGGTTCTTGGAGAATGCCGGAGTCAACACGGAGGTAGGTGCATGTTTGCCCCAGGAAATGGATAGCTTGCAGCTGAAAGCATGAAGAGGATGGGCCAGAGAGCAATCCTGTCCATGCAGAGAAGGACTCAACACTGATGTCCTCAGACCGTGCCCCCGTGCAGACAAACCTCCATGTTTCTGCATCTGTGGTTCTGCTGAGGAAATTTTGGTTTCCTTTTTCCTCATTTCCTAGGAAAATATGAATTTCAGGCAGATATTCTCCCAACAACTTTCATCATTGAATTTAATATGCTGACTTTAAAAATTTTTAGGAGTTATAGCATATGTCAGCAACAAGAACAATCCCCTGGCCTGCTCTTCCACATCCCAAACAGATTCACTTGTCACCATCACAACTGAGATACAGGAAAGTGCTGTCCCTCCTGAAAACTCTTCCTGCCCCCAGTCTCCACCCCTAGCAAACATGCATCTGTTCTCCATCACTGTCAATTTGTCTTTTCAAGAATGTCATATAAATGGCATCATCTGCCATGTAATATTTGAGATCAGCATCTTTGACTCAGTGTCATAATGCCTTTGAGGCCCTTCCAAGTTGCTGCTCATATCAATAGCCCATTCCTTTTTGCTGTATAGTTTCTATTGCATGTACTACAGCTTATCTGTTCACCTACTGAAAGACACTTGTTTTCAGGCTTTGGCAATTATGAATAGAGCTGCTATACATACTTAGGTATAATTCCCTTCTAGAGTAAACACCTGGAAGAGAAATTACTGGATTGTATATGTGTGTTTAACTTCATGAGAAATACCATGCCCATTTTCAGCCCACAAAGTTTAAGAGTTCCAGTTGTTCCACATACTTGTTGCACTTGCTATTATCGGTATTTTTAATTTTGGTCATTCTGACATGTGTGAAGTGTTATCCATCATGGTTTAACTTGCAATTCTTGGTGGCTAGTAAGGCTGAACAACTTTTCATCTGCTTATTTCTATCCTTTATTCTCTTTGGTGATGCACCTGTGGATCAGTTTAGAGAGAACTGAAATCTTTCCTATGTTGAATCTTCTAATCCATGAACTATTAGTTTCTCCGCTTTATTTTTTAAGGGAATATACTTAGCATGATTTAACTCTTTTGAAATTTTAAAGTTTGACTTATAATACAAAATAGAGTCTCTCATGGACAATAGTGCTATGCATATTCTGCTGTTGGATTGTTCTATAAATGTCAGATTCAGTTGATTGATGTGTTTTTCAGTTCTAAATTCTTCCTTATTTTTGTCTATTGGTTCCATTTTTGAGAGAGGAGTGTTGAACTATCCAAGTATAATTTTTTAAAGATTTATTCACTTATTTGAAAGACATAGAGAGAGAGTGAGAGAGGGAGAGAGGGAGAGAGGCAGAGAGGGAGAGAGGGAGAGAGAGAATCTCCATCTGCTGGTTCACTCCCCAAATGGCTGCAATAACCAGAGCCAGGCTAAAACCAAGAGCCTGGAATTCCGTCTGGGTCTCCCAGTTAGATGGCAGGAAGAAATGCCAAACATGCAGGCCATTTTTTGGTGCATTCTCAGGCACATTAACAATGAGTTAGATTGGAAATGGAGAGCAAGGATTCCAAATGGCACTTATATGGGATGCCAACATTGCAGATAGCACCTTAACCTTCTGCACTACAACACCAGCTCCCCAACTATAATTTTTGACTTGTCTATTTCTATTTTTAGTTCTGTCAGTTTTTATTTCACATAATTATAATACTTGCTGTTAATTACATATACATTTAGATTTTTTGTCTTCTTGGTAAATTAACTTTTCATCTTCATCTGATCAATATGTAAGGTCCTTTTTCATCCCTGATAATACATTTCCTCAAAAGAATAATTTGCTATTATTATAACCATTACAATTTCATCTTTATTGGTTTTACACTGTGTATCTATTCCCATCCTTTAAATTTTAACCTGTCTGTATAATTGTAGTTGCAGTGTCTTGAAAATAACACACAGTTAAGGCATGTATTTTATCCATTCTAGAAATCTATTTAATTGGGATAGTAAATGGTTTTCATTAGGTGAAATTATTGGTATGTTTAGGTTAATGTTTATTGTTTTATCATTGTTTTCTCTTTTTAAAAGATTTATTTATTTATTTGAAAGGCAGAGTTACAGAGAGGCAGAGGCAGAGAGAGTGGTCTTCCATCTGCTGGTTCACTCCCCAGATGGCCGTGCCGGCTGGAGCTGTCCCAATCAGAAGCCAGGAGCCAGGAGCTTCTTCCAGGTCTCCCACATGTGTGCTGGGGCCCAAGGACCTGGGCCATCTTCCACTGCTTTCCCAGGCCATGGCAGAGAGCTGGATAGGAAGCAGAGTAGCCAGGTCTCGAACCAGCACCCATATGGAATGCCGGCACTACAAGCAGCAGTTTTATATGCCACAGCACTGGCCCCTATTATTGATTTCTATGTTTTCTTCTTGTTTCCCCTTCTGTTTTACATTTTTTTTATTTATTTATTTGAAAATCAGAGAAACAGAGTCAGACAGACAAGGAGACAAAGAGACCGACATTTCCCATTACTGGTTCATTCTCTGAATGCTCATCCAGGGTTGGGCCAGGCAATAGCCATGAGCTGGGGAACACCCATATGAATGGCAGAGATACAACTATTCCAGCCAACACCTGCTGCCTCCCAGGGTGCACGTTAACTGCTAGACTCTGGAGTACAGATGGGATTTGAACCCAGGCACTCGAATATGGGAGTGAGCACCTTAAGCAGCATCTTAACCATTGCTCCAAATTGTTGAGGGGAGGGGCTAGAACTATATGAACACCTTTTATTATTATCCTATTCTAATTTAGCTAGTATAAGTTTGTCAATGTCTCTTTGTGTAGCAGTTGCTCTAGGGATTACAAAATATGTAACTTGGGCCGGCTCCGTGGCTCACTTCGTTAATCCTCCGCCTGCGGCGCTGGCATTCCATATGGACGCTGGGTTCTAGTCCCGGTTGCTCCTCTTCCAGTCCAGCTCTCTGCTGTGGCCTGGGAGGGAAATGGAGGATGGCCCAGGTGCTTGGGCCCCTGAACCCGCATGGGAGACCAGGAAGAAGCACCTGGCTCCTGGCTTTGGATCGGTGCAGTGCCAGCCGTAGCGGCTATTTGGAGAGTGAACCAATGGAAGGAAGATCTTTCTGTCTCTCTCTCTCACTATCTAACTCTATCTGTCAAATAAATTTAAAAAAAAATGTAACTTTTCACAGTGTATTTAAAGTCAGATACCTTAACCCCACAACATCCCCTTCCCCTACATCTTCCCATCTTTTGTTAGAGTTGTTTTAAACATCTGTATATATTGAAAACTTCTCCAGTATTGTACTTTTGCCTTCAACTGTAAAATATATTTGAAAGAACATGAGAGAATAGTTCATTATATCTACCCAAATACTTAACAATCCTGCTGCTCTTCCTTCATTAATATAATTGAAAATATTTTCTGTCTTTATATTCCTCTGAAGAAATTTTTTTAATGCAATCCTTTTAAAGTAGGTCTATTGGGTAAAAGTTCTCTTAGTTTTTCTTCATCTAGGATAGTTTTATTTTATTTTCATTCTTGAACTATTTCCACCAAATGTGGAATTCTGAGTTGACAGTTCTTTTCTTCAAGCACTTAAAAATGATTTGCTACTTTTTTTTTTTTTTTTTTTTTTTTTTTTTTGATGAGAGAATCACTGTTATCTAATCATTGTTGTCCTAGAAAGTATGCATTGCTTCTCTTTGGAAGTTTTTCAAAACCCTGTCTTTGTCTCTGGTGTTTCAGAAATTTGAGTACGATGTGTTTGGGCATGCCCTTCCCTGCTTTTGTCCTATTTAGAATTTGCTTCACTTCTTAAATATGTAGATATATGCCTTCCTCAAGATGTGTGAAATTTCCAGCTGTTATTTCTTCAAATAGTTTACTTTCAGCCTCTTTTCTTCTTCTGGAAATCTCATGACAAAAATATTAGGCCTTTTGTTGTTGTTCCATTGGACCCTGAGGTACTAGTTTTGGTTGCTTTCCTCCCTCAGTTATTCAGATTGAATAATTTCGTTGATTTATCATCAAGTTTACTATTTCTTTCCTCTCTCGACTACATTCTGCTATTGAGTCTTCAGTAAATTGTTAACTTTAGCTATTGTGTTTTTCGGTTCTAAAATTTTCATTTGGCTCTTCTTTATAGTTTCTATTTCCATTTTGCTCCAAAATTTCTCATGATTACTCCTTTGAGCATTTTTATAATAATGATCTTAAATTAACTTGGTCAAATAATTCCAATATCTGTGTCATCTCAGCATTTGCATCTGTTGTCTTTTCCTATGCAAGCTGAGAATTTCATGATTCTTTGTATGCCAAGTAATTTTAGATTTTATCCTGGGTATTCTTAATAGTCTGTATGAGGCTTGTTTAAATGCTATGAGAGAAGGTTAATTTTTTTATGTAAGCAAGTACTTTAGGTTCAAATCCTAAATTCTAACCTTTTTCTAAGGTCAGTTCAGGTTTCAGTAGCTCCAAGTGCTGTTCAGATCTGTCCCGTGAGTGTATCGCCCAGTGATCAGCTTGGGAACTGGGAAGAGGTCTGTTAGCTCAGCTCTCACAGTTCTGGGGAAGCTAATGAGGAGCAGACCCACCAAGCTCTGGATGTCCATACACAGGTGATGGGGTTCATTTCCCGAGATCATTCTTTCTCTGCTGCCTTCCCAGTATTTTCTGTTCCCCTGTGTCTTCTTTTTATTTATTTTTTCTCAATCCTTCAGCCAAAAACCACCCACTTATGTGATAGAGCCACATCTGAAGCATAAATGAGGAGAGGAGAGAGACCTAAAAGGAGGCGGGGACCCTCTTGGAATGCAGATCCACCAAACGGAAAATGAAGACTCCACTCCCTGGGTCTTGGTTCCTGCAGTTCTCCCTGCTGACAGCTTTTCCCCAGGGCCTCCACCATAGTTTGCAGAGGGCTAGGATGAATAAGAAAGGACAAAAGCCAAGGGAAGAGGGAGATTTAAAAACCCCCAGTGATTCTTCACTCCCTCTGAGCTTTAAGGAGTTTTCTCTTCTGTTCCTCCGCCAGAATTAGAGGGATTTTGCTGGCTCTTTCTGTCCCATAGCTCTGACTTCTACATTTTGACTGTGTTGGGATCCAGCTGGAGATACTAGAAAGAAAAAAAAGTTATAGACCTAATTGCTGCTTCAGTGGTATTTCAAATTCTGGTTACCATCCCCCATCTGCCTGCTATAAATAGAGGGGAGTAGACCCTGTGAAGAAACCAACCAGACTCCTGGTGGTAGCTTGACTGTATTTAACCCTTTCAATCCCAAATGGAAAGCAATTCATCCTGCCTGCCAATCTTCCTTTCACAAGTTTCAAGAGCACGGATCTACCAGAATCCTGGAGAAACAGTTCTCAGAACATACACAAAGAAAGTGGAGGGGCCAGCACTGCAGCATAGAGGGGAAGGCCTCTGCCTGCAGTGTCAGCATTCTATACAGACACCTGTTCAAGACCCAGCTACTCCGCTTCCAATCCAGCTCTCTGCTATGGCCTGGGAAAGCAGTGAAAGATGGCCCAAGTGTTTGGGCCCCCGCACCCACATGGGAAACCTGGAGGAAACTTCGGGCTCCTGGCTTTGGATTGGCCCAGCTCTTGCCACTGTGGCCATTTGGGGAGGGAACCAGAAGATGCAAGATGTCTCTCTTTCTCTGTCTCTCTCTCTCTCTCTGCCTCTACTTCTGCCTCTCTGTAATTCTGCCTTTCAAATAAATAAATATTTAGGAAAAAAATAAAAAGAATGTAGAAGCACAGAGTCGGCGTTGTGGTGAAATGGGTTAAGTTCCCACCTGCAACACAGGTGTTCCCTAAGGGGGCAGTTCAAGTCCCAGTTGCTCCCACTTCCAATCCAGCTCCCTGTTAAAGTGCCTGGGAAAGTAGCAGAAGATGGCCCAAGTACTTGGGCCCCTGCACCCACATGGGAGACCTGGATAAAATACCCCGCTCCTGGTTTCAGCCCAGCCCACCTCTAGCCATTGTAGCCATTTGGATAGTGAACCAGCTGATGGAAGATCTACCCGCCCATAACTATGCCTATCAAATAAATAAAATAAATCTTTTTTTAAAGAAAAAAAAGAGAAAGAGAAAAAGAGAGAGGAGGCAAATGGCTCAAGAAGTGAATGATAAGTGAATGATAAGCTTGCCTAGATCTCCCCACTTCAGGACTGAAGCCTTCATTCCTTCCTCTCTCCCTCCTTACTGCTGGGAGTATTGGTGATTGAGGACTCTCAGCTGAGTCTCTCCTTAGGCATTTCCATGGAAAGGCAAGCCAAAGAAAGCCACCTTGCACAAGGCCATGACATATCCCTGCAGAGACTAGTCAAGGTGGAAGTATACAGCTGGGGCAGGATTAATGCAAGAAAGGAGAGCTGTGAAGGGCCACCTCAGCTCCGGAGTTTCCTACAGAATGGATTGAGCCTTTAGTTTGATTCCTTCGTTTGCCCAAACCAACTGACTTCACTCCCCCTCTGGTGTTGATTGGACCGCACTCTCCCATGACCCTCCTGCACCCAAACTATCTTAGAGTTTGCTTCCTGAGCACAACTCCAGACATGGGTCTAAATATGCCATTCCCCAGGGACAAGAATTGATGTGGAAATGGGCACATGACCCAGTTCAGGTTAATAGGATATGAAGAGACTTGTTCTGGGATCTTCTGGGGAGTGTTCCTGGCACTAGAGTGAACCATAGAAAGAAATGGTTCCAATTGACACTGTGGCTCCAATTGCTATTGACAAACCCAGTTTGAACCCAAGAACAGCCAACCTTGGAAAAAGTTTGTACCGTATTGGGCAGGATGGTGACAGGGAGAGATGTTGGGTCCCAATGACAGTGAATCAGATCAACCCACTCTGACAGCTACTCTGTTTTTAGGCTTCTACTTTTTTTTTTTTTTTTTTTTTTTTTTTTTTTTTTTGCCAAAATGCCCTTATTATTTAAAGCAGCTGGAGGCACTCTTTGTTTCTGCTTTTTACAGCTTGAACATCTAACCAAGGCAGAGTTGCATCACACCAACTCTCCCTTCCTACGCTGTAAAAAGGAGATTTTCAGAAACACTGAAAAGAGCTTGAGAAATCCACAACCCAGATAATTGCAGGGGAAAAACTGAACTGTAACTAAATGTAGGTGGTTCACAGTAAGTTCTCTTTTCCTTTCTTCTTTCTTTCCCCATTCCATCCGCTCTCTCCTCTCTCGCCCTCTCTCTCTTTTTCTTTCCATAGGGCAATGATAATATGTTTAAAAATAAACAAGATCATAGTAACATATGCAACTGAATTGAGAAAAAAATCACGTTAAATTCTACTTATAAGATCAAAGTACAGTGCAGGCCATGGAACTGACATACAATTGGAGCTTCTTAGAGTTCCCTGTGTAATAAATAGGTGAAGTCAGGCACCTGGCAATTGAAGGGTATTTTTGTGCCTATGGAGGAGGAAGACCGAGACTTTTGCAAAGCTACTTCAGAGGGAAAGTGCCTGCAAAGCAGGATGTAGTCTAAAAATGATTCAATTTGCAACTTAAAAGACAAACAATCCATGATAACAATCAAGAAAATGTTACTTGTGCTAATACATAGTGTCTTGACTTAAACTTTGAAGGTAAAAAACTATGATTTTATCAGACCAAAAACAGTTCTCAGGAAGCAAAGCACTCTGCCTTTTACAGGGAATAGCACAGTTGCCGTGCCGCAAGATTCAAGCACAGAACCTTCTGTGCTTCTAACTACTGTAAGCGTCTCTTGGATTGGCTGGACTTCTGTGTTCTCCTCTTCCCCAGTGCTAGCCTATTTTTATATATACTTTTTTTTGTTTTTGTTTTGTTATGTTTTGTTTTTGTTTGTTTTTTGGCCAGGCAGAGTTAGACAGTGAGAGAGACAGAGTTATAGACAGTGAGAGAGACAGAGAGAAAGGTCTTCCTTCCGTTGGTTCACCCCCCAATGGCCGCTGCAACCGGCGCGTTGCGGCCGGTGCGCTGCGCCAATCCGAAGCCAGGAGCCAGGTGCTTCTCCTGGTCTCCCATGCAGGTGCAAGGCCCAAGTACTTGGGCCATCCTCCACTGCCCTCCCGGGCCACAGCAGAGAGCTGGACTGTAAGAGGAGCAACCGGGACAGAATCCAGTGCCCCGACCGGGACTAGAACCCTGGGTGCCAGCGCCGCAGGTGGAGGATTAGCCTAGTGAGCAGCGACACTGGCCCAGTGCCAACCTTTTAAAAATTGGTTCTTGGACATCTAAATACAAAACCTAATGATTTCATCACTGTGAAAAGTGAAGAAGGCACAGGGCTGGACTTAAGAGGAACACTTTCATCCCGAGTCTCCCTACCAGCGAGCAGACGTACTGGGAAATCCACTTCATCTCGGGCACCTCCATGCCCTCCTCTGTAAGATGATCCCTCTGTATCCACCACATGAGCTAATGCTGGCATAGCTTGGCTTGTGGCCATAATAACCCATTTCTTCCATGTATACCACCCACCCAACATTTCACAGCACCAAGTCTTAAAGCAATACACAGCCCACAGAATGTCAGTGTGTTATAGGAAGCAGGGGGTTGAGGAGATTTCATTGCAAATACCCCACACAGAAGTGACAAATCATCTTCCACGTCGGCTATCAACTCCCACTTCACTTTTGGTTGCTCCAGAGTGAGTCCACATCATTAGTACACAGGAACGGTGAATTGGACACCCCTGTCCCTTTCCTGCTTTACATTTTAGAAGTGGTCCCACGGTATGGGGGGGAAGCCATAGTAATCCATTATTCGTACTTTGGAAACGTATATTCATTAAATAAAAGTTAAAAAAAAAAAAAAAAAAAAAGAAGTGGTCCCAGAGGTTGTGGTACAGTAAGTGTGACTGATTTTGTGGTAAACATAGATTAAGGTGTTGGCAAGTAGTGATCAGAGGAAGGAACCTGGAGTCCTTTAGGGGTGTAGTAATGAGGCTGGGTTTTCAAATTGTATAAGGATTTGCTTTGAGCTCACTGTTTTCTCCAAACATCTAGCAAAGTCCTCAGACCACAGCATCAAAGCCATGACTCACATGACGAATGATAGAAGAGCTGGCACAAACACAAACTAACAAGAAAACAATGGCAGGAATCCATGCAATGCTTTGCAAGATGTCTGGCCTGGATACTTCAAAGATTCAATGAGAAAGAACAGAGGGAGAGAGGAACCCCTCCAGACTGAAGGCTACTAAATAAACACTGCATTATCTTTGCCTCTGATGCCATTCTGGCAACAATTTAGGAAACTTAATTGCTGACTGTGTGTTGGATATTATTGAATTCATGTTCCTTAAATGTGGAAATAATATTATGACTTTCAAAAAGAAAAATGAAAAATATCTTTGGCAAAAGGAAATACATTATTTAGAATTAAATAAGAATAAAATGTCAAGAAACCTGCATACTACTTTCAGATAGCTTACAAATGGACAACGTGTGTGTGTGTGTGTGTGAGAGAGAGAGAGAGAGAGAGTAGGTACAGCAAGATGCAAATAGCTGATAAATTTAAGGTGACAGCACATTAATATTAATTATTCTGTTCTATGTTTTGTTTTCAATTATCCTGGAGTTTGAAATTTCTTTAATACTGAAGAAAAGTATACTCTATGCTTGGGCAGAGGGCAGGTGGGGTCTTGGGGGGTCTCATGGCTGCAAACTCTTGGATGTTTACCTTTCCCATGAATCACTTTGTTTCTATTCTAGCAAAAATAATTGCTGACACTTGTCAGGACCAACCCCATAACTCACACTTAATTAAGAAAATATCCAGGAAGGAAATACTTTGATTGCCATTTCACAGAGAAGAAAATTGCTTACTTGCCAAAGGTCCCTGAAAGAACCAGGTTGATTTTTCTACCCAGATCCTCTTGAGGCCCTCTGACTCTGTACCCATCTGCCACTTTGTGTGCCTTTCATTGCCAGCAGGCCTCACCAGCCACCTCTTTTGGGGGACTGGCCCTTAGCTTCAGAGCTGCCTCACTCAGACTGCAGATCCAGGGTAGCCAGAAGTGCTAGAGCACCATGGCCCGCAGCAATGCTTGTCTCCAGGAGGCCAGGAATCCCTTCGATTCCAGTATAGTCCCAGAAAATAAACCATCCCTTCTTTTTCTTCTTTCTTTCTTAGATTTACTTGTTTAGTTGTTGAAAGAGCAGCAGGGAGAGAGGAGAGAGAGGGGTGTGTGTGTGTGTGTGTGTGTGGAGAGAGAGAGAGAGAGAGAGAGAGAGAGAGAGAGAGATCTTTCATCCACTGGTTCACTCTCCAAACGGCTGCAACAATAAAATTTGGACCAGAACAAAGGCAGGAGCCAGGAACTCCGTTCTGGTCTCCCAAATGAGTAACAGGGGCCCAAGTACTTGGGCCACCTTCTGGCTATCTTCCCAGGCACATTAGCAGGAAACTGGATTGGAAATGGAGCAGCTGGGATCAAACTAGCATATGGGATGCTGGCATCTCAAGCAGCAGCTTAACCCACCACACTACAAAGCCAGCTGCCAGCTTCATTACTGTCATAGTACTTTTGAAGCACAACTGCTTATTTCCAAAATCAAACCACTTCCTGATATCCCACTTGTCATTTCATCCCACGTTCTCAGTTGCCATGAATGAGCCTTTCTCTAGGTTAAAGTCTCATAATTATAGGCTTACGCCATATCTATTTGACTCTTGCAGCCACCACATGTCTAAAGCTAGGACAGGCAAACAGAAGTCTTATGAGTAGCACCTGTTTCTTTCCTTATTTATCTCTTACATATCTCATGAAACATACTAGGTACACACTTTGTGGAAGAATTTGCATTGTTTACTACTTTTTAAATGCCATTTAATGGAAAGGGGCCTTGGAGATCTTCCAACACTGCTTCAAGTGACATCCTGCAGCCAGAAAGTTAGGTCTGTACTATGATCATCTAAGTTGTCTCAAAGTTCTTCCCTGTAAGAAACAAATGCAATCACAGTGTCTGAACTTCACAGCTCTTCTTAATGCCCAAGGATTTCTTGTCCTTCCTTTCTAAATCACTGATGAATTCCAAAACTAAGACTGGCTCAACAAGTTTATACTCTGGGTTAAGCACTGTTCTTTTCAGGAGGTGATAATCAAAATATGGACTAGCTAGTACAGCATGAAGAGCACCAATTAAGCAGAATAGGTGTGCAGGAGCCCCCTCAATCCTGCCAGGAATGAACCCTTTAGTAGCTGGACTGTGGGGAGGTCTATGGACCTTTCAAATCAGAGAAGCTCAGATGGGGCTTCTAGCAAGTTACTTGTCTTCGGGTACAAAAGCATTTCAGCTTTTGACAATCATCTCAGCAGAACCACCGTGGATGACCCGACCATCAACCAGTTGGTGTTTTAATGGCAGGCATAACAGAAAAAAAATTGTGTGGAAGCCACATAAAAGAGAGAATGAGGATGAATGAATGATTGCAAATAGAGCATAAAAAACACACACCGCGCACAGACACATAAAAACTCTCTCCCTCTGTGTTAATCACATGCACACACTCTCAGAGAAAGAAATGAAATGCCTCTCCCTTGGCAACAAGAAACTGTGGTCAACCTCTACTGGAACTCAGATGTTCAACTTCAGACCCCTACGGGTATGTTTTCAGGATTTTTAGTGCGAAGTCTGTTTTGAAGTTTTCTGCTGCTGGTGTTGCAGACCAGCTAGTCACTGACCTCAGGAAAATGGGAAACATTATTCACCACGTAGGGAGGAAACTGGTCAGAGCAGGCAGGAGACCACTGAAGATAAACAATAACAGTGTTCAGGAGAACTCAGAAGGGGAAAAGAAACCCTGGGTGAGATAAGCTCGGAGGAACAAAAAGGCCAGGAAAGCAGAGCTTTTCCTTTCAGGCTATCTAGAAGTCCTTGGGCTGCAAAATTGCCCTTGGTCAGCAGAGTCTACATTTACCAACACCATCGCTTTTGTCCTCAGCAGCAGCTGCCATGAACAAAGCAGCACTATGGTGAGGCCAAAAGGAAAAAGAACATTGACTTTGGGAGACAAATTTAATCATAAAGAAGAAGTTCTGCTGTATCCCTTACTAACAGGAGTGGGAAGCTTTTTTCTGCTAAGGGCCATTTGGACATTTATAACATCATTCAAGGGCCATACAAAATTATCAACTTAAAAATGAGCCTGCTATAGATTTATTGAATTTCAAGTCCACCTGCAGTTGCCTTGGCAGGGCCAGGCCAGATGGTTTCACAGGTCTCATATGACCCTCAGGCCAGATGTTTCCCACCCCTGTTTGTAAATCCAGACACAGTGAGAGATTCATATTCACTAAACAGAGTGAACTGTCCAGCCTTGAAGTAGAGACACTGCTGCAGTTTCCACATGAGTATTTCCAACCTCCCTAACAGCGTGGAATACAGACCCACACATGGAGAGAGCTCTAAAATGTCACAGGGCTTTTATGACTGTCTTGGTGCACTTGAGTTACTAGAACCAAGCTACTTAACCTGGGTGACTTATCAACAATAGAGATGTGTTGCTCACAGCTACAGAGGCTGGGAAGTTCAAGATCCAGGCACCAGCAAGTTCAATATCTGGTAAGGGCTTGCTTCCTGCTTCATAGAGGGCATCTTCTATCTGTGCCTTCACATGGCAGAAAGGACAGAAAAGCCCACTTGGGCCTCCTTTTTAAGGACACTAATCCTTTTGTAAGGGCAGAGGAGCCCTCCTGACCTAAATATTTTCCAAAGGCTCCACTTCTTTTATTATTCTTACTAATGTATTTGCTTATTTTATCGTTTATTTATTTGAAAGGCAGAGTTACAGAGAGGAGAAGAAGAAAAGGAAGAAGAAAAAGGAAGAGAAGGAGAAAGACAAGGATCTGCCATCTGCAGGTTCACTCTCCAAATGGCTGCAACTGCCAGGGCTGGGCCAGGTGGAAGCCACTAGCCAGGGGCTTCATTTGGGTCTCCTGCATGGGTAGCAGGGTCCCAAACACTTGAGCTATCTTCCACTGCCTTCCCAGGCACATTAACAGGAAACCAGATTGGAAGTGGAGCAGCCAGGCACAATCCAGTGCCCAAATGGGAAGCCAGCAACACAGTTGTGTTACAATGCCAAGTCCCCCAATATTATTACATTCGATATTATGTATTAACATATAAATTAAGATTGGAGGAACACAAACATTCAGACCATAGTAGTGAACTTCCATTATCCCATTAACATCCCATGGATCTGAAACTCACCTCTACCAGAACCTGTCACCAGAAAGGTCTCTCATTTAATTATGATACCAGTATAAGAAAAATGAAAAGACTACAAGATTCTTGTTTTTCTTGATGACTTCATTGACAAGAACGATATAACATATTCTACAAATATCAAGATAGTTGTGATTATTGCATTGGTAGACATTAACAACCAAATTCAACTGTGCCAAAGGCTGCATGTGTTGGTAATTGAACAATCTGGACAGAACAGTTTTGGAGAAACAGCTAGGAACCTAGGACAAAAAGCAAGATGCTTGAACTTCCGTCTTTCTTAGGAGAGTAAAGTGAGGTCTGCACATGCAGAAGCAAATGAATGGGCAAATAGGAAGCAACAAAAGTCAGCGTCGGAAAAGCAGAGACAAGGAGAAGAAAGACTTCCAAAATTGACTCAAACTTCTGGGACACAGAGGTTGTGCCAACCTTACACAGAAAGGCAAAAACTGATCACTGATTTTTGGAAAAACACTCTACAGCCTCCAGTGTCAATGAGATCAGTTTCACACTACAGCTCCTTTGATAATTATCCTTCTTTCTAATACATTCTCAAAGAACATGCCTGCTTTGATTTGATCCTAGTTCCAATTCCTAGTAAGATATTCAGCTAAAATATATTCATTTACCCCCAATTTTTTTATTTTATGGCTCAATGTATTTTATTTTTTAGAAGATTTATTTATTTATTTGAAAGGTAGAGTTACAGAGATGCAGAGGCTGAGAGAGAGAGAGAGAGCTCTTCCATCCGCTGGTTCATTCCCCAGATGGCCACAACAGCCAGAGCTACGCTGATCCAAAGCCAGAAGCTAAGAGCTTCTTCCAGGTCTCCCACATGGGTGCAGGGGCCCAAGCACTTGGGCCATAATTGTTTTTTTAAGAAACCTTTTATTTAATGAATACAAATTTCATAGGTACAGCTTTAGGAATATAGAGATTCTTCTCCCTCCATACCACCCCACCCTCCCACCCTCACTCCTGTCCCACATCCTATTCCCTCTCTCATCCCATTCTTCATTAAGATTTGTTTTTAATTATCTTTATATACAGAAGACCAACTCTATTCTAAGTAAAGATTTCCACACAGATACACAAAGTATAAAGTACTGATTGAAAACAAATTTTATAGTTAATTCTCATAGCACAACTCATTAAGAACAGAGATCCTACATGGGGAGTAAGTGCACAGTGACTCCCATTAATTTAACAATTAACACTTTTATTTATGACATCAGTGATCACCCAAGGCTCTTGCCATGAGCTGCCAAGGCTATGGAAGCCTTTTGAGTCCACAAACTCCATCAGTATTTAGACTGGGCCATAAGCAAAGTGGAAGTTCTCTCCTCTCTTCAGAGAAAAGTACATCCTTCTTTGATGGACCATCTTCTACTGCTTTTCCAGGCCATAGTAGAGAGCTGGATAGAAAGTGGAGCTGCCAGGACTCAAACCTGTGCCCATATGGGATGCTGGCACTGTAGGTGGTGGTCTTACTCGCTAAGCCACAGCACCAGTAGTAGCTTTGGGATCCACAAGGAGGGAAGGCCTATACTTCCGGGAATGGAGAGTCCTTGTCAAGGTCCCTGCTGGTGTCAAAAGATCAACCAATGAGGATCAGACCCGCCTCAACCTTTAACCCCCATGCCCTGAATCTATAAAAGGAGCCCTCCCAATCTCTGACGTGTGACTCCTCCCACCCCCCCACCCCGCTCTGTTGGGACCGGTGAACCTCGCCCGGGAGCAGAATCCCAATAAAAGCCTGTGAGTTAATTGATTTGTCTGCCTGGGAAGATTTGTTATGCACCGGACACCTTGCAACCAGCTCCTCCAATTTTTTTGACATTGCAAATCACTCACAATTTTAATACAATTTGTTTAGATAAAAGGAAAAGTCAACTAACTAGAACTTGGCACATGACAGCCAATATGAGAGTTCAAGTGAAATAACATATGCTAGGGAAACCTCAGATAAGTCACTAAAGTTGTAGTGAAATTTACTAATAGTTATGAAAATTATTTTCAGAAATATTTATTCTGTAAATAATATCTTGAGGGGGCCAGCACTGTGGCACAGCCCGTTAAGCCGTCACCTGCAGTGTCAACATCCCATATGGGTGCTGGTTGGAGTCCAGGCTGCTCTACTTCCAACCAGCTCTCTGCTATGGCCAGAGAAAGCAGTGGAAGATGGTTCAAGCTCTTGGGCCCCTGTACCTGCATGGAAGACCTGGAAGAAGTTCTAGGCTCCTGGCTTCAGATTGGCCCAGCTCCGGCCATTGTGACCATTTCGGGAGTAAACCAGCAGATGGAAGACTCTCTCTCTCTCTCTCACTCTCCCTCTCTCTCTCTCTCTCTCTCTCTCTGTTTCTCCCTCTGCCTGTCTGT
Organism: Oryctolagus cuniculus; assembly: GCF_051225735.1. NCBI lineage: Eukaryota > Metazoa > Chordata > Mammalia > Lagomorpha > Leporidae > Oryctolagus > Oryctolagus cuniculus. Next base: position 86,720,358 of record NC_142871.1, on the reverse strand, counting down.
AGCTCTGACTTTCAAATAAGTAAATAAATCTTTAAAAAGTAATATATTGAGAAAAAGTCTAAACAGAATTAAAAATCTGTTCCATATATCTAATGTTTCCCTTTGAATGAAAAGGACTTAAAAGTAGAGACCCAGGAAGATCTGTTTCAGAGCCTAGACACATTTACTTGTGTTGTTTCAAGAAATGTCAATAAACCATCATAGGTATAAGCATTGTGGTGCAGCAAGTGAAAATGCTGTTGGGATGCCTGCATCACATGAGGGAGTGTTTGGACTACAGGGTTCCACCTCTGCTTCCAATCCAGCCTCCTGCTGACATGCCTGGGAGGCAGCAGATGATGGCCCAAGTACTTGGGTTCCTGCTACCCACATGGAAGACCCAAATGGAATTCCAGGCTTCTGGCTTAGACTTAGGCCAGCCCTGGATTTTGTGAGTGAACTAGCAGCATAATCTCTCTCTCCCTCTCTCTCTTTCCCTCTCTCTGTCACCCAGCCTTTCAAATATGCAACTAAAAATTAAAAATAAGACTATCTTAACTCTTGATTCCTAGTTATTCCACCTGCCCTAGAAAGTTTTTTTCCCTGACCATCCAAAATAAAGATACTCTCCTTATTCTGAATTTTTTTTTGACAGGCAGAGTGGACAGTGAGAGAGAGAGACAGAGAGAAAGGTCTTCCTTTGCCATTGGTTCACCCTCCAATGGCCACCGTGGCCGGCGCGCTGCGGCCGGCGCACCGCATTGATCCGATGGCAGGAGCCAGGAGCCAGGTGCTTTTTCCTGGTCTCCCATGGGGTGCAGGGCCCAAGCACCTGGGCCATCCTCCACTGCACTCCCTGGCCACAGCAGAGGGCTGGCCGGGAAGAGGGGCAACCGGGACAGAATCCGGCGCCCCGACCGGGACTAGAACCTGGTGTGCCGGCGCTGCTAGGCGGAGGATTAGCCTAGTGAGCCGCGGCGCTGGCCTCTTATTCTGAATTTTTACAGAACTTATATTCATAAGGTAGTATGCATATGGGAGGTCATCTGTATGTGTGCATGTGCTTGTTTCTCTAGCTAAAATGTCAGTTCACTGAAGACAAATACAAGGGGTCTTCAAAAATTTCATGAAAATGCATAGTACAAAAAGACTGCATGCATTGCAATTTTTGCATCAAAACAAACAAATTGTTTTTAGTTTTTATTCATTCCAAAGGGAAAGAGACAGAGAGAGACAGCAACTGATATTCCATCCGCTAATTCACTCCCCAAATGTCACAACAGCTGAAACAAGGTTAGGCCATAGTCAGGATCTAGGATCTCAGTCCAGATCTCCCATGTAGGTGGGAGGTACCCAACTACTTGAGCCATCCCTTGCTGCCTCCTAAGGCATATACCAGCAGGAAGCTGTATTCAAAAGCAGAGCTGAGACTTGAATAGGCACTCCAAGATGGGATGAAGGCATCTCAACGGCTGCATCAAGTTATTTTGTAATTCTATTTTCTGTGAACTTTTGGAAGTCTCCCCACACATGTTGTATTCCTCTTTGCAGTCTCCCCGCACCAGCATTATGTCTGGTGCATAATAGATGTCTACTGGATGATTGATGAATGCTGCTGGCACTCCCAGACATAGACCAAGAGGAATGAAATTTGGATAGAGAGGTGGAAGACAAGAGATGGAAAAAGGAAGGAGGGAAGAGAGAATGGGGCCGGGCAGGAGGTGCTGAATGAGGGAAAGTCTGATATCCTATCTGGAAGCCTATGTTTGGGGTCCATTTAGTATCATGGGGGCTACAGCAGACATAATCCAGACCAAAGCAATCCCCTGATTCCAAGAAATCTGACTACACAGCAACCTGAGAAACACTGACTGGAAAAGAACCTACAGAGATTAATTAGTTAAACCCTGCTCTGAGAATGTTTCCATGTTTGTGGAACAAGCCAGGACCAGTTTCTCACACAAGTGTACACTGAGTAGATTTTTCACATAAAGCTTCCTCAATACAAGGACTCAGCCTTCTCCAGGATATTAGTTGGATCAAGGGTCAGCATTTCTTCTGAGCTAAATGAGAGTCACACCTCTGCTGAAGTCATTGCTGATCCTGTCAATGATTATGCCACAGGATTTGCGTAACTTGACAGACCTTACAGTACAGAAACGGACTGCTACGGTTCATCCACTTCCTCTGGCTTGGTTTGGAATTCTCTCCTGCTAGTGATATCCCCAGAGTTATGAATTCCACAAAAAAGAAATGCAGCAGCCCAGGAAACCTAGATAGAATGTTTGCCATGTTTTGAGTCACAAGACAATTTCCTTGAGAAATGCCCATGGCCAGGCAGGATGAGGATGTCGTACATTCTGATGAATTACATCTGAAAAGCCTTCATTTCTGAGTGACATCATATCACTGGCTGACTTGTGCCCACTCCTAACCCTTCAGCTGCTCAGTGGCTCTCTGGTGGCTGGTCTTTCCTTGTGTTCCTCTTCCGAGTGTTTCCTGGAGTCACTGTGCTTGAAGCGGGAAAGAATGCACTGCTTGTTTCTTTCGGTTGCTATTCAGCTGGAGGTCTGGCACGCTGCCTGGTGGTTTAAGCTTGAATCTCAACTTCACGGAAAAAGATATAAACAAAAACATTGTTAATACACTTGATTTTGCAATCCAGGGAAAGTGTGACTCTGCCATGTCTACTGTGCCAAAATCCATCTAGTGACTTTCCAAATGATAAGAGGAAGAGGCCTAGAGAAGGAAGGGTGACATCAAAGTGTCGTCAGTAGCCAGCTCCAGCTGTGGTTTTGCCCTGGAAAAGTGGTGGCCATTGTACAGTGTTTTCAGTGTCTTATTAAACTTGACTTTTGATAGATTTTAATAAAAGATTCAACTCCTTTAAAAAGGGCATATGATTTAGGGCATCTGCCATTCTATGAGTCTGCTGAGTATCTCACTTCCCATGTTGGATCACTCTCCCCTTTATTTATTCTATCGGTTAGTGTTAGCAGGTACTAGACTTGTTTATGTGCTCCCTTTGACTCTTAGTCCTTTCATTATGATCAATTGCGAACTGAAATTGATCACTTGGACTAGTGAGATGGCATTGGTACATGCCACCTTGATGGGATTAAATTGGAATCCCCTGGTATGTTTCTAACTCTACCATTTGGGGCAAGTCAGCTTGAGCATGTCCCAAATTATATATCTCTTCCCTCTCTTATTCCTACTCTTATGTTTAACAGGGATCACAATTCAGTTAAATTTCAACACTTAAGAATAACTGTGTATTAATTACAGAATTAAATCAGTCATATTAAGTAGAACAGACAAAAAAACTACTAAGAGGGATAATGTATTAAGTTGTTCATTAACAGTCAGGGCTATGCTGATCAAGTCACCGTTTCCCATAGTGTCCCTTTCACTTCAACAAGTTTCCTTTTTGGTGTTCAGTCAGTTGTCACCGATCAGGGAGAACATATGGTATTTGTCCCTTTGGGACTGGCTTATTTCACTCAGCATGATGTGTTCCAGATTCCTCCATTTTGTTGCAAATGACTGGATTTCGTTGTTTCTTACTGCAGTATAGTATTCTAAAGAGTACATATCCCATAATTTCTTTATCCAGTCTACCGTTGATGGGCATTTAGGTTGGTTCCAGGTCTTAGCTATTGTGAATTGTGCTGCAATAAACATTAGGCTGCAGACCGCTTTTTTGTTTGCCAATTTAAATTCCTTTGGGTAAATTCCAAGGAGTGGGATGGCTGGGTCGAACGGTAGGGTTATCTTCAGGTTTCTGAGGAATCTCCAGACTGATTTCCATAGTGGCTTGACCAGTTTGCATTCCCACCAACAGTGGGTTAGTGTCCCTTTTTCCCCACATCCTCGCCAGCATCTGTTGTTGGTAGATTTCTGAATGTGAGCCATTCTAACCGGGGTGAGGTGGAACCTCATTGTGGTTTTGATTTGCATTTCCCTGATTGCTAATGACCTTGAACATTTTTTCATGTGTCTGTTGGCCATTTGGATTTCCTCTTTTGAAAAATGTCTATTGAGGTCCTTGGCCCATCTCTTAAGTGGGTTGTTGGTTTTGTTTTTGTGGAGTTTCTTGATCTCTTTGTAGATTCTGGTTATTAACCCTTTATCTGTTGCATAGTTTGCAAATATTTTTTCCCATTCTGACGGTTGTCTCTTCACTCTCCTGACTGTTTCTTTTGCAGTACAGAAACTTCTCAATTTGATGCAATCCCAATAGTTAATTTTGGCTTTGACTGCCTGTGCCTCCCGGGTCTTTTCCAGAAACTCTTTACCTGTGCCAATATCTTGAAGGGTTTCTCCAATGTTCTCTAGTAACTTGATGGTGTCAGGTCGCACTCTGGCCTCAGAATCAGCCCTAAAGGCACTCGGATCTGGCTGAAAAGCCCATGAGAGTATTTCAGGCATGGAAAGCCAAGACACTCTGGCAAAAGATCTCTGTGAGTGAGATCTCAGTGGAAAGAACAGGTCTTCAAAGAAGGAGGTACCTTTCTCTGAAGGGAGGAGAGAACCTCCACTCTGACTATGACCTTGTCTAAACAAGATAAGAGTCGGAGAACTCAAGGGGCTTCCATAGCCTTGGAAACTCATGACTGGAGCATAGGGAGATTACTGATGCCATAGACAGGAGTGTCAATTGGTAAAGTCAACAACAGGAGTCACTGTGCACTTACTCCTCATGTAGGATCTCTGTCCTTAATGTGCTGTGCATTGAGATTTAATGCTATAATGAGTACTCAAATAATATATTTCACTTTGTGTTTCTATGGGGGTGCAAACTGTTGAAATCTTTACTTAATGCATACTAAACTGATCCTCTGTAAAAAAAAAAAAAAAAAAAAAAAAAAAAAAAAAAAAAGAAACTATCAACTCCCAACTTGACTCTCACTGGGATTAAACATGACAATAGGTCTGATCTGATTTCATCATCATTAAAAAAAATCATCTATTATTTTTCACTTTATGTTTCTGTGTGGGAGCAAACTGTTGAAAGCCTTACTTAATGTATACTAAGCTGATCTTCTGTATATTAAGATAATCGAAAATGAATTTTGATGTGAATGGAAGGGGAGAGGGAGTGGGAAAGGGGAGGGTTGTGGGTGGGAGGGACGGTATGGGGGGTAAGCCATTGTAATCCATAAATCGTACTTTGGAAATTTATATTCATTATATAAAAGTTAAAAATAAATAAAAAATAAATAAAAAATTAAAAAAAAAAAAAAAAAAAAAAAAAAAGGGCATATGATTTGGAGGAGAGTCTCAACCAAACCAAATGTGATGATTGAGGGTATGAAATTCTCTAGAATTTTAGTGTGCAGAGAGGTCACCAATGGATCTTGTTAAATATGGAGATTGTCTGCATTTCAGACAAGCTCCTTGGCCAGATACAGGCTGCTGCTCTTGGGATCACACTTGTAAGCAAGGGTCTAGACTACACTGGTTAAAAAATAGCATGGACTTTTAAAAACAGGGCCTGTTCCCCAATGCAGTCAGCTAATTAAACCAAAAAAGTAAACCCAACAGAAAAATACTTTAAATCACTTACCCTCAAAATGCTTACAAAATCAGTTATTCATTGGCCACAATGAATTGGCCAAATTCCAAGAGGAAAAATAGTACAAATAATATTCTCTATTATCCCTGTGATAGAAATGTAAAATAAAAGCACACATACACAAAATTAAAAATGAAAAAGTAAAAATAACTATCAATAGTAAGATCATTTAAATTCATTGTGAGTAAGTTTAAAAATACAGAAAAAAAATCACTTTTGAGAGGGAAACAAATTACTAAAAGCAACTCGAAAAGGTAGACAAATTTAAGAAATTTATAACCCTGGAAAATATTTTCAAATTGCCTAACTGTAAGTGCTTTCCCAAGAGTCAGGACTTGAGAGTTTTACAGAGGAAATCTTTCAAAAATTCAGGGAAAACTGGATTTCCACGTGCAGAAGCATGAAGCAAGACCCCTACCTTACACCTTACACAAAAATCCACTCAACGTGGATTAAAGACCTAAATCTACGTCCTGACACCATTAAGTTATTAGAGAACATTGGAGAAACCCTTCAAGATATTGACACAGGCAAAGAATTTCTGGAAAAGACCCGGGAGGCACAGACAGTCAAAGCCAAAATCAACTATTGGGATTGCATCAAATTGAGAAGTTTCTGTACTGCAAAAGAAACAGTCAGGAGAGTGAAGAGACAACCGACAGAATGGGAAAAAATATTTGCAAACTATGCAACAGATAAAGGGTTAATAACCAGAATCTACAAAGAGATCAAGAAACTCCACAAAAACAAAACCAACAACCCACTTAAGAGATGGGCCAAGGACTTCAATAGACATTTTTCAAAAGAGGAAATCCAAATGGCCAACAGGCACATGAAAAAATGTTCAAGGTCACTAGCAATCAGGGAAATGCAAATCAAAAGCACAATGAGGTTTCACCTCACCCCGGTTAGAATGGCTCACATACAGAAATCTACCAACAACAGATGCTGGCGAGGATGTGGGGAAAAAGGGACACTAACCCACTGTTGGTGGGAATGCAAACTGGTCAAGCCACTATGGAAATCAGTCTGGAGATTCCTCAGAAACCTGAATATAACCCTACCGTTCGACCCAGCCATCCCACTCCTTGGAATTTACCCAAAGGAGTTTAAATTGATAAACAAAAAAGCGGTCTGTACCCTAATGTTTATTGCAGCACAATTCACAATAGCCAAGACCTGGAACCAACCTAAATGCCCATCAATGGTAGACTGGATAAAGAAATTATGGGATATGTATTCTTTAGAGTACTATACCGCAGTAAGAAACAACGAAATCCAGTCATTTGCAACAAAATGGAGGAATCTGGAACACATCATGCTGAGTGAAGTAAGCCAGTCCCAAAGGGACAAATACCATATGTACTCCCTGATCGGTGACAACTGACTGAACACCAAAAAGGAAACCTCCTGAAGTGAAATGGACACTATGAGAAATGGTGACTTAATCAGCATAGCCCTGACTGCTAATGGACAACTTAATACATTATCCCTCATAGTATTTTTTTTTTGTCTGTTCTACTTAATATGACTGGTTTAATTCTGTAATTATCACACAGTTATTCTTAAGTGTTGAAAATTAACTGAAATGTGATCCCTGTTAAACATAAAAGTGGGAATAAGAGAGGGAAGAGATGTATAATTTGGGGCATGCTCGGGCTGACTTGCCCCAATTGGTAGAGTTGGAAACATACCAGGGGATTCCAATTCAAGAAATAAATATTTAAGCGTTCATTAAAGAACTTCCAAAGGAAAAACTGGAAAGCTTTCCAATTATTTATACAAACCATGTAACACTGATTTCAAAACTTCACAGAAAACTTTACAAAACTACCCCAATTTCACTCATATATATTGACACAAAAATTCTAAATAAAACATTAAAAAATAAAATCAAATATTTTTAGAAAACCACAACCCCAGGCCGTTGTTGTGGTGTAATGGATAGAGCTGTTGCCTTTGATGCCGGCATTCCGTATTGGTGCTGGTTTTTGTCCCGGCTGCTCGATTTCCAATCCAGCTTTCTGCTAGTGGCCTGGGAAAGCAGCAGGAGATGGCTCAGGCCCTTGGGACCCTGCACTCAGGCAAGAGAAGAAGACAGGGGCCGGCACTGTGGCGTAGCAGGTAAAGCCTCTACCTGCAGTGCTGGCATCCCATATGGGAGCCGGTTCAAGTCCTGGCTGCTCCACGTCCAATCCAGCTCTCTGCTATGACCTGGGAAAGCAGTAGAAGATGGCCCAAGTTCTTGGGCCCCTGCACCCACGAGAGACCCTGAAGAAGCATCTGGCTCCTGGCTTTGGATCAGCGCAGCTCCGGCCATTGTGGCCAATTGAGGAGTGACGGAAGACTCTCTCTCTCTCTCCTCTCTCTCTCTTTCTTTTTCTCTCCTTTGATCTCTGTGTAACTCTTTCAAGTAAGTAAATAAATCTTTAAAAAAGAGAGAGACATGGAAGAAGTTCCTGGCTCCTGGCTCTGGTCTGGCCCCTCCCTAGCCATTGCAGCCATTTGAGGTTTGAACCCACAGATAGAAGATCTCTCTCTCTGTCTCTCCTTCTCTCTCTGTAACTCTGCCCTTCAAATAAGTAAAATAAAATGTTTTTAAAAAGAAAAGAGAGACCAGCGCTGTGGCATAGTGGGTAAAGCCACTGCCTGCCGTGCCAGCATCCCATAAGGGCACCAGTTCGAGACCCAGCCACTCTACTTCTGATCTAGCTCTCCACTGCAGCCTGGGAAAGCAGCAGAAGATGGTCCAAGTGCTTGGCTCCTGGCTTTGGATGGGCTCAGCTCCAGCCTTTCCAGCCACTTGGGGAGTGAACCAGCAGAAGGAAGATCTCTCTCTCTCTCTCTCTCTCTCTCTCCCTCTGCCTCTCCTTCTCCGTAACTCTGCCTTTCAGATGAATAAATAAATTCTTGGAAAAAAAAAAGAAAGAAAAGAAAACCACAATCCCATAACTAAAGGGGTTGGTTCAATATCAGCAAATAATTGCCTTAAAAGATCAAGAAAAAAAAAAACAGCTAATTACTTCAATAAATGACGAAAAGGCATCTGTAAAACCCAACAATAATTTTTTTGTTGTTAGTTACAAAAGTGGAGAGCCAAGCATTTGACCTAGTGGCTAAGACTGCTAATTGGGACACTTGCATCCCACTTCAGAGTGCCTGGGCTTAATGTCCAGCTGCTGCTCCTGATTCCAGCTTCTTGCTAGTGCAGACCCTTGGAGTTAACAATGATGGCTGATGTAGGTGTGTTCCTAAAACCAACATGTGAGACCTGTACTGAATTCCCAGCTCTTAGCTATGGCCTGGCCCAGCCCAGGCCGTTATGAGCATTTGGGAAATTATGGGAGTCGCTCTGTCTCTCTGTTTCTCTTTATCTGTCTCTACGCCTTTCTAGTAAAATGTTTAACATTTGATTAGAAACGTAGGAATCAAAGCATACTTTCTTATTGTGATCAAATACATTGTTCAAATAAAAAGCTAATATGTGCATGAGACTGAAATCTTAAGACTAACCTTGAAACAATGATACTTGTTATCACCACTGTTATTCAACATTCTTCAAAACATAATAACCAATTTAGGTAGATAAATGCCTACTGTTACTATTAAACAATTATCCTCATTGGAAAAGAGAAGAATTTTTTTTATTTCAGATAATAGGATTTCATGCAGGGAAAACCAAAAGAATACCTGGAAATAAAACAAATACTACAAACACTGAGATAATTAAAACAGTAATATTGTTAGTAAAAAATTAAGATGCAAAATTTAATAGCTTGAACGATGATGACCAAAAAGATAATGGAAAATAAAATGTCTTCAGAATTGCTAAAGCAATTGTGACAAGAAAATAAACCTGGACAATTTACACTTCGCAATTTAAAAAGAAATGCAATTATCAAAACAAACTGGGATTGGCACTGTGTCATGGCAGGTAAGGCCGCTGCCTGCAGAGCCGGCATCCCATATGGGCACCAGGTTCTAGTCCCAGTTGCTCCTCTTCCAGTCCAGCTCTCTGCTGTGGCCCGGGAAGGCGGTGGAGGATGACCCAGGTGCTTGGGCCCCTGCACCCGCATGGGAGACAAGGAAGAAGCACCTGGCTCCTGGCTTCAGATCGGCGCAGCACCGGCCATAGCAGCCATTTGGAGAGTGAACCAACGGAAGGAAGACCTTTCTCTCTGTCTCTCTCTCTCTCACTGTCTATAACTCTACCTGTCAAATAAAAAAAAAAATCACTCCAGAATGTTCATAGTAGAAGTACATATAATAACTAAAAAGGCAGCAATAATCCAATTGTCAGTCAGTTAATGGATGAATACATATCCATGCAATGGATATTATTCAGACAAAAATGATGAAGTACTGATACATGCTATGACATTATGCTAAGTGAAAGAAAGCAGTCTCAGAGAACCACATATAGTGTAAAATTATTTACATGAAATTTCCAGGCTAGGGAAATCTGTGTAGACAGAAAGTGGGTTGGTGATTCCTTAGATGAAAAGAAATGGAAAGTGACTGCTAATGAGGTGATTGTTTTGAGGGGTGATGAATATGTCATAAAACTGATTTGGTCAGGTGCAGCAGTTAAGTGGCGACCTGGAAAACCCATATCCCATACTGGAGTGCCTTGTTCAGATCTCCACTGCTCTACTTCCCATCTGGCTTCCTGCTAGTGTACACCCTACGAGGCAACAGGTGATAGCTCAAGAACTTGGGACCCTTGCCACCCACATATGATACCCAGATTGAGCTCTGAGCTGTTGTCTCTGGTCTGACCCAGCCCTGGCTATTGTGGGCATTGGGAAGGGAACCAGTGGATGGAAGATCTCTGTCTCTCTTTGTCTCTCTATCTTTCAGGTAAAATGAAAATAAATTTTTTACATTAAAAAATTGATTTGATGATAGCACAACTTTGCCGATATAGTGAAACAACTGATTGGTACACTTTAAAAAGATGAGTTGTATGGTATATGAATTGTACTTAAATAAAGCTGATATTTAAAAATAGATTTACAGTTGAGGGCTAGGTAATATTTCTGTCTCTTTTGAAGGCCTGTGTTGATAAGCACATAACAAATGTAACTTTCTGGAGACTGGTTCTGGGGCAGGTTGGAGGTTAGAGGGCTGAGATAATAAAATCAGGTTAATCTTATATTAGTAATTGTCATAAACATTGGATTATGTCCCTGACCTACTTTAAAGCTCATCAACATGAAAGCTTCTCAGATAAGGGAAATCCAGGGCTTCCACAATTTAAAAAAAGCACATAGAAGTCTATGGGAGTGGCACAAATGAGTTAGTAATTAAAGCAGTGCAGTGATTTCTTCACCTTCCAGCTCTGTGATCCTGAGCAAGACACCCAAATTCTCAAATCTTTAGTTTCCCCTTCTGTAAAATAGAAGTAATAAAAGTACCTACCTCATTGGGTTGTTGAGATAATTAAGTAAAATTTAATAAGTCTATGGTGCCAGGCACGTGGGAAGGATTTGATAGTTGTCAGCTGCCCTTGAAAATCAATTTAAACTATTCTGCAAAGATAAGAGGGAACACAGGATGCTAGTATCAGTCTTCTTTATGTATCAGTCCTTTAGTGGGACCAAACAGGCAGCTCAGCTCCCCACAGAAAATTTCCTGGGCTCCATTACTACCTACCACTACTTCCATCACATCCCTGTCAATTATTCCAGTGACAGCCTGTCAGCCTACCCAGCTCTTCCATTGCTGCAAGGAAGCTGGCTCCCAGGTCTTTATCACTCATCACCACAACACCACCAAGCAATCTCCAAGGGACCTGTTTGACAACTTTTGGCAAGTGAATTTTTCCATCATTTCTTCTGACATAGAATGAGACATTGCACTCCAGGGGAACCAAGAGTCTTGTCCAAGGTTTCAGAAAGAATATTCTTTCTATATGTGCTGCCTTCCATTGAAAAAGAGATAAAAACGTATAAAATCTTGACTCAGCAGGGCTAAAGAGCCAGATAGCTCCAGATGTGCTGAACAAGGCTATGTTTCTTTTCTCTATGCCTTATTATCCTCAAATTTGAAAAGACCATTGTGAGAAGTAAATAAACAATAAAAGTGAAGTATTGACCAGAGAGCCATCATACTGTCTAGAGTTGATTATTACCCCCCACTATATTGACTATAGTATAAAAAATTTATGTTAGATGTATTCTTTTCTTTTCTTTTTTATTTGACAGATAGAGTTAGATAGTGAGAGAGAGAGAGAGAGAGAGAGAGAGAGAGAGAGAAAGAGACAGACAGAGAGAAAGGTCTTCCTTCCGTTGGTTCACCGCCCAAATGGCCACTACGGCTGGCGCTGTGCTGATCCGAAGCCAGGAGCTAGGTGCTTCTCCTGGTCTCCCATGCAGGTGCAGGGCCCAAGCACTTGGGCCATCCTCCACTGCCCTCCCAGGCCACAGCAGAGAGCTGGACTGAAAGAGGAGCAACCGGGACTAGAACCTGGTGCCCATATGGGATGCTGGCACTGCAGGTGGAGGATTAACCAAGTGAGCCATGGCGCCAGCCCCAACATATTCTTTTCTTTAAAACACAAATACCAATAAAAAGCTACTTTTCCCACAGATGATTGCACTGTTCCAAATTTCTAGTTTTCTGGTGAAAAAAAAAAAAAGTCTTACATGGTAAAAGGCAACTTTACTTAGCAATGAGACCTTGAATGTTAATAATTATTAACATAATAACATGAAAGAAAAACTCCAAACAACGGTGAGGACAAACTAAATCCTGAAAAAATCCCTAGGAATTCATTCTTGTACAAAGTAAAGAAGAGACCTCAAAGTACAAGTAAAAATACAAGAAAAAAAAATCATAAACACTGGTGAAAGATTCCAAAGGTAGAGAAACAAGTGCTGACCCCGGGTGGCAGCCTGGCCCATCTTCAGAGCACTGAACTCTTGAGAATTATCCCCAGAACAAGTGGCATTCTCTCTCTCTCTCTCTCTCTCTCTCTCTTTTTTTTTTTTGTTTTTTATTTTTTGTTTTTGTTGTTGTTGTTGTTGTTGTTGTTTTGCAACAGCTTTGGGTCAATCTAACCTGAAAATTTCTCTGTAGGGATTTTGAGTCCATTGCAAGGAGTTTTATATCTGCTGGGCAGTGTATATACTCTTCTGGTAGCAAAGGCTGTTGTGATTCTCCGGCCTCTAAACCTCTTGTACAACAACCAGGCTCAAAGATTGAGATTTCTGAAATTCTAGGGGAAAAACTAGAGAGAGTTCTTTGACAATTATGGGATAGAGTTAAGAGATATTTCTTTTTCATCTTTTGAAGCAAATCATGGAAGAATTGACAACCTCTGGTTCTCTTTGATACACTGGTGGTTGAAACTTCAGGAGCTCTCCTTAAGATAGTCATCTCATTGTTTTATTCACCATCTGCTTGCTGCTGACAGCGAATTGTACATTTTATGGGGTACTGTGTGATGTGTAATACATGTTTCTACACTGTGTAATGTCCAATCAAGGGACATTACAATTCCCATATCAATTTCCTCAAACATTGAACTTTTCCTTACAGTGAAAACACTCAAAATTCTGGGTGTAGTGGAAAGGGAGCAATAGGGAAAGAGTAATTAATGGTTACTAAAAAAAAGTTATACTTAGATAGAAGTTTCCTTTTGCACAGCAAAGGAACTACAGACGATGATAATGTACTGTATATTTCTCTCTTTAAAAAAGTTGAGGAAATGATCCTGTGATGCTTTGCAGACCTTCTGGCTTTACTACTTTCACAATTAAAAAAAAAAAATCTGCTCATTATAATTCATTGCTCGTTAGTCATTATCACTCATTGCTTATTACACAAATGGTTATTGATAAGGAAGAATTTTCATGTTACCTGAGAAGTTTTTCCACAGTCAGAGAAGCAATGCCCTTATCAGAAGTGAATCTCGGAACCATTGCATTTTTAAAAGATTTTGTCAAGAAATTAGAGCATCTAGGATGCACTTCCGTACCGCTCAAAAGAGTGACAGCTTTCTAAGCACTTGGAACTAGTACAAGTTCTGCTTTGCCTAAGGAAAAAAGAAACTCATTTTTGTTGTACATTGAAAAAAAGATTTTCCTGTAGTTGTATAATCTGCCATTTATTTGTAATTGCTTGAATAAAGTCTCTTCTGTTGAGGAATAGTGTTTTTTTTAATACGATTTGTTGAACTCTTTTACTTAGTGTAGGGTTAGCTTTACCATCATTAAGCAAACTGAAAGTAGATCTTTGTAAATAGGAGGAGTGGGAATGGGAGAGGGAGAAGAGAGAAGGACTGGGATATGGGTGGGAGGGAGGGCAGGGTGAGAAGTATCACTATCTTCCTAAATCAGTGTATATGAAATACATGAAACTTGTATAACTTAAATAAAGTTTTAAAACAAGAAAGAAAACATTTTTTAAAAAATATCATAGAGTCACCATTATAGATACTATTAAAAAATAGTCTGCTTTCTTGGATAAGTTGCCAATATGCCAATATGGCACGCTTTTAACTTTTTAAAATAGATTATTTTTGAGAATAGTTTCAGCGTCACAGAAAAAACTGAGTGAAAGGTGCAGAGATTTCCCATATACCCCCTTCCACTCACACACAAACACACACAGCCTCCTTCATCAATGTCCCATGTCCTAGTGGTACATTTGTAGCAACTGTAGACTCTACACTCAGCATGGGTGGACTCTTGGTGGTGTACATTCTACAGGTTTGAGCAATTGATAGAAAGCTTTTATTTAATAAATATAAATTTCCTAAGTACAACTTTTGGATTATAGCAGTTCTCCCCCCATACCTCCCCTCCTACCCCCAAACCATCCCACCAAGGCATTTCCACTACCATAAAAATTCTCTGTTCCACACATATTTATCCCCTCCTCCCTTCTACCTCCTGATTCTTTTGCTCTCTCCATAGTTCTACCTTTTTCAAGAATGTTATGTTGTTGTTGGAATTATCCAATGTGTAGGCTTTCAAATGAGCTTCTCTCATTTAGTAATATGCCCTAAAGTTTACTCTATGTCTTTTCATGGCTTGATGACTCATTTCTTTACAGCACTGAATTACCTGGATGTACAACAGTTTATCCACTCACTTGATGAAGGACATATTGGTTGCTTCCTTGTTGGCAATTACTAATAAAACTGATATAAGTGGAGTTGGTGCTGTGGTGTAGTGGGCTAAGCCTCTGCCTGCAGCACTGGCATCTCATAGGGGCACCTATTCATGTCCTGGCTGCTCCTCTTCCCATCCAGCTCTCTGCTTGTGGCCTGGGAAAGCAGTGGAAGATGGCCCAAGTGCTTGAGACCCTGCACCGATGTGGGAGACCAAGAAGAAGCTCCTGGCTCTTGGCTTCAGCCATCACAGCCATTTGAGGAGTGAACCAACAAATAGAAGACCCCTCTCTCTCTCTCTCTCTCTCTCTGAAACTCTACCCCTCAAATAAACAAATAAATCTTTTTAAAAAAAAAACTGATGAAAGTATCCATATGGAGGTTTTTGTGCAGATAGATATTTAATCTCACTTGGATAAATATCACTATATGCAGTTGTTGAATTTTATGGTAAGAGTATGTTTAGTTTGGTGACAAATACCAAACTATCCTCTTTTTTGGGAGCCTATTAGCAATGAATAAGGATTCCTATTGCTCCAGGTGCTCACCAGCATTTGATGTTCCCAAGGTTCTGGATTTGAGCCATTCTAATGGGTCTATGGTGGTATCCCAAGTTGTTTTAACTTGTATTTCCCTAGTGACAAATTGGGTAAAACATCCTTCATACAGTAATTTTCTATTTGTAGGTTTTCTTTGGTGAAGTGTCTGTCAGATATTTTATTCATTTTTAATTGAGTTGTTTGTTTTATTATTACTGCGTTTTAAGAGCTCTCTGTATATTTTAATAACAGACCTGTATCAAATATGTTCTTCATAAATATTTTCTCTCAATCTACTACTGCTTTACAACAACATATTTAACTGAAGAAGTATTAACTTTAATGAGGTCCAGCTTATCAATTTCTTTCATGGATTATACTGTTGATGTATTATCACCATACCCAAGGTCATCTATATTTCTCATGTTATTTTCTATGAACTTTACTCTTTTTCTTTTTATGGCTAGGTCTATGATCCACTTTAAGTTATATTTTATGAAGGATGTCCAGTTTTTGCAGCACCATTTGTTGAAGATAAGCTTTTCTCAATTGTATCACTCTTGCCATAGATTAGCTGTGAGGATTAGTTGACTTTACAGATATTCCCCAACTTATGACAGAGTTATCCCCAAAACCCATCATAAGTTGAAAAATGTCATAAATTAAAAATTCATTCAAGACACTTAACCTACTAAACAACATGGTTTAGTAGCAGAATACTGTGAAGTATGCTTGTTTACTCTTATGACCTCACACATGGTTACGTGGCAGTTGCAGCTCACTGCAATGACTCAGCATCACCAAAGATGATGCATGTTATTAGCCCAGGAAAAGAGCAAATTCAAAATTTGAAGTATGGTTTCATTGAATGTACATTGCCTTTACACCATCACAAAGTCAAAAAATCCTAAGTCAAGCCGTCATAAGTCAAGATTGTCTGTATTCATGTGGATTATTTCTGGGCTCTCCACTCTGTCCCATTGATCTTTTTGTCTGTCCTTTTGCCAAAGCTACACTGTCTTGATTACCTTAGCTGTCTTGGTCCTTTTAGTGTTGCTATAACAAAATACCTAAATCTGAGTTTATAAAGAAAAGATGGTTATTTATAAACATCCTCTTGTCTCTGGCAAGGGCCTCAAGGAAGATGACATCACAACAAGAATGTATACAAAAGGAGGATTCTGAAGAGTTTTCAGTCTCACTTAGAACAACCCATTCTTGTAGGAATCCAGTTCCACAAGACATGCCACATTCTCATGAGCATTAATCCATACAGGAAGGCAGAGCCCCCAGGCTCTAGCTAACTTATACTAGACCCCCCTCTTAAAGATCCCACCAGTCCAGCACTGGGGACTAAACTTCCAGCACATAAACCTTTGGGATCATACTCATGCCATATCCATTTGCTTTACAGCAAATCTTGAAGTCAGATTAGTGTCAGTCCTCTGATTTTGGTGTTCCCACTCAATATTGAGTTGTCTCTTCTGCATCTTTTGCTTGTCCACATAAACTTTAGAATCAGCTTGCTAATATCAAAAAAATGACTTAAAAGAATTTTGGTTGGAATTGCATTGAATCTATAGATCAACTGGAAAAGAACTGATATGTTCAAAATATTATTTTACTATCCATGAACATAGACTATATCTCTATTTATTTAGCTCTCTTTTGATTTCTTCCATTAGAATTTTGTAGTTTCCCTCATACTTATATAAACCTGGTACATATCTTATTACATTTATTTACTTTCATTATAAATAAGTGATATTGTGTTTTTATTTTCAGATTCTACTTGTTCAATACTGGTATATAGAATAAACAATTGACTCACATGTATTAATTTTGTTTCTTACAATCCTGCTATATTTGCTTATTAGTTTCAGGAGAGATTTTGTGATTCTTTAAGATTTTCCAGGAAGGCAATTATACTATTTGTAAGCAAAAGCAGTTTTATTTCTTTCTTCCCAATCAATATACTTTTAATTTCCTTTTCTTGTATTATTGCTTTAACTTGAACTTCCAATACTAAATTGAAAAGAAGTGATGAGAAGAAACAACCTTGCCCTGCTCCTGATCTTAATGGGAAAGTTTTTAAGTTTCTCACCATTAAGTAAGTTAGCTGTAAGATTTTTGTAGATGTTCTTTACCAAGTTGCAGAAACTCCCTTCTATTCCTGGGGTGCTGAGATTTTTGTTATGAATGAATGCTGGATTTGTCAAATCCTTTTTGTCATTGAAATTGTTATTGTGATTTTCTTCTTTAGCCTGTGGACTACATTAACCGATTTGCTAATGGTGAAGTAGCCATGCATACTGCAGTAAATCCTACTTGGTCATGATGTATATAATTCTTTTTATACATTTTTCTGTCTAATTTGGAAATATTGTGTTAATCCTTTTAATATTCAAATGCAAGAGGATACCATATTGGAAAAAAAGTGTTCATCCCTGGTTCAGCTGTCACCCTGGTAAATATCAATTTTTTTAAGATTTATTATTTATTTGAGAGGCAAAGTTACAGACAGAGAAAGTGAGCGACAGAGAGTGGTCTTCCATCCACTGGTTCACTCCCCAAATGGCAACAACAGCCAGAGCTTGGCCAATCCGAAGCCAAGAGCCAAGAGTTTCTTCCAGGTCCCCTACATGGGTGCAGGTCCCATGCACTTGGGTCATCTTCTGCTACTTTCCCAGGCCATCAGCAGGGAACTGGACCTTAAGAAGAGCAACTGAGACTCAAACTGGTGTCCATATGGGATGCCAACACCATAGGCAGAAGCTTTGCCTAGTATGACACAGAGTCTTCACCAAATATAACTCCTGACAGATGTCTGAAATTTTATGAGTGTTGTCAGGTTTCTCATGTCAAAGAAATTAATATTATCAAAACCTCTCAGCAAGTTGAGAATAGATGAAAATATCTTTAATTTGATAAAGTTATATATACAAAAAAACTTGCTGGAAACATACTTTATGGTAAAAATGGTTAATTCATCTAAGTTTGAGAACATAAGAGTGTCAACTATCATCACTTTTTAGTCAATATTGTACTGAAGATCTTCTGTAGCAGAAATATTTGCTTACCCCAGATTATGAATGGGACACAAAAAAACACTAAATCAAAAAATGGGTAAATCATGAAAATAATCATAAATCATGAAAATAATGATTTAACTGTCTTATGTTACTACAATAACACTGGCATCCAATATGGGTACC
Source organism: Oryctolagus cuniculus (assembly GCF_051225735.1). Taxonomy (NCBI): domain Eukaryota; kingdom Metazoa; phylum Chordata; class Mammalia; order Lagomorpha; family Leporidae; genus Oryctolagus; species Oryctolagus cuniculus. The sequence goes on along the minus strand of NC_142871.1, from coordinate 86,701,929 downwards.
AGTTTGAGTCCCAGCTGCTCCATTTCCAATTTAGCTCCCGTAATATGCCTGGGAAACCAATGGAAGATGGCCCACGCACTTGAGCACCTGCACCCATGTGGGAGACCAGGAAGAAGCTCCTGGCCCATGGCTTCAGCCTGGCCCAGCCCCAGCTGTCACAGTCATTTGGGGAGTGAGCCAGCAGCTTTCTCTCTCCTCTCTCTCTCTCTCTCTCTCTCTCTGTCTCTCTGTCTCTCTCTCTCCCTCTCTATTTCTGTAACTCTACCTTTCAAATAAATAAATAAATCTTTAAAAAAAAAAAAAGAATCTCTAAGCTGCAAAATTTTGTGTTGGTGGAAAACAGTGTGGCCTGGTAGCTCATGGTCTTTCTGAAGAGGAAGTTAGAACAGAAGCAAGTATTTAATGGTGGCAACAACATTCACATGCCTTCCAAGTGTTAAAACTATCGTGGGCAATCTCCTGAGATGGCTTATGATCTGAGTTTCTCATAACAATTGGAAGACCTCTTGCCCCTTGTTTTAATGTACCATATACTAGATGTGGGTTATGCAGGAAGATGTCTACATTCTTATTTGTGACTCAGGTGGGCTATAGCCCCAGACACGGAATCAGCCATTTCTCCAATTATCCTTGGTTCCTTCTAGTGTGAAGTAGTATTACCACAGAAAGGGACATTGATGTGTGTCATGGGAGCACACTGCCCCTGAGCTATTTCAGTGTAAAGAGCTACAGAGGTTTTTCTTGCAAAGGAATGATTTTGTGCTGATATTTTTAATCTAGCTGCAGAAAGGCCATGTTCCTACTGAAAATTTATATTCCTCTAGACTGAATATCCTATACTGATCATTTTCCCAATCAAATTAATGTAATTATTTATTTATGTTTTTCTACATCTTATGTTTAAAAATACAATATCAGTGCAAATATCAATTCTGAATCTCACTGAAAATTTTGTTGTAATTCCTCTTGGTTTTAGAAGGTAGCTGTTTTAGCTACTAATAATAGAAGAATATTCTCTATTCTGAGGCAGTAGAAATAGCCAAGCAGGTCTGTTTTCACTTAACAGCTTGTCTTTACCCTTTATTTCACCTATAATGACTAAGTAGACCAGATTTTAAAATCAGCATTTAAAATGTAAATGGCATTTATTACAAAACCCCAAAATTTAGGAACAAAATATCTTTTGCAAAAAAGCAATAGCATTCAACAATAAATACAACACTAAAGAAAGTGTTGACTTATAATCCTCGTTCTTTTCACAACCCAGATTTTTTCCTTTCAGGGTCTCTAAGATTTTTTTTTAACTTTTATTTAATGAATATAAATTTCCAAAGTACTGCTTAGGGTCTCTAAGATTTTGGCTGTAGTCCAAACTTATCAATTCCATGGCTTGTATAACTTCTTCATTCTACTTTTAAATAAAAATTTTCTTTTTAAGCTTAAGATTCTACTAGGGAAAAATAATTATTGGTATAAAAATTTAGTTAATACTGTATAATTATATTCACAAACATTCTGGATAAAAATCAGCAAGTATATGCAACTGCAATATTTCTGTGGTCTGTGAACGTGTGTAGCCTTCTTTCCACAGCATCCTGGCAAGACCTGGGGAGCATTTGGAGCAACAGAGACTGGAGAAGGTTGCATGAGGACTGTGTGCCCAGTGTCAGATGTTGAGGGGTCACTTTCATGTCCTCCTTATCCTCCCTCTGCTGCCAAGGATCCTGCAGCTTTGCTCCATCTCTAAGCTTCTGGCAGGGAGGGAGAGGAGTATGCCCTGCTGTGGTTCAAAAGTTAAAATAAAATGTCCTCTTTGTCTTCATCCAGCAAGCAGGGCCCTTCTGCTTGGCTCTCCAATATCTGCACTCCTTTGACCCCGGAGTAAATCTCAAATCCTCATGTTGGTCCAAATGGCCACATATGACCTGGCTTCCACTCACACCTGCAGTCACACACACATGCCCTATATATCATATCACACAGTTTTGTGTTTGCCTCATTTACCGTCATGTATTAGTTTCCTGGGGCTGCCTTAGCAACATAACACTAAGATTGTTGTTTAATGAGATAATGGTTTTCAAATACTGGAAGAATATTTCCTCATTTTTTTGTCTATTCCTGATGACATGGCTATTGGAACAATGCATTGTTAAGTTTGTTTGGCAACTTTAACATTTCTTCCATTTCTTTCTTAAGTCTAATCAACTGATGAAGCAACAAAACAAGCCCAGATGTGTATGTAGCATCCCCTGACTTGCAGAAATTCAGTGAGTGTATCTTTCCTGCCTCACTTACTTGGGAAATCTCCTATGACTCTAAGGATTTTGCAACTGTAGCCTTGCCTTCTGCAGCGTTATCAGATCCTCCAGAGCTGAAATCCTTCTTGTATTTGTATGGTCTCTCACTATCTCTAAGGGTAGATTTTAGGCTTATGCTACTTAAATTGTAGTACTGAAGCTACTCTGATTCCAACGCTTTGAAGGAAGACAAAACATACACATTAAACATCTGGGGAAGAGTGTAAAACCACATTTAAAATGAGTTGTAGGAACTAACTACAAACTTAGAGAAACCTGATGCCTGCCTTGGGGATCCAAAGAAATTGCATGATGACTGAGCTAGAAGATAAAGGAAGCCTGGCCCTTGGCTTGAGGGCAGGCTAGGGGTGGTGGTTTGGAGGGAAAGAAAGAGGACACAGGAATGTGTGAAGGAGGGTGGAAGGTAAACCTGGATGGAGTGAACCCTTCAAAGGCCAGGCTAGAAAGCATGAACTTAGTTCCACAAATAATCAGAGGCTATTTTAGATCTATATGCAACCGAATGGCACAGGAATGATGTTGAAGCAGAAGTGTTAGCATCCCCAGGACAGGAATCTAAGAAACTATTGCAGTGGCTCAAGTTGAAAAAAGCAACCACAAATTGGCAATTCCCCAGTGATCAGTGACAAGCCATGCTGCAATCATGTACCCCTGCTTTGATTCAATGAGAAGGGCACCTCACCTCTGTGATTTCCTCCTCAAACACACTGCTTCGTGAGAAGATGTCAGATAAACCCTAGTTGAGGGATGGTGTACTGGGAAAACCGCTTCAAACGTGTCGAAGTTGTAGATGTCCAAACTAAAAACTGAGAAACTATCACAGAGCTGAGGAGACTAAACACACATGACAAGTAAATGCAATGTGGCATCTTGGTTTGGGTGCCAGGACAACAACAACAACAAAAGGCAATTACTGGAATAGCTAGCGACAATCAAATAAAATCAGTAGTGCAGCAATCCTACCAATATTATAATATATATGATGTAGCACATATTATCTGTTCACATGATGCTTTGTGTCGATGCTAACTTCTTAGTTTCAATGGTTCCATAAGCTGTTAACAAAGGGGAATGTAGGTGAGGGATGTATGGAAACTGCACTGGCTTTGCAGCTCTTCTATAAAACTAAAATTATTTTTAAGTTAAAAAAACCTACCATTTCTTTATTTATTTATTTTTATTTATTTATTTTTTTTTTTTTTTGGACAGGCAGAGTGGACAGTGAGAGAGAGAGACAGAGAGAAAGGTCTTCCTTTTGCCGTTGGTTCACCCTCCAGTGGCCGCCGTGGCTGGCGCACCGCGCTGATCCAAAGGCAGGAGCGAGGTGCTTTTCCTGGTCTCCCATGAAGGTGCAGGGCCCAAGCACTTAGGCCATCCTCCACTGCACTCCCGGGCCACAGCAGAGAGCTGGCCTGGAAGAGGGGCAACCGGGATAGAGTCCAGCACCCCGACCGGGACTAGAACCCGGTGTGCCGGCGCCGCAAGGCAGAGGATTAGCCTATTGAGCCACGGCGCCGGCCCTACCATTTCTGCTACTTCTAGCAGGTACTAAAAGAGATATTTGGCAGAACCTTGCAAGACATGACATTAGAGAGTGTTTCAGAACCAAGAGCCTTGTGTGGCTCTAGGCCTTGTTGCTCCCAATCTGTATGGCCTCTCTTGGACAAATGAGCCACATTCTCTGAGCCTCAAACTTTCTTTTTTTTTTTTTTTAAGATTTATTTATTTATTTGAAAGTCAGAGTTTCAGAGAGAGATCGATCTTCCATCTGCTAGTTCAAACGGCCGCTATGACGGGGGCTAGACCAGGCTGAAGTCAGAAGCCAGGAACTGTTTCCAAGTCTCCACATGGATGCAGGGGCCCAAGCACTTGGGCCATCTTCTGCTACTTTCCCAGGCACATCAGCAGGGAGCTGGATCAGAAGTGAGTAGACCAGCTGGCCTGGAATCAAAGCCCATATTAGATGTCGGTGCAGCAGGCCATGGCTTTAAACTGCTGCACCACAGTGCCAGCCCCTCAAATCTCCTATCTTAAAAGCAGTGCTGATAAGGGACACCTTTTCAACAAATGCTGCTTGGAAAACTGGACATCAACATGCATAAGAATAAATTTGGACTTCTACCTTACACCATAAATAGACTTAACTAAAAATATATTAATGACCAAAAGGTAAGGACTAAAAACCACACAACTGTTGGAAGAGAACATAGGAGAAAAGTTTCATGACAATGTATTTTGGTATGATTTTTTGGATATAATGTTAAAAGCACAGGTAACAAAAGGAAAAATAGGTTAAATGAACGTCAAAATTAAAAACACACTTGCAACAAACGACATTACCCAAAGAGTAAAAAAGCAGCCCACTGAATGGGAGAAAATATTTTCAAATTACATGTCTCCTAAGGGATGAGTATCTAGAACGTTTAAAAAACTTCTAAAACATAAACAATGGATGTGATGAGACATTTCTCCAAAGAAAACAAACACCAATACACGTGAAAGGATGCTCAGCATTAACAATTATTAGGCAGATGCAAGTCCAAATTACCATAAGTTACCACTACAAAAACATGTGTTGGCAAAGATGTGGGGACACTGGAACCCTAGTCCATTGCTGCTGGGAATGTAAAATGGTACCACTATTATAGCAGAAAATAAGGTGGTTCTTCAAACAACTGAACACAGAACTATCATATCATCCAGCTATTCCACTTTTGGGTGTATAAACAGAAGAAGTGAAAGCAGGGACTTGAACTAATATTTGAGTATCTATGATCATAGCAGCATTATTCACAATAGCCAAAAGATGGAAGCAGCCCAAGTGTCCATCAATGGATGCATGGATAAACAAAATGCAGCATATACATATGGTGGAATACTCTTCAGTCTTGAGGAGGAAGAAAATTCTGGCACATGCTATAACTTGGATGCAGTCATTATGCTAAATGATGACAAAGGACAAACAATGTATAATCCCTCTTACTTGAGGCTCCTAGACTAGTCAAATGCTTAGATCTGGAAAGTAGAATGGTAGTTTGGCGGGGGAGGGGGGAGTTGGGAGGGGGAAGAGAGGAGCAGTTTCCTGGGGACAGAGTTTGGGACTATGAGAGAGTTTTCCAAGTGGATGATGGTGATGGTTGCACAACAATGAGAATGTAACACCGCTGAATTATACACTTAGAAACAATTAAAGCAGGGAATTTTATGTTATGTATATTTTACCACAATTTTTTTAATGTTTCTAAAAAATGGGACTACCTTGATGTATTTCGGACACGTCTGACGATTATATATGTTGTGGACCACCTGAAAATTCTCTCCCCTCCCTCCCAACGCTGCTAGCTTGTTGATTGCACTTTACTCAACCCCAAGAATCAAACCATCAAACAGAAATTCCGCAGCAAGTTGAATTAGATGTTAAAGAGAATTTATTTATAGGTTCTTCTAATTGTCTTCCTGGCTAAAAGTTTCGTTTTGAATACACACACCGTTCTCAAAACCGTAAGAAAGAAAAGCGACGGAGGGCAGAAGACCCCAGGGGGCCTTCGGCTTGTGGTTCCACTACCTCCACCCCACCGTGGTCCGTTTTAGTGTCCGGGAGCTGTCCACGCGGCGCTGCTGTCTTCTCACTGCGGTTTTTTTCACCGTGAATAAACGAGGGATCGGATTCCAACAACTTCATGGTGTCTGAGAGTCTAAGCCAAGCCAGGCAGACCTGAAGCGCTCTCAAACTCTGAAGAAGCGGCACACCTCACGTGCGCGCTTTTGGCTTCCACAGCCCAAAACTGCAAAGCGCTCCTCTCCGGGGCCTCGCATTTCCTCCTTGCCCTCCTCCAGCTCATCTTTCTCCCGCCCCCTCTCTTTTTCTTAGTTTGGGCTTGGGCGTGGTGAGCTCGCGCAACCTCAAGCCTCGAGCAAACCACACAGTTTTGCGGCAGAAAACCCCGCGCCTTGGGGAAGAGGCGAGGGTCAGAGCGTGTCAGCGCTCGGAGCCAGTTCTTCCCCGGGCCCAGAATGCGCAGCCCACCAGAGTGGGGTTGCGGGCTCCGGGGCTTGCCGGTCGGGCCCGGAGCTGTGCTGGTGCCCGCTCACCGCCGGGAACAACCTCCCCACTGTTCCTGCAGGCTACCGGTGCCAGCCGCCAGCCGTGCCCGGGCCGCCCGGCCGCCAGGGTCGGATCGGGTGACCGCGTGGGTGTGAGCCTGACTACCAAGCCGGCCTCCGCTAAGAAGGAGGGCCCGCCCCGGGCCCCGCCCTCCGGCCGGGCGCCTAGCCTCGGCGCCGGCTGATAGCCCGCACTCGCCAGCGCTCGCCCTGCTCCGGCGCGCCGCAGCCATGTGCCCCCGAGACGTGCCAGCGCCCGCGCTGAGGCTCCTGGCTCTGGGCGCGCTGCTGTGGCCGTCAGCCGGTGCCTGGGAGCTCACGATCCTGCACACCAACGACGTGCACAGCCGACTGGAGCAGATCAACCAGGAGGGCTCCAGCAAGTGTGTCAACGCCAGCCTCTGCGTGGGCGGCGTGGCGCGACTCTTCACTAAAGTGCAACAGATCCGCCAAGCCGAGCAGAACGTGCTGCTGCTGGACGCCGGCGACCAGTACCAGGGCACCATTTGGTTCATGGTGTACAAGGGCGCCGAGGTGGCGCACTTCATGAACTTGCTGAGCTACGATGCCATGGTAAGATCGCAGCCTGGGGGTAAGAGTCCTGGACCCACGCAGGAAAGCTGGGCGGGGGAAGCAGAGTGTGGCACGGCTTGGCGAGCCTAGCATCAGGGCTTACAGAGATTTGGGTAAAGCAAGACCGGCCGGTGTGCCAGGTGCATACAGACATAGACGTGCAGGATTTGCGTTAAACCAACGTTCCTGAGCTCCCCACCACGAGATGGTGCTATGCAGAGGAACATTGACGGTTGTCAGGCGCTGCTAGGAACTGATCAAAGTCCCCCACGTATCTCTCTACTGTTTGGTCTTCCGAAGAATGCTTTCTCTCTCTTTTATTGAAAGGAAAACTGAGGATCAAAAAAACTGAGTAAATGATCCAGATCATCAGCCATCAAAAAGGGAAATGCTGTAAGAAGGGACACCAGATCCTTTGAGCATTGCGCAGCCTTGGAGGAGATTTCTGGCCCAACTGCTTTCTCTAGGATCTTGAACAAGTTATTAACTCCTCGGCGCCTCCGTTCCATCCTATGTTAATTGGGTATAATAATTTCCTCTATCTCAGTGTTGCCTGTGAATTGAGCCATGCTATAAATTTTACTTCTTACTACCAGACACTACAGTGTAGTTTGAAAAAGAAATTTCAAAGAGGACCAAAGTGCAGAAATACTAGCATTTCAATAATATCGGTTTGGCAGCAAAGACTTAGGGAGAGAGTCCAGTTTAAAAGATAAAGTGCCCTTAAAACGTGTGGAGTTTGTCTAAGCCCCCAAATAGTCTAATAAAGGTGATGCTTGTTGAGCAACATTCTAGAATGGCAATCAAGAGGGATTGATTACACAATAACAAATAAATGTAACCAAAATGTTTCATGGTAGTTGTGTGTGTGTGTGTGTGTCTGTGTGGGTTTTAAATTGATCACTACCCAAGTTTCACTCTGTGGAAAGGCCTAGAGCAAGCAGATTCAACAAGATCTTGGAGAAATGGGGGACAAGAAAACTTACAGCACTGGGAAAGGAAGAATAGAGCAAGGGTGTACAGAATCTGTGAAGTCCACATGTGTGGAAGGAAAAGGAAGGTGTGGTCCCAGCTGAGATATGGAAGGCTGACCTGACACTTAGTAACAGAAAAGCTCAGAGGGTGAGAGACACAAGCTGGAAACCTAGAGAAGGAAGAACAGGGAAAGAGCATCCAACTTCAGAGATGAGAGAAGGGAGAGCTCCCTCTGTTCCGATTGTTGCTTTAGAGATTCCCAGAGACGTTCAACACAGCCTCAAAGCAAACAGATCCCTAAGCCTCCCCAGTTCATCTGGGGGACTTGCCAACATCTGGACTCCACACAAGAACCACAGGTCTGAAGAACTCTGTGTTCTGTCAGCCTTGCTATCTCCACAGCAAGACCTGCCAGAGGCTTTACGAGGAGCAGTGACAACATAAATATTTATGGAATTGAATTGTTACTAGCCTGCTTCCACTTCCTCCCAGAAGGGCAGAATAAACCTTACATAAAAGCGTTTTGATTTCACATGTAAACCACAATTCGCGAGCTTTACTTTTTGTGACACCCTTTTCTCCACAGTTGTGTGAATTCCTTTTAATGGGGTAAAAAGTAAGCGTTCCCAGTTTTCCCTACTAATAATATTTCTCTAAGTCAATTGAGTTCCTGATGTTAATCACCACACCAAATGTTTATGACAGGATATCTGGGTGAGGCTGGAGTACTCTGCTACCAGTTACACCCCATGTCTTCTGTGCATGTTTAGAATACTTTTCATGGAATAGAATTACTTTCTTACAAATTTTACTCAAAATATTTGGACTGGGGCCTAAAGAAAAGGACTATTTATGTAATTTTGGCAAGGGACAAAAAGTGGGAGGAGCTTGAGTGCCAAGGCTAATAGCATCTGTCTCATCAGGGCTTACTCTATGTCATTTGAGGATTTGGCAAACATGATTTGACCTGCATAAAGATCTCCTTTCTTTTATTGCTAAAGGCTGTGGTGAAGCGCTGCTGTATTCCTGTTTCACAGAGGTTTTTCATGGCCACTTTGCTTATGTTATGCTAGCCCTCTGGGAATGTACTTCTACTCTGTTCTGAAGATTGCCCCACGCCAGTCACCCACTATGTCTTGATTTCCAGGATGATAGTGATCTGGGTCAAGGTGGAAAGCAGTTGTGGAGGGGCATCTACAGATCCCTGGACATTGGACCTGGTTTAGAGCAGCCACATATAAGGACTCAAGTGCAGGGAGGACAAAGAGGAAGCCCCTAAAGTCTTGCTTAACTCCAGTGTCCCCCTAGCGCAGGAGTTTCCAAAGACGTATAGACTTTCTAGATCCACCACACCCCAGTGACAGCTGCTGGAGCAGTTCTGACAGCTGCGAAGGTTCCTGAGTGATCCAGGAGACCCCTGACTCCAGCTGCCAGGCAGAAAGCACTAGCTGGCGTAATATCTCAGTGATGCTCCTGAGGCATGAGGAAGACAGCATGGATGCACTGACAGTGTGCACTTGGCCTGGTTACTTTCTCTAGATCTCGTGTTCCTTAACTGTAAACAAGAGTGATACTCCCACCATAGAGGATTTTGTGAGCAATACAAGAGATAATACGTATGAAAATTCCTAGTCCCTGCTAGTAAGCGCTCCCTAAACATAGTTCCATGTGCCCTGGGGAAAAAAAAATATGAGAAAAAGGAGTTCTGGGTTTTGCATCTGTCAGTTTATCTGATCCTGACACCCTCGTGCAGTCTATTACCAAATCTCTCCTCCATTATTCCTCTTCTCTGTTTTGTAAGTCCTTTTGTCAGAATTATTAATATTTACTCATTGAGTGGATTTATAAAATCTTCTAAAAGTACAAACCGTGGCCGACATTGTGGTGTAGCAAGTAAAGCTGGTTCCTGCAACTCTGGCATCCCATATAGGTGCCAGTTTGTGTCCCAGCTCCTCCAGTTCCTATCCAACTCCTTGCTAATGGCCTGGGAAAAGCAAGGGAAGATGGTCCAAGTGCTTGGGCCCCTGCCACACATGTGGTAGATCTGGATGAAGCTCCTGACTCCTGGCTTCAGCCTGGTCCAGCACAGGCTGTTGCGGCCATCTGGAGGGTGAACCGGTGGAGGGAAAACTTTCTCTCTCTCTCTCTCTCTCTCTCTCCCTCTCCCTCTCTCTCTCTCTCTCTCTCTCTGTGTGTGTGTATGTAATTCTGACTTTCAAACAAATAAATAAATATTTTTATTAAAAAAAAGTACAAATCAAAGGGATTTATCCTCAGGGGCGGAATTCTCACATGTGAGACAGGCTGTAAATAAGATGGATTTGAGCTCTTAGCAGGTCTCTTGGGACCCCAGAGTGGTGGCTGCCCTTTACCTGGGCCCTGCTTCTGAGGCCCTGACAGCTGAGCCCACCTGCAGTCCCAAAGACTGCAGCCTGACCTTTAGCAAATTGTTTCCAAATGCTGGAGGCAGCAGCCAGGGTGGGAATCATGACCTCTACCTGTCATGACCCTAGAGAAAGGTTAGTTAGATAGATTAGTCCTCTGCTCACCACATTTCACTTCTTACCTCACCATCTGGATATATTTGTATATGGTTTTATTTCTCTGTGTACTTTAGGAACCATTATATGCTTATATTTGTAAACTATGTAAGGAATCCTGTTAGTAAATTCTGTTTTTGGAGACACAGACAAACTCCCATGTGTTGGTTCACTTCCTAAATACCCATAAGAGTTAAGACAGGGTTAGACCAAAACTGGGAAGTGGGAACTCAGTTCAGATGCCTCCTAGCAGGAGATAGGGATCCAACCACTCGGGCAATCACTTGCTGCCTCCCAAGATCTATATTAGCAGGAAAGCTGGAATCAGGAGGTAGAGCCATGAATTGAATCCAGGTGCTCTAGGATGGAACACAGGCATCTTAACCACTAGGCCAAATACCTGCCTGTCCCTTGTTGCTTCTCACTTTTACCCTAATCATATGGTGTTTATGACTTATCCACATAGCTCTATATTTCCCGTGTACCTGTATATTACTGTGCATTGTGCTCCATGGTGATTCCCCACATACATTATCCATCTACTCCCTGCCTAATGAGTTTGGGGATGGCCTCCTGCACCCTGCCTCCATGAATTATGCCAATCCACACACCTTCTTGTGGGCTCTGGCATGAGTTCCCTGGAATCTATTTCCAGTAGAATTACTGGTCACAGAGCATGTACATACAAGACTTCTGGTGAATATGAAGACTGTGTGATTGATTGGTGCCTGGTACTCTCCCCACCCACCCCCATCCCCAAGCAAGCCGTAGAAAGCCTTCTGTCTTTACCCTATTTAGTAGCTTTATCCAGCTTCCCATCACATTGTTTTACCTTGCATTTTCCCAGTAGCTGGTGAGTCTGGCTATGTTTTGATACACTTGTTTTCTCTTCCCCAACTGTGTGTTCACATCCTTTGTTTTTTGTTTTTTTTTTTCTAATCAACTTTTTATTTCAGAATAGTTTTATGGTTACAGTTTATCTTTAAAAATTGAGAAATAGTAAAGGAGTTCCCATATACCCAACACCCAGCTTCCCAATTAACATTTCTTGTTAGTATGATACATTTGTCACCAGTAATGAACCCATCTAGCTTCCCCATTGTAAATCCAAACTCCATCTGTGCTCCCCAGAGTTTCCAACCTCTATTCATCACCATTCCATGCTCATATTTAGATTTTATTTTAGCTTCTACATACTAGGGAGAACATATGGTGTTTGTCTTTCTTACTTTATATGATGTTCACCAATTCCATCCATTTTGCTGCAAATGACAGGATTTAATGGCTGAATAATATTCTATTGTGTATATATATATATTATTTATTTGAAAGAGTTACAGAGAGAGGTCTTCCATCTGCTGGTTCACTCCCCAGATGGCCGCAACAGCTGGAGCTGTGCCAATCTGAAGCCAGGAGCCAAGAGCTTCTTCCGGGTCTCCCACATGGGTACAGGGGCCCAAGGACTTGGGCCATCTTCTACTGCTTTCCCAGGCCATAGCAGAGAGCTGGATCGGAAGAGGAGCAGCTGGTACTAGAACCGGCACCCATATGGGATGTTGGCGCTTCAGGCCAGGGCTTTAACCCACTGTGCCACAGCGCCAGCCTCTTCTATTGTATATATATGCCATATTTTCTTTATCCATTCATCAGATTATGGACCCATTGATTTATTCTACATCTGGATATTTTGAACAGTGCTGCCATACACATGGTAGAGCAGGTATCTCTTTAATACAATGATTTTGTGTCTTTGGGATATTTACAAAATCTCCTTGCTGTTTTCCATAGTAGCTATACTATGTACTATTTGCATTCCCACCAACAGCATGTAAGTGTTCTTCCTCCACATCCTTACCAGCATTTTTACTTGTATATGTATATGTATATATGCAGTCATTCTAACAGGGGTGAGGTGATATCTCATTGTGGTTTGGACATGTATTTTCCAAATGGCTAGTGATAGGGAGCATTTTTAATTGTTGGCCATTTGTACTTCTTTTGAGAACTATCTGTTCAGGTCCTCCAATGGCCGCTGCGGCCTGCGCACTGCAGCCGGCGCACCGCGCTGATCCGAAGGCAGGAGCCAGGTGCTTCTCCTGGTCTCCCATGGGGTGCAGGGCCCAAGCACTTGGGCCATCCTCCACTGCACTCCCTGGCCACAGCAGAGAGCTGGCCTGGAAGAGGGGCAACCGGGACAGAATCCGGCGCCCCGACCGGGACTAGAACCCGGTGTGCCAGCGCCGCTAGGTGGATTAGCCTATTGAACCACGGCGCCAGCCTACCCATTTCTTAACTGTATGGGTTGTTGTATTGTTCCTGAGCTTTTTAGGCACCTGTAATATTCTGGATACCAATCCATCACTGTATAAGTGGTTTGTAAACACTTCCCTCCAGTCTGTTGGATGTCTCTTCACTGTACTTCCTTTGCTGTACAGGAGCTTCTGCATTTGACATAAAACCTATTATGTAGTTTTGTTTTTGTTGACTGTGCTTTTGGGGTCTTTTCCAACAAAGTATTGCCTACCGCAGTACTTCAAGCCTGAAGTATTTACTCTGTTTCCTTCTAGAAATTTCAGTTTCGTGTCATACATTTAGCTCTTTGATCCATCTTGATTTTATTGTTGTATACGGTGAGAGGTAGGGTCCAATTTTGTTTTCCTACATATGTATATTTACAGTTATATAGTTTTGCCAGCATCACTTGTTGAAAAAATTATCCTTTCTCCATGTATGTTCTGGCACCTTTGTCAAAAAACATTTGCCTGGATTTAAGTGGATTTGTTTCTAGGTTCTCTATTCTGTTCCATTGACCTGTGTGCTGGATTTTATGCCAATGCCATGCTGTTTTAATAATTATAGCTTTGTAGGACACTTTTGATACCTCTAGCTTGACCCAGGAATTTGCTCAGTTTTTGAGATTTTTCAATTTGTTATCATATAGTTGTTTGTAGTAGTTTCTTACAATCCTTTGTGTTTCTGTGGTATTCAGTTGTAATATCACCTTTTAATGTATGATTTCATTTATTTGAGCTTTTTTCTTTTTCTCTGTTAGTCTGGCTAAAGATTTGTCTATTTGGTTTATCTTTTCAAAAGACCAACTTTTCATTTTGTTGATCTTTTGTATTTTAAAAAATTTTATTTCTTTTTGCTCTGATCCTTATTATTTCTAGCCTTCTGCTAATTTGGGTTTTTCTTGTTTTTTTTTTTTTTTTTTAAGTCCTTGAGATGCATTATTAGATTGTTGTTAAGATCATTTTATTTTTTAAAATGTATATACTTACTGCTATAAAATCCCCTCTTTTTTTTTTTTTTAAAAACTTTTATTTAATGCATATAATTTTCCAAAGTACGACTTATGGATTACAATGGCTTCCCCCCCATACCGTCCCTCCCACCCACAACCCTCCCCTTTCCCACTCCCTCTCCCCTTCCCTTCACATCATGATTCATTTTCGATTATCTTAATATACAGAAGATCAGCTTAGTATACATTAAGTATGGATTTCAACAGTTTGCTCCCACACAGAAACATAAAGTGAAAAATAATAGATGATTTTTTTAAATGATGATGAAATCAGAGCAGACCTATTGTCATGTTTAATCCCAGTGAGAGTCAAGTTGGGAATTGATAATTTCTTTTTTTTTTTTTTTTTTTTTTTTTTTTTTTTTTTTTTTTTTTACAGAGGATCAGTTTAGTATGCATTAAGTAAGGATTTCAACAGTTTGCACCCCCATAGAAACACAAAGTGAAATATATTGTTTGAGTACTCGTTATAGCATTAAATCTCAATGTACAGCACATTAAGGATAGAGATCCTACATGAGGAGTAAGTGCACAGTGACTCCTGTTGTTGACTTTACCAATTGACACTCCTGTCTATGGCATCAGTAATCTCCCTATGCTCCAGTCATGAGTTTCCAAGGCTATGGAAGCCCTCTGAGTTCTCTGACTCTTATCTTGTTTAGACAAGGTCATAGTCAAAGTGGAGGTTCTCTCCTCCCTTCAGAGAAAGGTACCTCCTTCTTTGATGACCTGTTCTTTCCACTGGGATCTCACTCGCAGAGATCTTTTGCCAGAGTGTCTTGGCTTTCCATGCCTGAAAAACTCTCATGAGCTTTTCAGCCAGCTCCGAATGCCTTTAGGGCTGATTCTGAGGCCAGAGTGCTATTTAGGACATCTGCCATTCTATGAGTCTGCTGAGTATCTCACTTCCCATGTTGGATCACTCTCCCCTTTATTTACTCCATCGGTTAGCGTTAGCAGGTACTAGACTTGTCTATGTGTTCCCTTTGACTCCCAGTCCCTTCACCATGACCAACTGTGAACTGAAACTGATCACCTGGAACAGTGAGATGGCATTGGTACATGCCACCTCGATGGGATTGAATTGGAATCCCCTGGTATGCTTCCAACTCCACCACTTGGGGCAAGTCAGCCTGAGCATGTCCCAAATTATACATCTCTTCCCTCTCCCATTCCCACCACCATGTTCAACAGGGATCACATTTCAGTTAATTTTCAACACTTAAGAATAACTGTGCATCAATTACAGATCTAAACCAGTCATATTAAGTAGAACAGATAAAAAAAACTACTAAGAGGGATAATGTATTAAGTTGTTCATTAACAGTCAGGGCTATGCTGATCAAGCCACCATTTCCCATAGTGTCCACCTCACTCCAACAGGTTTCCCTCTTGGTGTTCAGTCAGTCGTCACCGATCAGGGAGAACATATGGTATTTGTCCCTTTGGGACTGGCTTATTTCACTCAGCATGATGTGTTCCAGATTCCTCCATTTTGTTGCAAATGACTGGATTTCGTTGTTTCTTACTGCGGTATAATATTCTAAAGAGTACATATCCCATAATTTCTTTATCCAGTCTACCGTTGATGGGCATTTAGGTTGGTTCCAGGTCTTAGCTATTGTGAATTGAGCTGCAATAAACATTAGGGTGCAGACCGCTTTTTTGTTTGCCAATTTAAATTCCTTTGGGTAAATTCCAAGGAGTGGGATGGCTGGGTCGAACGGTAGGGTTATCTTCAGGTTTCTGAGGAATCTCCAGACTGACTTCCATAGTGGCTTGACCAGCTTGCATTCCCACCAACAGTGGGTTAGTGTCCCTTTTTCCCCACATCCTCGCCAGCATCTGTTGTTGGTAGATTTCTGCATGTGAGCCATTCTAACCGGGGTGAGGTGAAACCTCATTGTGGTTTTGATTTGCATTTCCCTGATTGCTAATGACCTTGAACATTTTTTCATGTGCCTGTTGGCCATTTGGATTTCCTCTTTTGAAAAATGTCTATTGAGGTCCTTGGCCCATCTCTTAAGTGGGTTGTTGGTTTTGTTTTTGTGGAGTTTCTTGATCTCTTTGTAGATTCTGGTTATTAACCCTTTATCTGTTGCATAGTTTGCAAATATTTTTTCCCATTCTGTCGGTTGTCTCTTCACTCTCCTGACTGTTTCTTTTGCAGCACAGAAACTTCTCAATTTGATGCAATCCCAATAGTTGATTTTGGCTTTGACTGCCTGTGCCTCCCGGGTCTTTTCCAGAAATTCTTTGCCTGTGCCAATATCTTGAAGGGTTAAAATCCCCTCTTAAATCTTCTTTTCCTTTATTCACAGATTTTAATATGTTGCATTTTCATTTTAATTTGTGTCAAGAAATTTCTTAATTTACTTTTTAATTTCTTCAATAATGCACTAGTTATTTGGGAGCATATTGCTTGTTTTCATGTATTTGTAAAGTACTTGAGCCATCTTTCCCTGTTTCCCAGGCCATTAGCAGGGAGCTGGATGGGAAGTGGAGCAGCCAGGATATGAACTGGCACCCATGTGGGATGCTGGCATCATAGGCAGAAGCTTTACCTGCTACTCCACAGAGCGGGCCCCAACCTGCAGGGTTTCTGCTTGGAAGTCTGCTGTTGGTCTAATGGATTTTCTTTACATGTAACTTAACATTTTTCTCTATCTTTAGGATTCTTTCCTTTTCCTTAACTTTTGGCAATTTCACTATAATCTGCTGGGAAAAAGTCTTTTTGTTGAGTCTGGTTGGAGTCCTTTAAGCTTCCTGTATCTGTACATCCATGTCTCTTTTGAGATTTGAGAAAGTTTCCACTATTATTTCATTCCATAGGTTCTCAATGCCTTTTTCCTTCTTTTACCCTTCAAATAGCCATATAATGCAAATATTTGCTCACTTCATGGTATCCCATATTTACTGTAGGCTTTCTTTATTTTTAATTAGTTTTCTCTTTATCTTTGTGTGACTGATTATTTTGTCTTGTTCTCAAAATCAGAAATTCTTTCTCTTTCTTGATCAATTCTGTTTTTTTTATTTCTTTGATATTTTCAGCTCAAAATTTCTGATTATTTGGTTTTTTTTAAAATATTTATTTATCTGAAAGACAGAGTTACAGAGAGAGGTAGAGACACAGAGAGAGAGGTCTTCCTCTGCTGGTTCACTCCCCAGATGGTCGCAACAGCCAGAGCTGAGCCAATCTGAAGTCAGGAGCCAGGAGGTTCTTCCAGGTCTCCCAAGTGGGTACAGGGGCCCAAGGACTTGGGCCATCTTCTACTGCTTTCCCAGGCCATAGCAGAGAGTTGGATCGGAAGAGGAGCAGCCGGGAGTAGAACCAGCACCCATTTGGGATGTCGGCACTTCAGACCAGGGCTTTAACCTACTGTGCCACAGCGCCTGGCCCCATGATTATTTGTTTTTAATGATTTATATGTTTTTGTTGAATTTTCATTCATATCATGCATTCTTTTCCTCATTTCTTTGAATTGTCCATCTGTATTATTTTGAATCTTACTGAATTTCCTTAGGATCATTATTTTGAATTCTTTTTCAGGAATTTCATAGATTTCCTCCAAATCAGGATCTAGGGCCAGCATTGTGGCATAGTAGGTAAAGCTGCCACCTACAAACACCAGCATCCCATATGGGCACCAGTTTGAGTCCTGGCTGCTCCACTTCCAATCCAGCTCCCTTCTAATGCCCTGGGAAAAGCAGTGGGAGATGGCCCAAGTGCTTGGGCCCCTTCCAACCATGTGGTAGATCTGGATGAAGCTTCTGGATCCTGACTTCATCTTGGCCCAGTCCTGGGCATTGGAGTTGTCTAGGGAGTAAACCAGCAAATGGAAAATCTGTCTTTTTTTTTTAAGTCTCTCTGTCTCTGTGTGTGTGTGTGTGTGTGTGTGTGTGTGTGTGTGTGTGTCTCCCTCTCTCTCTCTGTAACTCTGATTATCTATTTCTGGAGAAACATTTTATTCTTTTGAAGGTATCATGCTCAGAGAGTACCTAACCCATTTCCCACAGGTTATACTGGGAATTGTGCACTGCTTTATGAACTCCTGGATCACTGTGATGCAGTTAGGGCCTTTCTCAGGTCCTAAAGGAAAGCACAGGTTTCCTTTGGACTTAAGGAACAGATGGTCACAGACCCGGAGCTGCAGGACTTAGAGGGTACCTTACCCATGTCCCACACTGTGAATGTATTTTGTACTGGAGATTGTGCACTAGCAGTGCAGACCTTGAGCAGAGAAATGCATATCAGGCCTTCTGTGGGCTCCATGGGGGAGTTGAAGTGTCCCTGAGACTTATAATACCAACAGTCACAGTCCCAGAGTTGCATGATACAGCGAGGCCCTTACCCAGGTCTCACAAGACAAGTGTAGGTTATGCTGGGGACTGGGGACTGGCCACCAGCCTGAAGCAGAGGAATACAGATAGAGCCCTCTAGGCCCCATAGGTAAAAGAGTTACTCGAGAGTATGTAGCACCAACAGCCACAGTCCCAGTGCTGAAGGACCCAGAAGGAACGGCCCTATGTCCCCACAAGGATGATGCTGGGGCTTGTACCTGTGCTAAGAGGTACAGCAGGAGACTTTCTCAGATCTGGGCTGTGTGTACTTTGGGGCTTCTGTATGGACTGTTGATGGCTTCAAGCCCCAAGAGAAGAAGGAACTTCCCTGTATTATGCAGAGTGAGTGAGCATGGCCCCGAGGCTTGTGCCCACAACTCCACAACTACAGCAGGCAGAGGGACCTGTTCTCTGTCCCCATGAGTGTCCTGACTCCAGCTCTAGGGGCTCTGCTAGTGCAGGGACTGCTTTCTGTTCCTAAGGGTTTAGCAGAAGCTTGAGTCCAGGGCTTTGAGGATGGAGAAAGACAAGCGGGGTCCTTTTTTTTGAGCAAGTTATCAGACTCCAGTCAGTTTTGTGGACTGGATTTAAAACCAGTGAGGAATGTGGAATCCTTCTGTAGTTTTCCCTCAATTTCCTGTAAGCATGGTCCTTCCTCTGTTGTTCTGATTCTTCTCCATGGAGTAGGCGAGTACAGGGCCTCTAGAGTCAGCCATCTTGGATCTTCAGATTTGCTGTCTTTATTGATTTTTAGGAATTTTAGCTATTGATCTGTGATCAATTTTGGAAATTGTAAGTATCTTCTGCTCTTAAGTTTATCAACTTGATCTATGATGCCTTTTCACTTGGTGTACTCGAGTTACTCTTGTGGTTTGTGCATTTGTAAGTTTATGTAATAGTAGAGTGGTGGCTATGGTATAATAATAATAATAAAAAGTTGGCCTTTGTCCCCAGTGTTTGCCACAGAAGTACCTTTTGTTATCTGTAATAAGAGCCTTTGATAAGATCTGAGTGTATGCCAATGAAGTGACTTTGGGTGGAGTGTCTAGATAGCCTTGCGATGGGGACAGTCACCAAACAGACCAAAAGCTTAGAGGATTAGAAGGTGAGTAATTTTAGCCTCATGCACAAACTTGCAGGAAAGGGCAGTGAGGCTGGAGATGCAACTCTATAAAACTCTTGAACAAGTTTGATGAGATTTGAGGGTGCTGAACATGTGAAGGTTCCTGGAGGGTGGCATGACCAGAATGGGCATGGAAGGTCTGTATACACCCCTCCCTATGCCCCGCCACCACCAGAAACTTCACATCTTTCCCTGTGCTCCTCTTCCATTTGGTTATTTCTGAGTTGCATCCTTCATGTGTTCAATGAATCATTTTAACTAATTTTCAAACATGAGGATGGAGACATGGGAATCTCTGAGTATAGCTTGTCAGTTAGAAGTGTAGGTGGCTGGGGCAAGAGGCAGGAGGCAGGAGGACAGGGATAGAAGTTAAAATGCCCATTTCCCACATGGAGTGCCTGGGTTGATACCTAGCTCCAGCTCCTGACTTCAGCATCCCACTAATACAGACAATGGAAGACAACAGGTGATAGTCCAAGTAATTGGATTTCTGCCATTCATATGGGAAACTTGTGTTGAGTTCCCAGCTCCTGGCTTTGGCCCGGCTCAGCCCCAGCTCTTTGGAGAGAGAACTAGTGCATGAAAGATCGTTCTCTCTCTCTTTAATTATTAAAAATTAGATTAAATAATTTAACAATGATAATTAATAATTTAATTTTTTAAGTTTAAGCAGCTGAGGACTGCCAACTAGCATCTTAAATGGGGATGGTGTTGTGCAATGGAGCCCTTTAACTTATCCGATATGATGTAAGTTCAAGTAGATAGGGTCAACAATTGAATTGTTGATTATACAATTATTGTCTGCAGAGAACTGAAGAATTTGGTTAGTGTGAGAAAAAAATCTTTAAGCCACACATCTGGAAAATGAACAGGAATGAAAGAAAGGAGAAAAACACCAGAGAAGAAATATGAGAAAGAGGCTGGACAGTAATCTAGATGTGAGATGAGAACTGAACTAAGGTCGTGGGGCCAAATCCATAGGAACCAACTTCTCTAGGCAGACAGCGTGGCATGGGGTAAAAAAGTGAATGTGGGAGTGAGACTAATGAGAAGCAAGTCCCCCCCTGCCACTTAGGATCTGTGCATTGTAAGAAGTTCATTCATCTCATGGGGCCTCCACTTCCACATGTGTGAGAGAAGTGTTGGCAGCCTCCTCCCAGAGGTTGTCAGGTCTAGAAGAGACGATGATGCATGTACAGTGCTAAGGACGGTGCCCTTTGAAGGATCCATAAGTGCTGGCTGGCCTGCCTTCTGTTGACAGGACAGGGGTGGCTCAGGAAAAGCTGTCATCCAAAGATGACTAGAAGGGTTCAAGCTCAGGACACCAGGAGAGTCAACATGCTTTGACATTGCTATTCAGGGGGCAGATTCTTATACCTACGTTTATCCCGTGTTAGTCTATTTTCTGTTGTTATAACAGAATACTGGAGCTGGGGAATGTTTAAGAAGGAGATGTCATTTGGCTCATGGTTCTGAAGACTGGGAAGGGCAAGATCCAGGAGGCACAGGGCATCACATGACATGAGGCACACACACAAAAGACAGAGCCAAATTGGCTTTGATAACAGACCCAGTCTCAAGAAAATCCATGAACAGATTAATCCTTTCCTGAGAGCAGAGCCCTCATGACCTAATCACTTATGAAAAGTCCCACTGGGCTGCAGCTTTTAGCACCGCACAACGGGAATTAAAGGTCAACCTGAGTGTCAGTGGGAACATTCAAACCACAGTACCCCCTGATGGCTGAAGTCTCAAACACTGAAGTGCAGTCTAAATGTTTTTCCTGATTTACTGGACATAGCTGGACACTGCAGGGCTGTGGCAGACAGGAGAAGTGGAAAGAGATTTATTTCCCTGGGCCATCAGCACAATCACATTTACTTACTGGTTCCTTGAGTCACCAGCTACATGAATTTGGCAATGACTTCCTCAGCTAAGAAATGGGGAACTGGGCAAGGGATCTGTCTCACGTCACATCCCAGCATCTCTGCCCTTGTGCAGCTCATTCACTGTCTCTCACTTCTCATATGACAACATCACTTGTTTTTTTCTGGACTTATTTACGTATACTTCTAAGTTTGCTTGATGGCTCTCTTACTCTCTCATTTCTCTCTCATGGCTTCCCCCCTTTTTTTTCTTTGAAGTTATTTCCTTGGGGAGAGCAAGCATTGTCATCTCCCAGGTACCTCCAGTTGGCCACATTTTTGCAGGCAGAGAGAGTCCAAGGATGATCTGTACAGCATTGTACTGTCAATAACCGAAATGACAGCCTAAGGAGTGGAAGGAGGATGAGCCCAGCTTTGAACTTGTTGTCTGTGAAGCTCATTTATTCCTTCAGTCCACAGATATCTATCTTGGACTCCCATGTGCCAGGCTTTATGCAGAAGGCTGTGGCCAGTAAGACCTGCTAGAGTAGCATTCACTGTTCTGGAGATAGGCAAGGAGCAATGCCCTTTTGACTCTTCTTAACCACATGCAGGGGCTGGGTAATGTATAAAATCGATAACAGGGAGAGGATAAACAGAGCAAAGGAAAAGGGCTACAATTCTAACACCTGTGCTTGGGATACTTGAGCTACAGACCTGGGCTAAGGAAGACCCAACAATGGGCCCTCCCACTTACCATCTACACCCAGATACATGGTGAACGTGTGTTTTCTCTCTCTGTAAATGTAATGCTGAAGTGAAACCATGTTGTATTCAAATGCTTACAAGGTCTCCTGTACCAAAGAAACTCGGAGTTACTTTATCTTTGATAACAAAGCCTTGTTTGCGGGAAGACAAATTGGCAGTGCTGGTTTGAAAAGCTTGAAGGGAGATCCTGATGGCATGGTATTTGTAAAGAGGTAAAGAAAATTAACAGTTCTCCTCAGAGCATAGACTTCAGATGTTGTGACTGTCTAGGGATTTGTGGATCCCACAGCCTCAAAGATGAGGACAGGCCCCCATCGCTGTGGCCATGGGCTTCTGCTTCATCTGTGCCTGAGTTCTAAATCAGTTCCCTGGGCTGGTCCCAGGGAGCAGAGGGAGGGAGCCAAGGCAGCTTCTTAGCTCATCTTGTCCTTATCCTGGCATCTGGATTTTCAAAACTGAAAATTGGAAATAATTAAGCCAATTACCCATCACATCAGCAACTCACAAGCACATCTGAATGCTGGGTAAGCTCCATCAGTATTTGTTTTCTCAGGCCTCATAAAATTTTCTCACTGGAATAAGTGGTGTTATATAAATCCAAACATTAGCTGGAGCCCTCTGACCCCTCAAAGATGTAGTTAAACTTAACTGGACCCCAATCAGGTGAACAGTTAATTCTCATGTAACATTGATATGTGTATTTTGCATGTATGCAGAGTTAGTATGTTTTTCTACCTGATTGGTAAAATGTGAATGCTGTTTGTTCAGTACTTGTTTGCTCATTCCTTCTTTCAATAAATATTGACCTGCAGATGAGCTTTAGGGGTGGGACCTGGGCCCCAGGATCTTTTCTGCCATTTGGTGGACTGTACACTCACTGGCCAAGACCAAAATGCCCTGGCACAGGACTGAGGGATGGAGAGCAACCCACCCTCAGAAATGGTCCACAATGCCAGGAACGTATCAACCAAGCCAAGCATGGTGGTAATCCTCCTGCCTTAAGGATGCTGCTACAGGTCCCTGAGAAACTGGTAACCAAGCCCCTTGGATTATAGGCTCTACTGGAATCTCCAGTCCATAACAGAAGAGCTGGTGTGTGACTGGTCACATAAAGGTGCACACGTGGCTTTCTTATCTTCTTTATAATTTATTTCTGTGAATTGAAAAAGGAACTCTTCCTTCTGCATTGTGCCTACTGCACTACATCAACTCTTCTTTATCTTTCTTCTGACCTGTTGAAGCCTCTTCGCTGGAGCATTTTTGACAACCTCACACCTAATTTTCATTCCCTCATTTGTTGATGCCATTTGCCTGCAAGCATCCCTGACTGGTTACATGGAGGTAGAGCTTGCCCTCTGAGCTCCTTCAGTTATTAGCAGCCAGTGTGGACCTGTGTCTTTACCTGAGGCCTCTCCCAACTCCTCCACATGGTCCCCGGGTGTCTTTCTTCTTTTAAGCTTTATTTATTCATTTTGAAAGGCAGAGTTACAGAGATTGGGAAACATAGAGTAATCTTCCATACATTTGGTTCACTCTCCCAGCTACGGCCAGAGGTGGGCCAAGCCTAGGCCAGGAGCCAGGAACTCCATCTGGGTCTCCCACGTGGATGCAGAGACCCAGACATTTAGATCATCTCCTGCTGCTTTCCCAGGCCATTAGCAAGGAGCTAGATTGAAAGCAGAGCAGCCTGGACTGGAACTGCAGCCCATATGGCAACAACCTAACCTACTGCACCAAAACATTTTATGTGCACATATGATGTATGGATAGTTGGATGGATGGTTGAATGGGTGGGTGGATGGATGGATGGATGGATGGGTATGCTAATGTTAGTCCAGCTCTTTGCCTACCCTATAAGCTTCCTGAGGACAAGGACCATGGTGCTGTTCTTGGAACTGTAGAACCCTATGAGAAACTAGCCAGTAGCTGAGTGATACTCATATCTTCCCTGCAGTCACATAGCATCAGTTTGGCACAGCAGTTAGAATCCTGTTGAAATCCCAGCTCTGCCAACTGGATGTCATGGAGCCCTCTGCCTCAGTTTTCCCATCTATAAAAAGGGGAAATAATAGTACCTACTTCAGGGTTTCATCAGGATTTAATGAGTCACAAATGAATAGGGCCTAGTCATGTAGCTTTTTGTCTTAAAAAAAAAAAACTTCTTTCTTAAAGTTCCCTTATTTTAGGAATTCTTTTTTTTTTTTTTTTTTTTTTTGACAGGCAGAGTGGACAGTGAGAGAGAGAGAGAGACAGAGAGAAAGGTCTTCCTTTGCCATTGGTTCACCCTCCCATGGCCGCTGCGGCCAGCGCGCTGTGCCCGGCGCACCGCGCTGATCTGAAGCCAGGAGCCAGGTACTTATGCTGGTCTCCATGGGGTGCAGGGCCCAAGCACTTGGGCCATCCTCCACTGCACTCCTGGGCCATAGCAGAGAGCTGGCCTGGAAGAGGGGCAACTGGGACAGAATCTGGCGCCCCAACCGGGACTAGAATCCGGTATGCCGGCGCCACAAGGCAGAGGATTAGCCTAGTGAGCCAGGGCGCCGGCCAGTTCCCTATATTCACTATATTTTTAAAGGTTCTCTATGAACAAAGCTGAGGTGGCGGAATGTCCCTCCTTTTAAGATTTTTATTTACTTTATTTATTTGAGAAGCAGAGAGAGTGGTCCGACCACTAACTGATCTACTCCCCAAATGCCTGCAACAGCTGTGGCCAGGCCAGGCTAAAGCTGGGAACCTGAAACTCAGTTTGGGTTTCCCATAGGGGTGGCAAGGACCAAAGCACTTGAACCATCATCTGCTGCCTTCCACAGTGTGAGGCAGCAGGAAGCTGGATTGGAAGCAGAGGAGCTAGGACTTGAACCCAGGCATTCAATATGAGATGTGGGCATAAAGGGCCTTAACTGCCAGACCAAATGCCCACCCTGAGATGTCCCATTTCTAAGTCAGATATAAGTGTCCTTTGATGGGCCAAATACTTGGTTGCTTCACAAAATTTATCTTCTCTGTAATTTCCATCATGAAATTTAAATCATGTTCATATGCACACTTACACATAAGACACAGAGAAGAGTTTGAACTTAAAAACAAATTGTGGGGCAGGCCTTGTGGCACTGCAGGTTAAGTCGCCACTTAGAATGCCTGCACCCATATCAGAGTACTGGTTTCAATCTCAGCTACTCTGCTTTTGATCCTGTTCTCTGCCAATGTGCCTGGGAAGCAGTTGATAATGGTTCCTACATGGGAGATCCAGAGTTTCTGCCTTCAGCTTGGCCCAGCCCCTGTTATTGCAACTCTCTCTCTCTCTTTCTCTCTCTCAATGAATTTTAAAAATATTAAAAGCAAAGAAAACAGGAAATGAAACAAGAGAAGCTAAGCAAGTACCCAGAGAGAGTACAAGACTATCAGGCTGTGAATGGTGATGTCGTTGGCTGCACTTTTCCCGGGCTTCCCATCAGCTTGGTTTCATTTGTTTTACAACTGAGTCGTTGCTTCATTACTATTTACCAAGCGTGTTTCATATCCTGCCTCCTTCTGAGAAGTTTTAATGGCTCACATACCAAATCCTAGAGTAAATGGAGCCCATTTAAAAACAGGTGAAGAGAGTGGGTTTATTATTCATTCAGTAAACATCTGCTAGGCACTGGTGCCAGCGGTCACTCGGTGTCACCAAGGATGTGGGGCAGTTGGCATATGAACAGCCATTGGTGTGTGGGGGGGTGAGTGCTATGAGAGACGGGCCAGGGGGAACACTCCAAACCAAAAGAGATGTGGAGGTGTCACTCAAACTGCATCATAAGTAGCTCGGGGGTTTCACTTCACCACTGGGGGCAGGGGCGAGTGGTTGGAGAGACTTAGAGCAGAGGCAGGAGGCTATGGGGGTGTGTTTTCAGAGATGACCTGCAAGGGATGCATGGGAGCTATGTCTGGTTGGTGGCTAGAAGATTCTGGAATGGTCTGGGCGAGACGTGACAAGGACACCGGGAAGCAGAGCAGTGGGAATGCGGAGGAGGAGACCACTGAGGGCTGGGGCAGAAGTAAAAGCAACAGGACTGTGGACAGCTGGGCGCGAGGGGCCAGCAGTGGAGGGTGAGGAGGCTGCCCTGCGTTTCACTGCTTCTGTGTGCACTTCGCACAGCTGGGACATGTGCATCTTCATGAGTGTCTCATTCACAGTCGCTGGGCTGAGGTCCTTGTCTGCTGGTCATTGACCTGCAGGGGACTCTCAGGGCAGGGAGCCATGGGGAAGGTGCGGGGAGAAACAGCTGACTACCAAATCACCCCAGACTGCTCCACAAATTGCCTCTTGAAACAAGAAGAGGGAGAGGGGTCCAGGCCTCTGCCCCAGGCGCCCCCTCCCAGACAGACATATTTTCACAGTGTCCGGAATTCTCTCTGCTTGTTTCAAGCTGATCAGGCCTGAAACAGAGAAGGGGAGTCATCTCAGTGTTCGAGAAAACACTTGCTGGCAGTACTGGGAATAGAAATTCTGCTGCAGGCGTAGGCAAACCGACCCACGCTGCCGTGTGGGGAGCTCGGCAGAGCTGGGCCCCTAGGACGTCCCCACAATTTGTTTATTTGGGGACACACATTTCCCAATTGAGAAAGCAGGTTCTGTCTGAGGCGGGACCTGACAGGATCTTGGCCTGTGAGTGTTTTCAGCTTTCAGGCTTGCTTGCCTTTTGTGGCTGTTTCCTGCTAAAATTATCCCTCTGTGCCCTTCGGGCTCATCCTTTATTGGCTTTTGAAGCACAACTCCTTACCAGTTTGGTACCTGAGGCCAGCAGAACTGTGTTTTATAGCCTTTCCCCCAGTACACACATAGAAAATAGCTATACTTGCACAGAATTCTAAGTCATATGAGGCCGCCTGGGGCACCTGCCCCAGGGGCCGAATAACAGGAAAGGAGATGGCTTTGATCAATCAGCTGTGACTGGGGTACTTAGAAAGTGGGAGATTCCTCTCTAAAAACAAAATATTACCGAATCATGAGCGGCCTTCATGAAAAGGCCACTGGCCACTGTGTCCCCCCTGCAGACCAGGCAGATCAGTGTCCACGTCTAACTTTTGATTCTGCTTCCTGTGTTAGCCACCTGCTCTCACACCAACTGTTTCACTTCCCTTATTCACACCCTGAGGAAAGTTCTCATTATTTCTTCTACTCGTGCATTTACTCAATCCCAATGGGAGTGTTTGTTCACAGGTAAGAAAGAGCAAATGACTACATGGCAGCTCCTGCTAGGAAGAGCTTTGAGAAAGAAACAGTAGCTGGCACATCACCTCAGAGGATGGGGCAGGGGAGCCGGAAAGGTTCAGTGTACCCTTTGACTTCTGCTGCAGATTCCATCCATGCAAGTTGTGGGTCAAATTAGTACAAAAAAAGAGACAGAAGGAGATTTTTCTTCTTTATTTATAAATGTTGCCTCTAGCTTATGTTACCTGCTAAAGTTGTATCTTACTGTTGTCAAAAGCCAGTTAGTTCAATGCTTATAATTATTATCTTTGCAAGCATAGAAAAAGGTCTCATCTCTACTGTCATCTCTAGTTGAGTGTCAATGACTCCCTGAACTGCTAGAATAAGAAGGATGCTGATGTTCATTCCAAACTCAGTGGGAAAGACTAACTCAGCCAGTTGATTGGCATCTGCCATTGTAGGGAAGGGGATGGAGGGGAGTCATGTTATGACATCATATATTTGTTTGCCCTTCAACTTAGATGTATACTGGGTACCTTCTAATCAGTTTAGTACCCAAGAAATGATAATTAATGTATTTTTAATTATTTTTAGCATGAAGTACATTAGAAACAAATAATGTGACCACCTTATAATTCCCTGGAATTTTTTCTAAGAACACTGCTCATCCTCAGGGGTAAAGTTGACTTTGGCCTAAAACAGAAGTTATATGAATCATAAGCCAAACTTTAGACGTAAGTTTTCCTTCACTTGAAGGATATTTATAATAATCAAAACAAGAAAGCTGGCATCCCAAGTCATAGAATATCTCATTATTCCATTGCTGATTCATGTAAACTTCTGGGTCTCATTCTCAGTCAACAGAGGGTTTTTCTGAAGCCAAAGGCCCTTACAAACTATCCACATCAACTGCAAATACCAAGAAGTATTTGCAGAAGGTGTTGAAATCAGACTGTATTTGTCAGAGTTCATTTCACAACAACAGGATTTTGAGTCACAGAAGAATCAAATTTCCTTTTGTTCTCAACACTTCAATTCTTTTGACCTTAAATGGCAAGCCACATTTTAGGAATCTGGATGTCAAACTGAGCTTGGCTATAAGGAGAATGTGGAAACTTTCATTCCTGTAAGACCATCAGTTCTTTTTCTTTTCTTAACCCCCTCACTCTCTCCTTCCTTCCCTCGCTCCTACTTTCCTTCCCTCCCTCCTTCCTTCCCTCATTTATTTTTCTCTTTTTAAAATAGTGTTTTATGCTTTCTCTTGCACAAAATGGCAAGGTAAGAAGCTGGCATTGGACCAGAAGCCCACATTGTTATTTCTATGATTCTGGTGTTGGAAATATTGAAGGTCATTTTGCTAGGCTCAAGTCTCTTAAATTACAGAAAAGTACATTTGGTGAAATTTAGTATAAAATGTACAAGGTTGTCACAGGGCTAGAATTGTGAACAAATATTGTTAATGAATGAATAATCCCAATATTCAAAATGAAATACTTGGAAAGCAAAAGAATCACACACACACACAGAACACATGAACATAAGAATTTGAGCTGGGTCATAGAATCACTTGCCTAAAGTGATGATTAAACAAAAAATAGTGATTAACAAAAGAACTGTAAGTACTATATTAGAAAATTTGGATCAACTTTCAGAGAAGACCAAAAAAGTTGGGTTAAGAATACAGTGGGCCTTCTGTATCCATAGCTTCTGCATCTGTGGATTCAGCCAGCAGTAAATCAAAAATATTTGAACATTTACAGACTCCTGGCTCCAGCTTTCTGCTAATGCAGACCCTGGGAGGCAGTGGTGATGATTCAAGCAACTGGGTTCCTGCCACCCACAAGAGAGACATAGATTGAGTTCCTAATCCCAGCTTTGGCTCCAGCTTCTGCAGGCATTTGGGGAGTGAACCAGTAAATGAGTGTGCTCTCTCTCTGTTTCTTTTTCTCTTCCCCTGTCTTTCTATCAAATAAATAAATAAAGTATGCAGGAGGACATGCATAAGTTATATGCAAATACTGAGCCATTTCATGTAAGAAACTTGAGCATCCAAAGGTTTTCATATCTGTAGGGGGTCCTGGAACCTATCTCCTGCCAATCCCAAAGAATGACTTCATCTGTTGTGTTGTTCTGTTTTTTTTTTTTAATTGCTCTATGTTTTTCCCTTGGGCAGTCTTTTCCTGAGATATTTTCATGTTATTAATAAAAATAATAAAAGTGATTAAAATGATCACTTTTACACACATGATCCTCCTTCTGAATAACTTATACAACATTAAGTTCTCATAAGTACAATAGAATAAAATCAGATAGGAGAAAGTCAAGGTAGGAAAATGTAAACAGGAATTCCTAAAGAAAATTAGTATTTACAAACAAATTTTTCTGCATTGATTTTTGTTTGAAAAGTTGGTAACGATTCTGTCCATTCATTTATTCATTCAGCAGTGTAGCCTCTATGCCTGCTGGGTGTCTGCAGGTGCTAAGCACTCACTGGCAGGCAGACTAGGGCTCTACCACAGCTACAAAGAGACGGCTACCAGAGAAAGGAAAGACATTTAGCTCAGACTGGGTGACTGAGAAGTCTCTGTATAATAAGAATTACCAGAGGAGCAGCACTGTAGTGCAGCGGGTTAAGCCATAGCCTGCAGTGTTGGTATCCCATGTTGGCACCCATTAGAGTCCCAACTGCTCCACTTCCAATCCAGCTTCCTGCTAATGCACATGGGAAAGCGGCAGAAGATGGTCCAAGTTCCTGGGCCCCTGCCACCCCTCGCACTCCATGTGGGAGACTCAGAAGATGCTCCTGCTTCCTGGCTTCAGCCTGGCTCAGCCCTGGGTGTTGCAGCCATTTGGGGAGTAAACCAGCAGATGGAAGACCTCTCTCTGTGTCTCTTCCTCTCTCTCTGTATATGTAACTCTGCCTTTCAAATAAAATAAATCTTGAAAAAATAATTTAGTGCCAAGTTTGAGAGGGGTAGGAATTTATTGAGCAAATATCTCTAAAATTTAAAAACAAAAAAAAACAAAGAATTACCAGACTTCAGGAGCTAAAGCCATCAGTTGAATAAGGACCTGAAGAAACAATATTCTGGTCTAGTTTAGCTATCATCTTTAGCCATCACATGCAAAAGCACAGAGATAAGTGACATCGTGGGAAAATACAAGAAGTTAGGTGTCATTTTTTTTTTGTTTTTGAGCACCTACTTTGGGTTCGGCAAAGCTCAGAGGTTAAGAACTTTGAAGTCAAACAGAAGTGATTCTAGTCTCAGTTCCACCACTTACTAATTTTGTCACCTTCAACAATTCATTTAACTTCTCTAGAGCTGAGACTTTTTCATCGGTAAAATGAGCATAGTGAAATACTCACAGCACAACCTCATAGCACTAAAGCAGATTTTCTATACAAAGTCACTTTTTACAATGCTCTCACATGACAAGTATTAGTAAATGCTAGTTCTGTCTCATTACCACATTTGTCTTGTTTATTTACTGCCCTTCCAGAGAAAACGGAGATTTAGGAACATGCCCCAGCTCACTGCTCGTAAGTGGTGGAACCAATCCTTCCTTCTTGCTTGGCACATTACAGTGTGGCTGTCAGAAATGAGGCTGGAGCCAAGGTGAGATCCAATCACAAAGAGCCTTGTGAGCCCTGCTCAGAATACTGACTTTTATCCAAAAGGCAGTGCCTCTATAGGACCTGCAGGTGGAGCATGACAAGATCACATTTGCATTTAGAAAGATTATCCTGGCAGCAGTACAAAGAACAGTCTAGAGAAGGGAGTGATGAAGACTGAAAGCCTAGGCAGGAGGCTACTGTAGTGCAGGAGAGAATGGTGAGGATCACACTAAGGTAGGGACAATGTGGTAGGCAGACACTGGAGCTCTTATGTCAAAGAGAAGCATGCTGGGGGGTGGGGGTGGGAGAGGAGAGCGTGAGATTCAGTTGCTCCACGTATTCTGGCTTTATCGACTATGGGAGTGCCAGCACCTTGGGCCAAGATGGGAAATCCCAGATGAAAGGGGCTTTGTGCATGGTGAACCTTGGGTGCTTTTAAGACATTGGGGGAAAATGTCGCATGGCAGTTAACATACAGTTCTAGAGATCAGGAAAAAAGTAAGGGCTGGAGATTCTCAAGTTTGGAGTTGGAGGTGGGAGTGTGAGGGAGATGATTTAGTCAATCTACACACAACATTGAACATCATAGACTGGGGGCTCCTCTCCCCATGGCAATAGGGAGGAAAAAGACAGTAAAACTGCCACTTTCAGGAGCATTGCACTCAAAGTCAGGGTGGGGAGGGGAAACACTAAACAGGTAACAAAGAAATGAAAACTGTGACTTCAGCTGTTGCTCAGTGCTAAGCACATAACCACAGTGCTAAACATGTAAACCACAGGGTGGCTGACAACATGAAGAACCATGGAAATAGTCATTAAAAACCAAACAACTTCACAGTTAAGCAAGACAGGCATTGTAACATAACATGGGAGACTAATTTCAGCATAGGAAGAAATAGCACTATTCTAAGACTAGAAGAAGAAAAAAAAATTACCTGAGTGGGAGAACTTTCGAGACTAAATCAACTTTTAAGAAGGAAGTTAATTATACAAAAGGAAGAGGTAAAAATGAGTAGCTCACCAGACATGGGGGAAAGGCAAATTTAGAAATTCTGAATTTCCTCAGGAGAAGGAAATGGTAATGTGAACACAGGATGCTGCTGTCCCTGCATGAAGATACATGCCTGAGGGTATATACCCAACCACTTGAGCCAAGGCATTCAACAAATGCACGTGTGCACATGAGGGGACTACAGTGCAGCCAGCATGTAGTGGCTCAAGAGCCTTCAGTCCGGTCAGGAGACAAAAGCAAATGACCCCACAAATGTGTCATTACATGCTATGGAATATGTATGACCCCAAGGGCCATACTGATGATGCATGAAATCACCCCTGCTCCTAAGGAAGCCCCTGCACTCAGAGCAGGTCTGTAACCCACTGAAGGTCAAGCGACACTTTCACCCTGGAGTTCTCCTTAGCTTGGAACTGCTAGGAGTAGATAAAGGTGGCCCAGAGCTGCTGAAGAAAGAAGCCAGTACCGCACTGTAAAATGGGCTTGCCCTTGGATATCTTCCTTTTCCCAGGAGAATTAGAGGATCGAGGAGTCCTTGAGAAAACACAAGTGTGGGAACATGGTGGGAGGGAGGGGCTTCTGGTCTCAGTCAACAGTACATTTCAGCCTGCCTTGTGCTAAAGTCCTGTGCACAATCATGCTTCTTCCCGACAGATGATGGTTTAAATGGTTGGGTCTGAAATGTGGACTTATGAGAAAAAAAAACAGCATGAAAGGGCTGGGCAGAGGGTGGTAAATGTAGACTCTCCAGCCTGCCCCAGTTCTGAGGACTGGCAAGACAGTGGACACCTGACCAACTCACCAAGTGACACTTGTGCATGTTGATGGCAACCCTGCTGGGTGCAGTGAGCCCTGAGGTATCAGTGCTCTGCATCCTAGCACTCTGAAGGCCCCTGGATCCTCCTCAACGTGCAGTGGACACGGAGGCCATGGAAACTGTCTGATAGGAGCCAAGCCCATTTGGGGAGCTACTGGGCTAATGTCATTTTTTAAAGTTTTTATTGGAAATTCCATAGTACTTAATGCTTTCTCTCTTTTCCCTTTTACCTAGGCACTGGGAAACCATGAATTTGATAATGGGGTAAAAGGACTGATTGACCCACTTCTCAAAGAGGCTAAATTTCCAATTCTGAGTGCAAACATTAAAGCAAAGGGATCACTAGCATCTGAAATATCAGGACTTTATTTGCCATATAAAATTCTTAATGTTGGTAATGAAGTTGTGGGAATTGTTGGCTACACATCCAAAGAAACTCCTTTCCTCTCAAATCCAGGTATTTTCTACATTTGTAATACCCGTTGCTTGAAACAGAAACATTAAATCAGAGCTTGGTGTTCCTTTTATAGACTGTAACTGGAAGTAGGAACAATTAGGCAAGTTGTATACTGAGGATGGCATTGATAAAACTCAGGTGGATTCTGTGTTGTTCTAAGTTACTTCCTAAAGACATTACCTCTTTCTGTTTAAGCAATTATTTTGTTCCACAGTGTAAACAGGGTCTTTGTTTAATTCAGTGCTTTCAAATTTGGAAGAGAAGCCTGAGGGGGTTATTCTACAGATCTCTGTCCACTAATAAAACCCAGTTCTTCCAGTCCTCATGGCCTGGACACCCACAGGTGTATCACTTGTATGTCTAGCACATTTAAGTTAATTGAGCTAGGTACTGGAATGCCTATGATAGAACTCCTCTCAAGACATTCTGAAACATATCCCATGCTGTCTCTGTTATATGATGCCCAGTCCTGTGAGGTTTCTGATGTATGAAGAGAATGTATTCCTTTGTCCTCAGAGACATTTCTCTGAACTTTTTTGTCTCTTCTTGCCTGTCATACCAAAGCAGAGCACAGTAAGTCTCTCAACATTCATTCATTCCCTTGAGTACTTATCTGTGTGCCAGAGACTGTGCCAGGCACCAGGGATGCTGAACACAATGTCCTTGTCCCCTGGAGCTTACATGCACAGTGGGAGGATAAATGTTTGATGAGACAGAAGGTGGTGAGGGCTGCTGTGCAGAAGAATTAAGCAGAAGGAGGGAATGGCAGGTGTGATGGGGGGAAGGTGCGCAGGAGAAGATTTACAAAGAAGGTGACATGCTGCCAAGAGGTGACAGGCCGCCTGTAATTCTTGGTGAGAGCAACAAGATGCAGATTATCTTTGATGCTCTCGTGATACACAAAGATGGTAAAGCTGGTATCAGTCTTTTTTTTTTTTTTTTTTTGACAGGCAGAGTGGACAGTGTGAGAGAGAGAGAGAGAGAAAGGTCTTCCTTTTGCCGTTGGTTCACCCTCCAATGGCCGCCACGGCTGGCGCACTGCGGCCGGCGCACCGTGCTGATCCGAAGGCAGGAGCCAGGTACTTCTCCTGGTCTCCCATGGGGTGCAGGGCCCAAGCACTTGGGCCATCCTCCACTGCACTCCCTGGCCACAGCAGAGAGCTGGCCTGGAAGAGGGGCAACCGGGACAGAATCCGGCTCCCTGACCGGGACTAGAACCCGGTGTGCCGGCGCCGCAAGGTGGAGGATTAGCCTAGTGAGCCGTGGCGCCAGCCATGGTATCAGTCTTGATTCCCAAACGTTACCTGTTGGTTACGGACAGCACTACCAGTGAGCACTACACATCTGTGAGCTGCTAATCTTGGCTGTCCATCTGGGGCAACTTGGCTGTGGTTGGGACTGCTTCTCCTCTGTAGTAATTTACACCTGTGGAGTCCCCCTGCTGAAGGACATAGGGACCCCCCAGACATCACAGGGTAACAAGGGATGCATTCATAGTCTTGTTGCCTTTTGGAGAGATTGGGAATTTTGAAGCTGCAGTTTGCAGACTCCTGCATTTTGAAATCTCTTAATAAGATGTCATTCATTTTTTGGCATTTTCACTTTCATGCTGGTTCATGGAAATTAGTATAAAAGAGTCTAGATCTACTCTTCTGGGGACTCCTTTGCAGCTGAGCACTGCTGACTATGACTTGAGGGGCAGTGTGTCTGTATTCGCAGTCAATAGCATGTGAATTGAAGTAGTAAGACTTCAAGACTTGCTGAGGTTCGCCTACAGAGACAGTGAGAGGAGCCAGTCACCTCACTGCATGGGCAACGTGTGCCTTGCAGGACAAAGAGGACCCAGGCTGTGCAGTCAGACTGCTGCTAGCCAGTGGATGCCAACAGGTGATCATTTATTGCCACTAAGTGAGGGAGTAAGCAGCCAGTGAGGAATGCATACACTTCCAGGGAGAGCAGTATTTCAATGAAGTGCCTGCAGAGCTCGATAAGACTAAGACTGATGTGATCTTCAAGTGCACAAGACAAAATTGTCAACTGCAATTTTAAAACTGGCATTCAGGGCCGGCGCCGCGGCTCACTAGGCTAATCCTCCGCCTTGCGGCGCCAGCACACCGGGTTCTAGTCCCAGTCAGGGCGCTGGATTCTGTCCCGGTTGCCCCTCTTCCAGGCCAGCTCTCTGCTGTGGCCAGGGAGTGCAGTGGAGGATGGCCCAAGTGCTTGGGCCCTGCACCCCATGGGAGACCAGGAGAAGCACCTGGCTCCTGCCTTTGGATCAACACGGTGCGCTGGCTGCAGTGCGCTGGCCGCGGCGGCCATTGGAGGGTGAACCAAGGGGCAAAGGAAGACCTTTCTCTCTGTCTCTCTCTCTCACTGTCCACTCAGCCTGTCAAAAAAAAAAAAAGAAAAAGAAAAAAAAAAAAACCAAACTGGCATTCAGGAACTACTTGCTAACAGTTTAAGTAGGAAGACTTTCCAATATCTGTTCTATACACCATGCTTAAGTGCTAAGGCACTTTCCACATGGGTATGGCAGAAGTCTAAACGCAAAATTAGAGAAGTATAAACTCTTATCTGAGGCCTCCTCATAGTTTGAGATTGAGTTCAAGCTAAATAATATTATCCAAAATCTTTTTTTAAAAACATTTATTCAGTAAATATAAATTTCCAAAGTACAGTTTATGGATTACAATGGCTTTTTCCCCCCTATAACTTCCCTCCCACCCGCACCCCTTCCATCTCCCGCTCCCTCTCCCATTCCATTCACATTAAGATTCATTTTCAATTATCTTTATATACAGAAGATCGATTTAGTATATATTAAGTGAAGATTTCATCAGTTTATAGCCACACAGAACATAAAGTGTAAAATACTGTTTCGGTACTAGTTATAGCATTAATTCACATTGGACAACACATTAAGGACAGAGATCCCACATGAGGAGTAAATACACAGTGACTCCTGTTGTTGACTTAACAAATTGACACTCTTGTTTATGGCGTCAGTAATCTCCCTAGGCTCTACTCATGAGTTGCCAAGGCTATGGAAGCCTTTTGAGTTCGCTGACTTCGATCTTATTTAGACAAGGTCGTAGTCAAAGTGGAAGTTCTCTCCTTCCTTCAGCGAAGGGTACCTCCTTCTTTGATGGCCAGTTCTTTCTACTGGGATCTCACTTGCAGAGATCTTTCATTTAGGCTTTTTTTTTTTTTTTTTTTTTTTTTTTGCCAGAGTGTCTTGGGTTTCCATGCCTAAAATACTCTAATGGGCTCTTCAGCCAGATCCAAATGCCTTAAGGGCTGATTCTGAGGCCAGAGTGCTATTTAGGACATCTGCTATTCTAGGAGTCTGCTGTGTATCCCGCTTCCCATGTTGGATCATTCTCTCCCTTTTTGATTCTGTCAGTTAGTATTAGCAGACACTAGTCTTGTTTGTGTGATCCCTTTGACTCTTAGACCTATCAGTATGATCAATTGTGAACAGAAATTGATCACCTGGACTAGTGAGATGACATTGGTACATGCCACCTTGATGGGATTGTATTGGAATTCCCTGGTACATTTCTAACTCCACCATTTGGGGCAAGTCCGATTGAGCATGTCCCAAATTGTACATCTCCTCCCTCTCTTATTTCCACTCTTATATTTAACAGGGATCACTAAGAAACATAACAGAACTTTTGAACTTTTGTTGGCTTCCTAGAACTTTCTGTTTAATGTGTAAATATATTTCAGTCTTGTAATTTAAGTGCTTTAGTAAATTAAGCTGTTTTATACTTGGCATGTTTGTATGCATAGTAAGAAATGTACCAAAATTATTAGAAAATATGTTCATTTTATCTATTTTGTTCCTTAGGAACGGATTTAGTATTTGAAGATGAAATCACTGCATTGCAACCTGAAGTAGACAAGCTAAAAACTCTAAACGTGAACAAGATTATCGCACTGGGACACTCTGGTTTTGAAACGGATAAACTCATTGCTCAGAAAGTGAAGGGCGTGGACGTCGTGGTGGGAGGACACTCCAACACATTTCTTTACACCGGTAATTGTTTCAAGAGGGCTACAGGGGCCAGGTCCACACAAGTTACAGGGGTCTTTTTCTTTGTAACTGTTGTTAACACCTCTATTGCTATTTAATATGTCATATAGACTCACAGACATTACTAAGAAATTACTGGTTTCATGATTACAAGTCAGCTCCCTTTTCTTTAAGTTTATTGTAAGTAAATATAAAATCTGTATCATATATATATATATATATATATATATATATATATATATAGTGTGCTGCAGAAAAGGAAGCACAGGGCCTGGCGGCCAACAGCTCTTATACACGTGGAGGAAAGGCAAGCTTGGGCCTGGGGGCAACCATGATGAGGCTACTGCTTCTCCCACCTTTATGTGGCCTAAAGTCATCCTAGGTTTGTAAAGGCAAAACACAGTAACACACTAAACTGTAGGAAATACTCAAAAGTGTTCAAAGGGGTTATTACTGAGGTAGTCATGTTTATTTTCTTCACAGCACTTTTAAGTTTATTTGTGCAATCAGAAAGCAAAATGCAGATTATAAAAAAAAAAAGAAGCCTATTACTTATTCCAAATTCACTTGAATGACCTTTAGCAGGTCATATGACCTCTCAGAACCTGTTATCCTCACAATGAGGATGATAATGATCAAAGTGCTGCACTGTTGTGAAAATTATGTGAGGTGGTGTATGTGAGAGCATTTTGTAAACCTTAAATATTTATAACCTCATAGGCAGTGTTGTGGAGGTTAATTACTAGTAAAAATATGGCAATCAAAACTGTGACTCACGAAGTAGAGCTGGCCTTCACTTAAGAAAACAATGCCAATATTTATGTGTGCCTACTCGATTCCTTCTCAGGTGTTTTACTTCTGGATGGGACACAGCTAAAGAATAATTTCAAACTGAGTCACACCCATCTGCAGTTGTGAAACCATTTTGGTGGATTATGACTTGTATGGTTTTCTTTTTAACAGACAAAACTAAAATAGACTAGGCACATACATTACTCATAAAGATAAACACGTTTCATGGGAAAAGATGTAATAAAAGGGTGAGAACATAACAAGGAGCATGCAAGCAATGTGACGGGGTTGGTGATTGATGCTTGGTAGTCGTGAACTTCCTTAATGTGGGTACAGTGCAGTCAAATGTCTGGGAACCACTTACTCTAGGAGGATTAAATGGACAGCAAGAGCCACACCAGCAAAGGATCCCATGGGAAAAGGTCATGGGGCAATACTAGGTAGAAGTGAAGACTCTGAAGTGCTACTGACCCCACTCTTAACCGATGGTGGGACCCAGTCTATGACTGCTAACACCATCTTAATCCATACCATTTTACAGGACCAACCATCACCTGCAGCCTATGGTAGGTGCTTTCCCTCATCTGTAAACTCAACATGGTAACAATGTACAATCATAAAGGATTGCTATAATCCCAATTATGTAATAAATGGATGTAGGTAAATGACTCAGAACCAGGCCTAGTACTTCAGCTCCTCTTATTTCAGTTATGTGCTAACTTTTGGTAAACGACTTGTGTAAGACTCTTTTCCCAGGCTTTTTCTAGCTCTTCTCAGAGACGGTGCCAAAACCCACAAACTCACAGTGGGAACTAGGTAGGTCTCCTGCCCTGTTGTCCATTATCACCTGTCAAACATTGTCGCACTAGGGATTAAGCTTCCAGCATATGAACTTGAGGAGACAAGATCAAATCATAGCAGTCATTCAACAGTTATCAAGCACCTACTATGTATTAAGCAAGTCCTGGTGACATACCTGCCCCTGCCCTCATGGAAGTTATTGTTTTCAAATGAATACTAATATTTATCATATTTTAAATGCATAATTATACAAATAAATTATATATAACAAAGACAAGGATTGTGGCATCATGGGTTGAGCTGCTGCCTGCAGTGCTGCCATCCCATATGGGCACCAGTTCAAGTCCTGGTTGCTCCACTTCCAATCCAACTTCCTGCAAATGGACCTGGGAAAGCAGCAGAGGATGGCCCAAGTCCTTTGGTTCCTGCACTCACATAGGAGACCTGGAAGAGGCTCCTGGCTTTGGCCTGGCCCAGCCATGGCCATTGCGGCCATTTGGGGAGTGAACCAGCATATGGAAAATCTGTCTCTAACTATCTTTCTCTCTCTCCACCTCTCCCTCTCTCTCTCTGTGTATAACTGTGCCTTTCAAACAAATGAAATAAATGTTTTTTAAAGATCATTTATAATGACAAAGTATGCTACAGAGGGAGAAGTATAAGATGCTGAAAGAGCATATAATATAGTAGAAACTGACCTAGTGTAAGGATTATCAGTGAGTGCTTTCCTGAGGGTCTGACTTTACAGCCAAGAAGAGAATGACATTCAGGAATTAACTTGGTAAGTAATCATCATTAATTTTTATTGAGCACTCACCTTGAATGAGGCTTCACTGCTGCAGTAATTTCTTTCATCTTCCCAACAACCCTGTAAGGCAAACGTGGTTTTTTCCATTTCATAGATGAATAAGTTGAAATAAAAAGATGTAACTAATTGGCATATGGATCTCTGGCTCCAGAAGCTCTGACTGCATGTGTGAAGGCTCGTAGGCAGGTGGATATGGTCCAGAAAGAACCCAAGATGGCTGAAGGGCAGGGTAAATGTTCTAGATGAAGTGTCTGGGATGAATGAGGAGGAACCATGTCACACAAGTCTCATAGGTTATACAGTCATGTTGAAAATGTTAGTGTTTCTCCTGGGGCAGTAGGAAGTACCACTAGAGAGTACGTGTTCACATTTATGCTGTGTGGACATCCGATTACAAAAAGGCAAGAACCTCTTTTTCACCTTGGCAATAGCCTCTTAACCAGTTAAAATGCTGGTTAGGATGCCCACATCCCACATTGGAGTACCTGGGTTCAATCCTCAGCTCTGGCTCCTGATTCCAGCTTCCTAGGAGGAATCAGCTGATAACTCAAGTAACTGGGTCCTTGCCATCCATACAGGAGACGTGGATGGAGTTCCAGGCTCCTGGCTTCTGACTCAGCCCAGTCCCAGCCATTGCAGACATTTAGGGAATGAACCAGTAGGTAGGATTTCTGTCTCTTTCTCTCTCTGTCACTCTGCCTCCAAATAAATAAATAAAGCTTAAAAAAAAAAAAGAAAAAAAGAGGCAGGTAGGTATTGTGTGGGTTAAGCCACTGCTTGGAACACTCACATCCTATGTTGGAGTGCTTGGTGGAAGTTCTAGCTACTCTGCTTTCAATATACCTTCCTGCTAATGCACATCCTGGGAGGTAGCAAATGATGGCTCAAGTCCTTAGGCCCCTGCCACCTATGTGGGAACCCAGATGGCATTCCAGGTTCCTGGTTTTGGCCTGACCCAGCCCTAGTTGTTGGGGGCATTTGAGGAGTGAACCAAGGGATTGAAGATTTCTCTCTTTCTCATTCTCCCCCGCCTTGAAGTAGATGAAAAATAAATCAATAATTGTTAGGGGACAAAAAAGAGGCAAAGAAGACACATGGAGACAAGTTTGGGAAGAAGCTACTGGTGGCCAAGGCTGTGACTTACCTAAAGAGTTGTAGAGAAGGAGACAAACACTGTGACTGATCAGACTCAGCACTTCCAAGTAATTTAAAACAGACGAGTCCGCTAATGCAATGACTTGAAATATATCAATTAGAAATTATTTTTATCCAATTATTTAAAAGGAGTCCCATTCAGAAGTTCTGAAAGCAGTTCCCTTATTAATTAAAATCATAGTGTGTATTGCCTTAAAACCTTTTGTGAGCCAACCATTTGCAGCCTGCTTCATGGCATCTTTGTCTGTGCCCTGTGATACAGAGAGAGCAATTGTCCAGACCTGCACTTAGGATCACCAGGAACCCAGGGGGTTCCTTCAGGCACTCGCACCCTGCTAGGAAATGCCCCATTAACCAGCTTCAGATGTGAGCCCATAACTCTCCAGCTCCTCCAGTTTGGACTGGAACTGAGTCCAGCGAACTGCTTTTCTACTGCCCAGAGGACAAATTCGGTTTCCAAAAACAGTTGTGCGGCTCTATGTAGAGAGAATATTTTGGGCCTAGGCATTTTTATCTGAATTGCATGGAATGGTGTGAAAAATGTGAAGCCCTGGATTGTTTTCTCTGCCATTGGCTTTCTGGGCTTGCCATGTTTGGGGAGAAGCAGAGAGGGCTTGCTGTGGAGGAGGCAGAGATTAGTCAAACTAGACCAGTTATTGGCTCAGCCACATGGGAAGTGTGCTCTCTGTTCTTGATTAAGTCCATTTAAGATGCCAGTCACACATCTGTGTTCTAATGAAGGGAACAGCCAGCCAAGTCTTTACAGAGAAGGGAGTGCTCCCTGTCAGAGAGCTGGGATTGCTAACCCATTTGCTGCGTGCTTGCCGATCTGTTGAGGCATTTAACCAGTCTGTTGGACACCTGGATTTTACATTTGGTTTGAGCTCAGATATTTCTGTGCAAGGCTGAAAAAAGTCAGGTTTGTTATTTTCTTGGGTTTCCAGGAAATGGCCAAACTTCTGATTTCTGCATCTAATTTATGCTTTTTGCTTCTGGCTGGAGCGTTCTCTGCCACCTTGTGGAAGTTTGGGAAACTACGCTTCCCCAAGCATCTACAAGAGGGAAGGGAACCCTCTAAGGTCTAGGAAGCGGCTGTTATTATTGCCCTGAACCCTGAATTAAAGACCAGGCTGCACCCTTGCCCAAACCAGGAAAGGAGGAGGGCCAGCATGGAACAGGAAGGGAGCAATTAGAGTTGTAGCTATCTCTGCTCCTCTTCCATCATCCAATCATCTGCTTCTACCACAGCCAAATATCTGCTTGTCATCCTTGAGGCTGTTCACTGCAAATGGAGGCAGAGCAAAACTCACTGGATCTCAAGTCCAGTGCTCCTGTAACAGTGAATTTCCACAATATTTTCCTTCTTTTCCCCCAGAGAGATCAAGAGAATGG
Source organism: Oryctolagus cuniculus (assembly GCF_051225735.1). Taxonomy (NCBI): domain Eukaryota; kingdom Metazoa; phylum Chordata; class Mammalia; order Lagomorpha; family Leporidae; genus Oryctolagus; species Oryctolagus cuniculus. Next base: position 86,659,938 of record NC_142871.1, on the reverse strand, counting down.
GACATTACAATTGACAACATCCATTTCCTGCTTGAGAAGTGCTGGTGTTTGCAGTGCCTCTGCCCCTTGGTGATTCAGCTGGAAGGGGCAGGGGTGTGCTGCTTTGGGCATAGGGGCATGGCAGGAGTGACCTCATCATGTGACACTCCAGCTTGTCTTAGGTGAAGAGAAAAGCCCAGAAGAGTTCGTGACACCAAGGTACCAACCTTGACCTTGCGTTTGTTTCCTTAACTGGCCTACGGCAACCAGCTTGTATACTTAAGAACAACACATGGTAGGATACATGGGGTAGTAGAGAGAACAAGACTTCAATGCCTCAGAGCCTGGCTTTTCAGTCAGGCCTCAGCACACACCAGCTGTGTGACCTTGGGCACTGTGCCTGTAGCAATCAGTGCAGTCTATTAAACAGAGATAATTGGAGCAGGCATCTGGCCTAGTGGTTAAGTTAGAGTGTTTACATCCCATTATCAGAGTGCCTGGGTTCAAGATCCACATTTACTCTTGATTCTAGTTTCCTACTGATGCAGACCCCAGGAGGCAGCAGATGATGACTCAAATAATTGAGTTTCTGCCCCTCACATGGGAGACCTGGATTGATTTCCTGGCTCCTCGCTTAAGCCTGGGCCCAGCCCCAGCCACTGCAGGCATATTGGTGGAAGGGAGCACTGTCTGTTTCTGTTTCTACTTCTCTGCCTCACAAATTTTTTAATACTATGATAGTAATACAAGAGTATTTCAAAAAGTTTGTGGAAATGGAATTAAAATACAAAGTTATTTTGGTGCAAAAAAATGAAAAACATGCATAGTTTTTCATAATATGCATTTCCATGAATGCTTTGAAGATCCCTCATACATATTATTTCAGTTTTTTGCATCCAAATAAACTGATCTTTTTTAAAAAAAATTATTTATTTATTTGAAAGTCAGAGTTACACAGAGAGAGAAGGGGAGACAGAGAGAGAGAGAGAGAGAGAGGTCTTTCATCCGCTGGTTCACTCCCCAGTTGGCCACAACAGCTGGAGCTGCGCTGATCCAAAGCCAGGAGCCGGGAGCTTCTTCTGGGTCTCCCACGTGGGTGCAGGGGTCCAAGGACTTGGGCCATCTTCTACTGCTTTCCCAAGACATAGCAGAGAGTTGGGTCAGAAGCAAAGCAGCTGGGACTCGAACTGGTGCCCATATGGGATGCCAGCACTGCAGGCAGCGGCTTTACCTGCTACACCACAGCGCCAGCCCCTAAATTGACCTTTTATATCCATTTCCCATGAACTTTTTGAAGAACCCTCATAGGACCTGCCTCATGGGAAACTGGAGAACTAAATGAGATATTGTCCAGAATCTGGCTTGAGACTGAGTCTCATGACTGGTCCACATGTGTAACAAACAATTACTAAAATTTTCTCTGGCCTGTTCGTTCCAGTCTCTGATTTGAAACAGCCCAGTGTGTCATCCTCTCTCTGGAGTTAAGGTATGAATGACAGTATGCCCAAAGGAGGAGCACCATTAAAGGGATGAGAAGCTTGGGCTTCACTCTCCCTGCCTGCCACACTCCCCACCCTCATTCAGGCCATGTGCCTAGGAGGCTGTGCTGGGCCTTCCAGCTTCCCAGTGACAAGTGGCTCCCAAGCTCTCCCCAGTTTCCGCACTGAGACAGGGGCCTGCAGAACCTGACTGGCATGAGGACTGGCTGGGATAGGTACTATGTGCTGGTTGACTTCCAGGGTGCTTGTGGTAGGAAAAGTACCTGTGGAGACCCAGAGCAGCAAAACCCAAGGACAGCTTTTTCATCACTTCTGCTCATTTTCCAGGAAGGATTCTAAGCTCTGGAGTGTGTGCTGGAGATTGCCGTACAGGAAAGAAGCAAGCATTTAGAGCAGCCACTGTGAGCCAGGCACCGTGCTAAGGAGTTTAGACACTGAGTCCTCTCAACAGCCTGGTGAAATGGGAATTATTGTTTCGCCCATTTTACAGAGAAACAAGTACAGGAAAGTGAAGTGGCTTGGCTAATCCACGCAGCTAGTGGGAAGGGAGCCTGAGTCAGGATGGCAGGAGGAAAATCTTCCCAGTGTTCCATCTTTGTGTGCTCCACAGCACCAGGCACAATGCTGGACTTAGGAGGAGCTCAGTAAATGCCTGCTGCATTGAGAATGGAAGGATTCATGTGGCAAAAGGGCATTCGGAAGCAGGGGCAAATGCCCAGGCAGGACTCTGAAAGACCAGCTATGTAGAGCAGCAGCTGGCGGGTCATCAATTTGAAACTCACTGTCATCCGCCGGCGGCCTGCTGGCCTGCAGCCAGCCACACACAAGGCCTGATTTGATCAGCATCAGCTCTTTCATTTCAGGCAATCCACCTTCCAGTGAGGTGCCTGCTGGGAAATACCCATTCATAGTCACCTCTGATGACGGGCGGAAGGTTCCTGTGGTCCAGGCCTATGCTTTTGGCAAATACCTAGGCTACCTGAAGGTTGACTTTGATGAGAAAGGAAATGTCATCACCTCACACGGAAATCCTATTCTTCTAAACAGCAGCATTCCCGAAGGTATGTGAAACGCAGGGGAATGGTCCACAAATCCAAAAGTCAAAGTGGCTGGATTTTTTTTTTCCCTCCCCACCCTTCTTTAAAAAAAAAAAAAAAAAAGGCTTCAGGAAAAGACTAATACATTTAAAGAATCTAGCTTAGCCCTTGTGCTTACCCTCTCATGGATAAAGAGATGTAAAACATACCCCATGCCCAAATCCCCACTCACTTCCCCAAGTCCTCTTGGCATCGGACTTCTAGCACTATTGCTTGCAGAAGCCAACTGTCAGTTCATGTCCAGAAGACAGCTGATTATTGAAGGAAGCAACGGAGTTGGAACTCAAAGCCCACTTAGTATGCCTTGGACAAGATGCTCAGTCGCAATGTCTTGAGTTTCTTTATTTGTCAAATGAAAGGAGTACCTTTCTTACTTGTTGTCTGGAACCTGAAGATACATTTTCTGTCATCATTTTCATGTAGTCCTGTTCTTCTGTTTTACCATGATCAGATCAGGAAGGATGGGCAGTTTAAGACCTTAAATGTACCAAGTGACGAGAGCTTGGTCTCCATGCTCCCTGTATGGCCGCACTCCCCCTTCCCCTGCAGTTATGTGTCTCGGAGGCTATGCTGGGTCTTACAGCTTCTGAGTGACAGGTGACTCTCCACATCCAGGAAAGCCTGTGGTCACAACATAGGTCTCTCAGTAGGCAGAGGGGGAACATGCTGACCCACTTCCACTTGTCCTGGGCTTTTCAGAGCCTCTGCCACTACCATGCATGCTGTCCCAGGTAGGCCAACAGGTGTTCACCCAGATGTGGTGATTTGATGTTAAAGTCTTCAGCATGTCCTTATCTTAGGATCTTATCACCACGAAACAAAATAGAGGTTCCTAAGGAAATTTCATGGTAAAAACTGAAATGCACACAAATATGGTTAAAAAAATGTGCACCCACAGCGGGCAAATAAAGTGATGTTTGATTCCTTCTCTAGAATTTAGCTCAGGGCGAGATCTGCCTTAACCACAAACTAACTAGCTTCCTTCCTTCCCACCTTTTATCCCTCCTTCCTTCTTTTGATCTTTTTATTTTAGACCCAAGCATAAAAGCAGAGATTAATGAATGGAGGATAAAATTAGATAATTATTCTACCAAGGCACTGGGGAAAACAATCGTCTATTTGGATGGCTCCACTCAGTCATGCCGCTTTAAGGAATGCAATATGGGCAACATGATTTGTGATGCTATGGTAAGTGGTCTTTGGGGGCAAAGAGCCTGTGTCTAGGGAGGGAGGAAAGCAAAAAGGAAAGATCCAGGAAGGATGCAATGAAGAATGGACTGACACTGCAGAATTAGATATTTAAGACACTTAGTGCTCAGACAAAAGGGTGGTGTGGCTTCATACTGAGAACCTCAGCAAGGTGCCCAAAGCAGATAGGATAACCATAATTTTTTTGCTTTATAAGAACTAAAGCATTCATTTTTAAGTGTTCTTAAGAGTCAAAATTTTTGAAGTTGCTTTCCTTTTGTAGATGATCCAAATACACAGACAACCCTTACCACCCCAAAGATGTCGACAGAACAGATAAAAACATATCTGCTTGGCTCCAGAGACCTTAGGCCTTGTGTGATTGGAACCTCTTTCCCAAGTATATAGTGACCAACACAGTTATAGTGATTATAGTGAGTCCTGCAGCTGAGTAAGGTCATGTATGGGAAGCAGCCCCTGACCATCTGTCTGCAGGCAGCCTGACCCCAAGGCCAGGTCAGACTCCTAGGTCAGACTCCCACTCCCAGGCTCACAGCCTGAACCTGGGAGACTTGCTCCTTTGTCAGTGCGTATCATGCAGTGCCCAGTCCTTGGCAAATATAATTTTTGCTTTCTTTGCTATTTTCTTTGCAAATGAGAATTTCTTCATTTTATTTCTTGTAACTAGACATATTTTTTAAAAAATGAACCTGATTTCCCCAGTTTCAGGAGGCTGCCCTTGTGCCTCGAAAACTGCCAACTTGGAAATTAGCCGGGGACATTGACACAGAGGCCAGGTTCTTGGTCTGGTATTGAGCAGACCGGACAGCCCTGTGCTCTGTAGCAGCATGGGGCCTGGCCTGCAGAAACCCATGAGAAGCAGTATGGTAGGCCAGTCCACACAGGAGCCCAGTCCTAACAGCAGGGCCACACCCGAGAGACCATTGTGTTAAAGCCCATCGGCTTGAGAAGACAGGAGTTTTCAAAACGGCAGGCTAGGAGCTCCCTGTATCTACCACTCTGACATGGGAATGGTCCCAATAGCATATCCTTGAGTCTTGGAGCACACAAGTAGCTCTGACTAATTACAGTTGAGAAACTTCTGGGAACACAGCACCACGGGAAGAACACCTTTCTTTCCTCAGCAGAGCTAACAAAATTCCTGGAACTGATCTGAGGGCGGAGACCCAGAATAAGTCATGTACATTTGTGCTACTGCTGCAGATTAACAACAACCTGAGACACTCAGATGAAATGTTCTGGAACCATGTGTCCATGTGCATCTTAAATGGAGGTGGAATTCGGTCACCCATTGATGAGAAGAACAACGGTATGCTCCCCAGGCCAAGCACCCTCTGTCCTCTAGTTCTGTCTCGGACCTGCTTTCTCTCTGGGGCTCCGGCCCTGATCATGCCCATGGCTCCCTCAGCTTACCTCACTACCTGCCACGTACCAGAATGTCAGACCTTTAAGTTGGAGTTAGCTGTTACTCCACAGTAGTGAGTAGCCTGAAGGGCATACACAAGGTTGTGTGTTCTTGTATGTAGTCACTCACAGAAGCAGCAACTAGATTAGCTAAATATTGATTGTTACTAATTTATGCAAAATATACACAACCTCCACATGGCATCTGAGAAAGACAAAATTACCTAAATTTTGTGCTGTAAAAGATCACTGAATTAAATGGTTATTTATAGATATCTAGGGCCGGCGCCACGGCTCACTAGGCTAATCCTCCGCCTTGCGGCACCGGCACACCGGGTTCTAGTCCCGGTCGGGGAGCCGGATTCTGTCCCGGTTGCCCCTCTTCCAGGCCAGCCCTCTGCTGTGGCCAGGGAGTGCAGTGGAGGATGGCCCAAGTGCTTGGGCCCTGCACCCCATGGGAGACCAGGAGAAGCACCTGGCTCCTGCCATCGGATCAGCGCAGTGCACCATTGGAGGGTGAACCAACGGCAAAAGGAAGACCTTTCTCTCTGTCTCTCTCTCTCTCTCACTGTCCACTCTGCCTGTCAGAAAATAAAATAAAAAAAATATAGATATCTAGGATTGTACTATATAGTACAAATAAATCAACATGACAGATTTCAAGACACTCTTTTTTACTTTTTAAAGATTTTATTTATTTATTTGAGAGGTAGAGTTACAGACAATGAGAGGTGAGAGGGAGAGACAGAGAGAAAGGTCTTCCATGGGCCGGCGCCGCGGCTCACTAGGCTAATCCTCCGCCTAGCGGCGCCGGCACACCGGGTTCTAGTCCCGGTCGGGGCGCCGGATTCTGTCCCGGTTGCCCCTCTTCCAGGCCAGCCCTCTGCTGTGGCCCGGGAGTGCAGTGGAGGATGACCCAGGTGCTTGGGCCCTGCACCCCATGGGAGACCAGGAAAAGCACCTGGCTCCTGGCTCCTGCCATCGGATCAGCGCGGCACGCCGGCCGCAGCGCGCCGGCCGCGGCGGCCATTGGAGGGTGAACCAACGGCAAAGGAAGACCTTTCTCTCTGTCTCTCTCTCTCACTGTCCACTCTGCCTGTCAAAAAAAAAAAAAAAAAAAAAAAAAAGAAAGGTCTTCCTTCCGTTGGTTCACTCCCCAAATGGCCGCAACGGCCAGAGCTGCGCCAATCCAAAGCCAGGAGCCAAGTGCTTCTTCCTGGTCTCTCATGTGGGTGTAGGGGCCCAAGGACTTGGGCATCTTCCATTGCTTTCCCAGGCCATAGTGGAGAGCTGGATTGGAAGAGGAGCAGCCAGACTAGAACCGGTGCCACAGGCAGAGGATTAACCTACTGCACCATGGCACTGGCTCCTCAAGACACTCTTATAGCCCCCTTATGCATTGTTTTTTTTTATTTATTTTTTATTTATTTATTTATTTTTTTTGACAGGCAGAGTGGACAGTGAGAGAGAGAGACAGAGAGAAAGGTCTTCCTTTGCCGTTGGTTCACCCTCCAATGGCCGCCGCGGCCGGCGCACTGCGGCCGGCGCACCGCGCTGATCCGATGGCAGGAGCCAGGAGCCAGGTGCTTTTTCCTGGTCTCCCATGGGGTGCAGGGCCCAAGCACCTGGGCCATCCTCCACTGCACTCCCTGGCCACAGCAGAGGGCTGGCCTGGAAGAGGGGCAACCGGGACAGAATCCGACGCCCCGACCGGGACTAGAACCCGGTGTGCCGGCGCCGCTAGGCCGAGGATTGGCCTAGTGAGCCGCGGCGCCGGCCCCCCTTATGCATTGTTAAAACCTGTCGGTGTCAGTGAGAGGCCCCCAAGTTCATCTCATGGTCAGATAGCAGGCACGGGTACAGGACACACTGCTTGTGTGGAGGACAATGCTTAATAACCTACTGGAGATCCAGCCCCAAGCCCGGAAATCCAAGGTGAGCTCCCGCCATCTTGCTCCGTGGTGAAGGGCAGGGCCAGAGGCGTCCTGAAGTCACTGCCTTGTTGGGTGTTAGTAATCATTTAGACACAGCCCCGGATCCTGCTCATCTTCTCCAACTCTGAGGGCAACTGGTGGCAGAGTAAGCTTTTTCTCAAATGGTTTTCCTTCTTGTCTCGCATGTGACTGCCCTCAGGTACAATTACCTGGGAGAACCTGGCTGCTGTGTTGCCCTTTGGAGGCACATTTGACCTGGTCCAATTAAAAGGTTCCACTCTGAAGAAGGCCTTTGAGCACAGCGTGCACCGCTACGGCCAGTCCACTGGAGAGTTTCTGCAGGTGGGCGGTAAGACACCCTTCCTGCAGGGTTGTACATCCAGGGTGATGTGGATTTCCTCTGGCTAGCTCAGCTTCCCCCATTATCAGGACTTCCAGGGTCAAATTTGTTTGGTTTTCCCACACACAACACCAATACATCATATTTCAATGGTTGTGAACTCCCAGAGCCACTGATACTGAGTTAGGGATCAGAGCCCAAAAGCCTTGGCAACTAGCAATATTTGCCAAGTCTGAGTTGGACACTGGATGGACCCTCCTCAGGAGCTGGCCCTCAAAATGCTGTTAAAACCAAACCAAACCCCTCTCCTCTGTTCTAGTTGTAAATGCCTAGGACTATTCCAAGGGCCTAAGGAATGCAATGTCCAGCAAGTGTGAGTAAGGATGATTTCTGGGAAGGACATCCCACTGTGCATGCCACTGGTACACCTGCTTCTGTTCCCACTGGCACTGGGGAGTCTTCAACCTCTCGTGTGTTGTGAGAAAGCCCGCCTTTTTCTCTCATAGATTGTAGTGAAGACTGATTGGAAATTAATGTTTCCCAAATTGCCATGGGCTTCTGAAATGCTTTTGTTAGTAATTACTTCCAAGTCCTGTGAACCAATCCTTAAATTACTAATCTTATTTTATTCCCAAACCATATTCTGGTGGTGGTGGTTTTTTTTTTTTTTTTTTTTTTAACTTGAGATCATGGTCCTATTTGATCAATCAAACTACTGTGCTGAGTCCTCTGTTTGCAGAATACAATGCTATTGCCTGGCTAGTTGCCTGTAGGGTAACCCGAGCATCCTGCATTTGAAGTTGAGGAAACAGCAGTGTTTTGATGTTCTAACAGAGTTTTAGGTAGCTTTCACTTTGTGAAAGTTGTCCAATCCCAATCAGTCTCAGTCCCTACAGCCAACTCCAGTGGTGACTGCACCTTCCACTCATCCCCCTTGGTCAGGGTGCATGTTGGGAGCACTCCTCCAGACCAAGCGTACAACATGTCAGTATTTCAGCCACATTCCTGCCTCCAACCCAGAAGCCATGGAGCTAAGAGAGCCCTCCTTGATGGGATGGGCTGTACCAATGAATACAAAATGCAAAATATTTTGGAAGTATGTTCAGTTCCATGAGGACAAAGCGGATACCACCCCCAACAAGCAGCTGGCTGGCAGCCATGAATATCTATGTTTGCATCCTTGGCCCTGCTCTGCCTGAATAAGGTGATCCCTTGTATCCACCTGCTTAGTTCAGGTCTATGAGATGGTAGAGAGCTGCCTGCACTTGCTGAGCACCTCCAGCCTGGGAGCTTTGCTCTGTGCCCTCAGCATGCTTGAGATGGTGGACATCAACCTCTTCTTCTACCTGTGGAAGAAGGAATTCAGAAGCATCAAGGCATGGGCCCTTTGTCTGCTATGCCAAGCCATCAAGTCAATGTGCCTGGAAGAGGACATCCTAGTCATCCTGAATTGAAGGGCCTGCATGTCTGAGTTGGGGACTCTGTACAAGCCCATGGAACTCATCCTCCTGGTGAGGATGGTCTCCTTTGAGTTCTTTCTGGCCAACACTGAGTGCAAGCAGATGCTAGAAATCCACTCCTAAGAAAAGGACAAGGGCTACTCTGAGCTGGACATCATGAGTGAGCCCACGAGCAGCAAGAGGACGCTCCTGGCTGCTCAGAAGCCCTGTGGCAACAGACCAAGGGCAGGGAGCACCTGATAGCATCAATGGCTTGAGTGGCACTCCAGAAATCAGGCATCAAGCAAGAAACTGAGGACTACTTACTCTACAAGCCCCACGTGCCTGGGGCTCAGGAAGACAGAGACCTGTACACAGACTCAGAACCCAGGGCAGTGCATCATAGACAGGGTGCTCTGTGGCTTGATGTGTGTTGACTGGTGAGAAACAATGCCCACCCACTCTAGCACAAGCAAACACCACTGACCAAAGAGTGGGCCTTCTTCCAGTGCCAAACTGTAGCCTTTGTGCAGCTCATCCCTTTGCCAGCACTGTGACAGCCTGCTCACTTGTCCTTCTGCCTCCAAGCCCAACTCCTTCCCCCAGCAAGACCTTTGCTGTGATAGCCTGGCCCATGGGGAATCTGCAGGAGAGTTACCCAGGCCAGTCTCAGGGTCTCCATGGGCTGCTGTACATTCACTCAAAGCCCAAGCCCTCTATCACAGCCACCTCAGGCTTTTGCAACTGGCCAGGTGCCAACAACACCTGCTTCCAGTGTTCAAAAGTTTCTTGCAATGCCTGCCTTAGCCCCTACCATTACAGGACTCCTGCTGCAAAAAGAGTGAGCTGTGCAGGTTCACACCCAACAACCAGATGAACTATAAGTACCCCCAGTTCTCCTGTCTTGTGTATAGCTAAGACTCAACCTTGTACATTCTGGCTACAAGGGCTACACCAATGATCTTTCTGGTTTTGTAGTAAAGAAGTGTTAATGCATTGATCTCAGAAGCAGACACTTGCACTTGACCATGCCAGTGGTGGGGATTGTGGATCAACTGTACCCACATGAGAGTTCACTTAGTGACTCAAATGTTTCTTCTGATGGTTGCTTTGCCATCTGGTGAGAAAAGGCAGAACTTCTCATTTTTACTAATCTCTCCACTCCCTGTTCAGTTGGTTTGGTTTTGTTTTCTTCCTTTAAAGAGAATTTCTCTGAGACTCCCATCATGCCTACCCTTCCACTGCAGTCATCTTGGATTGGAAAGGGTCATTCAGGTCACCTCCAAATGGCTTGTGAAATGAGCCCTCCTGCCACACTGGGGCCTCTCTCCATAGCTCATCCATTGGCTACCCTTTGGGATTCCCAGTCACACTCCCTACCCCCTCAACTTTCCTGCCTCTCCAGTTGTCAAAGACAAACCATGTCCAGTGTTAGCTGCATGTCATCCTGTTGCCACCACAGCTTGGTCAATCATGGTATTTGTGAACTTCATTCCAGTGCACTGAAGTGTGGACTTTCCACAGGACGTCTTCCATTTCTGTTATTTGCACATGTCTCCCTTATTGTATTGTTAATAGAGACTTTTGAGATTTATTCTTAAATCAATGTTCCACTTGCAAAAGAAAAGTTGCCAATACCAAATTAGTATCATTTGGTCTTCAAAATTATAACAAATGTTCTCATTTATTTATCATTATCCAAAGATATTTAACCAAATTACTGGATCAACTAATTCAAGATTTTGAAGAGGAAGTAAAAGATGAATTTTCTCCTTGCTGTCACCCCATTCCCTTTCTGATCCGGAGACAGTCTTCCATCCAGTTTTCTCCTTTCTCCTGGGGAATCAAGGATAAAGCTAACCCAGAAAGGGTAGCTGCAACATCACTTAAAAACTTGATGAAATTTCATCCAAGCTCAAATTAAAGAAAAATTATGCCTGGTATCCCAATTCCAGATTTTGGACAAAAATCTCCTAGAAAACAGAAGCCTCCCTTTCGATCCAATGAAAACAAACATTCATTTCTTTCCTAGGAATCCACGTGGTATATGACCTTTCCCGAAGACCTGGAGACAGAGTGGTCCAATTAGATGTTCTTTGCACCAAATGTCGAGTACCCAGTTATGAGCCCCTCAAAATGGATGAAGTGTATAAGGTGATCCTTCCGAGCTTCCTGGCCACTGGTGGAGATGGATTCCAGATGATAAAAGATGAATTATTAAGACATGACTCTGGTAAGTACAAGTGCATCTTCCTCTCTCAACCCCAAAAGTAATCAACAACAGAATATTGCCAGGAGGGCAGAGCCGTAAACCAAATCCTGTCCCCATGTGGTTCACTCCCTTTTGCTTTGTTTGTTGGAAGACAGCAGCACGGCACTAAGGAATATGCCCTCTGTTACTCCCCTAGCACACATACACATGCACTCAATCCCAGGAAAAAACATTCTTAAATAAAAAGTGTTTTAAAATACTTGTAACTACATCTAAGCAGCCATTTAAATTGTGAAATATAAGTGAATTTTGCATTTACAGGAAAAAAAAAACCCTCAAAACTTTAATTTGGGCATGGAAAACCCAGTTTAATCGTCTAAATTTTCTTTCTTGAAGGTTTTAGTGTGACTAGTACAGGTAGGAGTGGATGGGATAAGCAGCCCTTTATTGTTTCAACGGGTTAGTGGAGCAAATTAAAGGAATAACCATACTTGACATCTACCAGTATTCCCAGCAGCACTGAAGGTCACTATATATGCCAGCCTCCCTTTTAGAAATGCAATTAAGATCTGTCTGTTATATATAACATCCACTGATAGCAAAACATACTTTTCTCTTGCTCTTCCCGTGCGTGTTTACCACACATGTGTGTGCATAAACATACACAGCTTCTTTGCATCCTTGGGAAACTCAACAGCTTCCTTCTCAGGCCTGCCATTTTAGCTGCTTATATCAAGGAGGGAGGAGAGCAAAGCCAGGCCAAAGCAGGCAGTCCTTCCAAGGAGAAAAAGTGCTAGCTACTTCTATTCATTCCATTACAGAAGATGAAAAAGCATGTTTAAAAGCCTCGCATGACACAGAGGTTACTGGGTGTACATCACCTAAACCCAGACTGATGCGAACTGTATGGTAGGAGTTCATGCAGAAGGCTGAGGAAGCCTTGGATCTAAGGGTTCTCAACCCTGGCTACACACTAAAACCACTTAGGAAGCATTTTAAATTCAGTATCAGTGTCATGGCCCCAGTCAAGTGATTCTAATTTAATTGCATTAGGGCCAAAGTCTCTCCCTGTAATTCTAATATACACCCTGGAGCCCTGGAGTGAGAATCACTGCATGTAGAAGTCTTTAAAAGAAAAAAAAAAGTATTGGAGTGATATTTTTAAAATAAAACTCTATTGGGTCCCCATAGCTATAAGCAACTAGTATTTCTTTATCAGGCCTCCTCTTTTTTGGAAATGAAGTCCCATTTGTCCCACCATGAATTTTATAAAGCTAATTCTTGAAAATGTACTTTTATCTCTCAACTCTTGGCCCAGTGCTTAATTCTCTTGTTCTGGAGTGATTCAAAGGCTATGATGTCAATGACTTCTTTATTGAATCATCTCAGAGCTGAGACGACTCTACTTCTATCACCTACTTGTGAAAAATGGGCACATGTCATATCTGGAACATGAAAGAGCAGTCAATCTCTTTGCATTTAAGATCAAGTTCTTGTCTTCCATGACACTTCCCCTCTGTTTATGAAGAATATCTTCCCTTTAATAATTATGAGGGACTTTGGAAAAATATACTGCTTTCCCTTCCCTCTTACTGCTGATAATTACTTTTTTTGGTAATTAAAATAATGTTTGTATTTTCTAGGTGAGCAAGATATCAGCGTGGTTTGTCAATACATCTCAAAAATGCAAGTAATTTACCCAGCAGTTGAGGGTCGGATCAAGTTTTCTGCAGGAAGTTATTGCCAAGGAAGCTTTTCTTTAATACTTCTTTCATTTTTGGTAGTGACCCTTGTTTTATATCAGTAGCCAAAATATTCTCCTTGCCATTAATTTGCATTTTTTAAAGTGAGATTCAAATCTGCCTTTCATGAACTGGTTGTGATGGCACAAATTATCCTTGCAGGCTCCTAGAAGCTGTAGCTTAGAGCACTGTAAAAGGAAGAGACTGACATCATCACTCGGATCAGCAACTCAGTAAAAGGAACAAAAAAAATAGGGTCTGGAGAAAGCCACCATAGAGTTTACACATCCAAATTTTAATGGTCATTATTAACTTTAAGCCATACAAATCACTTTTCTCCTTTATATCCATTTCTAATTCATCAAATAACTTGTGTTTACATAGAACTTTATCATTTATTAGGGAGTCTTAATTTAATACCCACAATTTTGGTGGGTAAGACAGGTATTATTTTTCCATTTGACAGATGAGGAAACTGAAGCAAAGAAAGGGTTGGCTTGATCAAGGCCATACAGCTAGAATGAACATATTCATAGGGCAGCATTCTCTCCTACATCACCCATGCACCTTTGACGAGTCAGGGAACAAGCTGTGCAATAGATAACAGGAAAAGTCAGAGGCTGCAAAAGACAGTCTAAGAGGCAGGGTAGGAAGGAAAGAGGATAGCAGAACTAATTTACATTACAGAAGAGAAAGAGCTGAAGGACAGTGAGTTGTATTAAACAGGTATTTGCAGCATTGTGCCTGATACATGGTATTAGCCATCATTAATTTTATGAGATTCCATCAGCTCTGAGTGTTCTTACCTCTTTCTAACATGAAGATATTACAAGAGCCTTCCAAAATAAGCTGTAATTCTAAACCTGCACTGGTCCCTCCCCAGAGGATACCAGCACTGAGCTTATTCTAATCACACCATGCATATACCCAATTATGGGAAATCCAGAGGTGATTTTTAGAAGTGATATTAATATATATGACGTTTGCAGTCTGCTTCAAAGCTAAACAATCATGTAACATTCTCTAGTCCAGCTCTGGGAATTTGCCAGGGAGTGGGCTGCTCTGAGTGGGTGCTCAGAAAATATTCAGACTGCTTAAGTGATTTGTGCCCAAAGAATAAATACATGCTGAAGTTAGAGAGAGACCATGTGAGAGCACCTGCTCAATACTGTGTAATTCAACAAGAAATGGCAGTCTTTCTTTAAAAATAGCAGCTGGTGCTTTGAAGAAATATGTTTTCTGAAAGTTTACAAATATTCAGTATTGATACAAAATATACTTTAAACTTCACCTTTAAAAAGTTCTTGCAGTAAAATAATGCCCTCAGTTCTATGCACATACAGATGTGCTATAAACAAACAAATGTTTTTAAGATTTCATGAAGAAAATTAGAAAGGTATACTTGGGGTACACTTTTCACCCTTGGCCAGTAAAATAAATCCTATTAGAGTACAATTTTTAAAGAATGTTTTTCTAAGTTTTCTAAATACATGTATATGTATTGCATAGTGGTATGAAAATGACCTTGAAACACTCTGAAATGGTAGATTCCAAACAATAAAATTGACAATATGCTCCTTGGTCTTTAATAGTTATTTCTTCTCTCAAACACCTGTACAATATAACTGAAGGATAACTTCTGATGGTTTTCCACTGGTATCCTTTCTCTGGATCATAAGTTCCTTGACGTCTGAAACAGTTTTGAGCTCTGTGCTTACTTTTTAAAAATAAAAGCTGCGGTGCAGTGAGTTAACGCCCTGGCATCATATGGGCGCCGGTTGGAGACCCGGCTGTTCCACTTCCCATCCAGCTCTCTGCTATGGCCTGGGAAAGCAGTGGAGGATGGCCCAGGTCCTTGGGCCCCTGCACATGTGTGGGAGACCAGGAAGAAGCTCCTGGCTCCCGGCTTCGGATCGGCGCAGCTCTGGCCGTTGCGGGCAGGGAGTGAACCAGCAGATGGAAGACCTCTCTCTTTATCTCTTTCTGCCTCTCCTCTCTCTGTGCAACTCTGACTTTCAAATAAATAAATCAATCTAAAAAAAAAAAAAAAGAACTGTATCAGTAATAAAAGCTGCAAGTTAGCATTGCAGATATTTATTTATTTATTTATTTGACAGGCAGAGTGGACAGTGAGAGAGAGACAGAAAGGTCTTCCTTTTGCCGCTGTTCACCCTCCAATGGCCGCTGCAGCCAGTGCGCTGTGGCCGGCGCACCGCGCTGATCCGATGGCAGGAGCCAGCTACTTCTCCTGGTCTCCCATGGGGTGCAGGGCCCAAGTACTTTGGGCCATCCTCCACTGCATTCCCTGGCCACAGCAGAGAGCTGGCCTGGAAGAGGGGCAACCGGGACAGAATCCGGCGCCCTGACTGGGACTAGAACCCGGTGTGCCGGCAGCGCAAGGCGGAGGATTAGCCTAGTGAGTCACGGTGCCGGCCGCATTGCAGATTTTAACTAACATCTCAACTGGTTCTATGACTAAGAATCTTCCTCAAGCATACTATCTAAAATATTCCACTTTTGTTACTCTTTGATCAATCACACACATTAAAGCCATTTGATAGCTCTCTTGGTCCATTTGGGCTGTGGTAAAAGATATCACAGAACAGGTGGCTTAAAAACAACAGGTATGTTGTTTCTCACAGTTCTAGAGGTTGGAAAGTCTAAGATGAAAGTGCTGGCAGGTCTGCTGTCTGGTAAGGACCTATTTATTGGCTCATATTTGGAACTTCAAACACATCATGGAAGAGGCAAGGTAACCTTTTATAAAGGCACTAATCTCAGTCACAAGAGCCTCCAAAGACACAACTTCCTAACACCATCACAGTAGTGTTCAGGTTTCAACACAGGTGTTTTATAGGGACACAAACATTCTATCACACTGGCAAAGGAAAGGGTAGATTTCTTGGAAGAAGAGTTTAGACTGCTAATAGTTGTTCAGTAGAAAAAAGTTGTTCCCCTAACAGCTGGGAAAAGGAGGCAATTAGATCACAGACAGGCAAGTGGGATGCAGAGATAAACTTGCCATTAAAAACACTTTGCTAGGGCCGGAGCTGTGGCGCAGCAGGTTAAAGCTCCAGCCTGCAGTGCCAGCATCCCATAGGGCACCAGTTAGAGTCCTGGATGTTCCACTTCCAATCCAGCTCTCTGCTAAGGCCTGGGAAAGCAGTAGAAGATGGCCCAAGTCCTTGGGTCCCTGCATTCTTGTGGGAGACCAGGAAGAAGTTCCTGGCTCCTAGCTTTGGATCAGCTCGCCATTGCGGTTCTCTTGGGAGTGAACCAGTGGATGGAAGACCTCTCTCTCTGGCTCTAACACTTTGAAATAAATAAATCTTCAAAAAACAAAACACTTTGCTTCCATTCAGTGCTGCCACAGGGAAAGCTACTCCCACTTACCTCTGCTTCTTGAACTACACTTGCCCTCTTAACAGGAGAGTTGCCTTCTAAATGTAAGAACTTTATGTTGATGTTCTATAGTAAAATTAAAATAAATCAGTTAAAAAAAAAGAAAAAGTTTCTTGGGGCCGGCGCTGTGGTGCAGCGGGTTAATGCCCTGGCCTCAAGTGCTGGCATCCCACATGGGCAGAGGAAGCTCCTGGCTTCTGGCTTTGGATTGGCACAGCTCCGGCAATTGTGCCCAAATGAAGAGTGAACCAGGGCCGGCGCCGCGGCTCACTAGGCTAATCCTCCACCTTGCAGCACCGGCACACCGGGTTCTAGTCCCAGTCAGGGCGCTGGATTCTGTCCCGGTTGCCCCTCTTCCAGGCCAGCTCTCTGCTGTGGCCAGGGAGTGCAGTGGAGGATGGCCCAAGTGCTTGGGCCCTGCACCCCATGGGAGACCAGGAGAAGTAGCTGGCTCCTGCCATCGGATCAGCGCAGTGCACCGGCCGCAGTGCGCCGGCCATTGGAGGATGAACCAAC
Organism: Oryctolagus cuniculus; assembly: GCF_051225735.1. Lineage (NCBI taxonomy): Eukaryota > Metazoa > Chordata > Mammalia > Lagomorpha > Leporidae > Oryctolagus > Oryctolagus cuniculus. Next base: position 86,643,165 of record NC_142871.1, on the reverse strand, counting down.
GGCAAAGGAAGACCTTTCTCTCTGTCTCTCTCTCTCTCTCACTGTCCACTCTGCCTGTCAAAAAAAAAAAAAAAAAAAAGAGTGACCCAGCAGATGGAAGACCTCTCTCTCGCTCTCTCTTGGCCTCTTACATTTCCTTATTTTTTTGGTAGCTTAATATTTTTATTTGCACAATATACAGGTCTCTACCTACATACATATTATTAGTACACACAAAAGTACAGAATATAGTAATATATATGTTATACTACATTATGTATTATATATATATTTTAACTTTTATTTAATAAATATAAATTTCCAAAGTACAGTTTATGAATTACAATGGCTTTTCCCCCCATAAGTTTTTTTTTTATTTAATAAATGTGAATTTACAAAGTGCAACTTGTGTATTGTTGTGGCTCCCCCCGCCAACCTCCCTCCCTCCCGCAGCCCTCCCCTCTCCCACTCCCTCTCCCATCCCGCCCTTCATTGAGTTTCTTTTTCAATCACCTTCATATACAGAAGATCAACTTAGTATACACTAAGCAAGGATTTCAACAGGCTGCACTCACACAACCGCACAAGGTATAAGGCATTGTTCGACTAGTAGTGTTGTTTTTAAGTTTCATAGTAAAACACATTAAGGACAGAGATCCTACGTGGGGAGCCTGTACTCAGTGACTCCCGTTGTTGATTTAACAATTGGCACTCTTATTTATGACATCAGCAATCACCTGAGACTCTTGCTATGAGCTGTCTAGGCTATCATATTTCCTTATAAAAGAAATTTCAATTTCATAATTTTTTAAGACTTTAAGTCACTTTTTAAAAATTAAATCTCCAGGGGCTAATGCTGTGGCATACCAGGTTAAACCACTACCTGTGGTGGTGGCATTCCATGTAGGTGGTGGGTGGAGTCCCAGCGGCTCCACTTCCAACTGAAGTCCTTACTAATTCATCTCAGAAAGAAGTGGAAGATGGTCCAAGTACCTGAGTTCCTGCCACCCATGTGGGAAACCCAGATGAAGCTCCAGGCTCCTGGCAGCCTGACCCAGCCCTGGCCACTGCAGGTGGCTATTTGGGAAATAAACCAAGGATGGAAGATACCTCTCTCTCTCTGTCTCTCTCTTTCTTCCCCCTCTCCATCCCTCCCTCCCTAACTCCACTTTTCAAATAAGCAAATAAATAAATAGTTTTTTTAAAAAATTAAATCTCCAAATCAAGTAACTTGGCAGCCTCCTTTCCATTTGTGAGAATTTCTGGAACTTGTGTCTTTGTCTTGGGTGATGCCTATTACTCTAAGCTGCTCAGGTCTCCTCTGCAATTTCTTTGGGTAATCTAATTATCATCCTTCCAGGCTGCAAAATTGGATGTATTACTGTTCCAAATTATATTCAAAGTTCCCTCATTACCCAGCTTAGCGGTTGAAGCTCAATAAATATATTTGGAATGAATACTACAAACAATGAACAAATGGAAAGTGCCCCAGCTTGACAAATTTGTTTCAAGGAGTAAAGCATAGCATGGCAAGGAATTGTAAGCAGAAGGTTAAGCATTGAAATCTTTTAAAATATTCTTTCAATTAACATTCCTGAAGAAAAACAGTTAATTCTATAATTTTCTATTGAAGAGACAATAAAGAGGATAGATAAAAAATATACTTGCCTAAACTGTTCATATGAGCTTTGGAATATAGTTAAACACAATTCAGTGAAACAAAGTCATAACCATATAATCACAAATATTTGGGAGTATTCAGTTTTCAAGCCTAACAGCGCTAAAACCTGTCAGTCTTGTTTATTGTGAAAATCTCATATAGGGTATTTAATTTATAGATACATAGTTAGCCATGAAGAAAAAGAAAAGCAAAAGAAAAACAAATCTACTAAAATGTAATAATTTCAGGGGCCGGCGCTTGCGGCACAGCAGGTAAAGCTGCCACCTGCAGTGCCGGCATCCCATGGGGCGCTGGTTCATATACCAGTTGCTCCACTTCTGATCCAGCTCTCTGCTATAGAAAAGCAGTAGAAGATGGCCCAAGTCCTTGGGCCCCTGCACCTATGTGGGAGACTGGAAAGAAGCGCCTGGCTCCTGGTTTTAGATTGGTGCAGCTCTCGCCATTTCGGCCATCTTGGGAGTGAACCAGCAGATGGAAGACCTTTCTCTCTCTCTCTCTCTCTGCCTCTCCTTCTCTCTCTCTCTCTGTAACTCTTTCAAATAAATAAACAAATCTTTAAAAAATTATATTAACTTCAAATAAGAAAAATCACATCTTATTCAAGTTTCTCCATACTAAGCATAATTATTTTCAAAGTAATACAACACAAAGGTTATCAGTATTATCTGTTTGCCCTAAGAGGAATGTGAATTTTCTCCTTTTTAAAAAATGGCAATAACAAATGATTACATTCAATAAAAGTTGGGTAACAAGTTTAAAATTAAACATTTGAAACCAACCACTTTTCATTGTTATTTAGTCTTTATTAAAACAAAAAAATTAAAAATTTCAGACACTGAAGTACATGATATACATAAAAATAAAAGAAAAAAAGTACATTTCTACTACACAAGCACAGCAGAAATCTTAACTGGTTATTTACTACTACTAAATCCAAATGTTTACATCCAGGACGTCACAGAGGTAACTTCCTTTTGCACCTAAAGTAAAAATAAATTCATTTAATAGAAGAAAATATGATTGGGTTCATTTGTGAGTTACCTATCAGCACTAATGTACATAAAATTCTAACCTAAGACACAATATACCGTAACACAAAAGAAATTAGCTGGTAGATACAGCAGATAATACCTATGTTTTAGAAATTAGATAATGGCATCATAGTGATGACCTTAAAAAGCCTAAATCAGAGTTGAAGGTTTCCTGGTATTAATTCCAATGGAAACTATACATAAAATATCTGTAATTTTCCACCTTATTTTAATATACACTTAGTATTAATATAATTTGAGAACTTATAATTAAGGTAAATAGTCCAAACTTGATTCCCACTATGCTATATATATATAGTATTTCATTACAGTGCCAGTCTTGAACAATAACTTTTTCACCCAACCAGAGACTAATAAAAAAAAAAAAAAAACCCAGAAAATAACAACTTGAGTCTTCATTCAAAACTAAAAATCTTTAAGATTCAATATATTATTACCACAAGGTAATTCCAATTCACATTATGTTCCCGAGTTTAGACAAACTCAATGATTTCAAAATATACTCAAGTCTTTGACTTAAACATCATACAGTACCGCAGATGATAATCTGAAGAGCTTGGTGCACTCTTGGGCTAGGATTTATATTCACATCTTTCTATGGGAAGTCTAAAGGGTTCCTATCTGCTTGTAATTAGTAAAGGCACAACTTATTCAGTGCCTATCCTCCCACACTATGCTTGTTATGGCAAATAAAGAAAATATAAAAAGCCATCTTTTAAGACTGCTCATTTTTAAAAAGATTTTTTTATTTATTTTGAAAGTCAGAGTTGCAAAGAGAGAGGGAGAAACAGAGGGAGAGATTTTCCATCCTCTGTTCACTCCCCAGATAGCCCCAACAGCCAGCGCTGGGCCAGGCAGAAGCCAAGAGCCAAGAACTTCATTCAACTCCTTCTTATGGGTGGCAGGGGCCCAAATACATGGACCATCTTCCACTAGTTTTCCCAGGCCATTAGCAGGGAGCTGTATTCAAAGTGGAGCAGCAGGACATGAACTGGCACCCATTTGGGATGCTGGTGTCACAAGTGGTGGCTTTACCTGCTGTACCATGATGCCAACCCCCAGGTTGTTCGTTTTTTAAAGAATCATAGTCACAAGGGTTTTAACTTTTATATTCTTCATTAAAATAAATGTCAGCATACCATTAAGAGAGTAACAAATAAAATACTACTTTTTGGGTGCCAGCACCCAAGATGCTGGCATCCCACAGGGGTGCCAGTGTGTGCCCTGGCTGCTCCACTTCCAATCCAGTTCCCTGCTAAAGTGCCTCGAAAAATAGCGGAAGATGGCCCAGGAACCTGGGCCCCTGCACCCACATGGAAGACAGGGATGAAGCTCCTTGCTTTGGCCTGGACCACTCCTAGCCATTGCAGTCATTTGGGGAGTGAACTATCAGGTGGAAGATCTCTCTCTTTCTCTCTGAGTGTAACTCTGCCTTTCAAATTAATGAATTTTTAAAATTATTTATATATATGTGTGTGTGTGTGTGTGTGGATATATATGTAAAACTCTTTTTCACTAACCTTATTGAGCTCTGGAAACAGTTCCTGTATCACAATGTCCAATAAAACATAAGTCAGCTAAAGTACCAAAAAAAAAAAAAAAAAAATTAAGACACCAGACAAAAAAATTTCAATGAACATAAAATATAAAATGTGGTTACCTCTAAATGGGCAGGCAGGGGATGGGAATGACAATGTAAAACAAGAACAACAGTAGCTGTAACAATATCATAATGTTCTATTCTAAAAATACATGGCAGGTACACATGTATTTGCATATGGACAGTTTATTATTATTCCTCTAGCTCATTTTTACATTAAATACTTTACAAATAACAAAAATTTTAAAACAACAGAATACAAAAGTGTAACTGTATTAAAATTTCAACAGAATGTATAGACTATACATGTAAAAGTGATAGGTCTGGTTATTCTTGAATGATGGAATTACTGATTTTTAAATTTCTATTTTATTTAATGAATTTTCTATATATTCTAAATTTTCTATGATATATATCAATTTTAAACTTTAAAAATCATGTTATAAAGAAAAAGGAATCAGCAAAAAAGGAATAATACAAATATATCTCTTGAATGTCTGAATTGCATTGCCCCCATTTAAGTGTCATTTATACAGCCAAATATATTCCAGACATCCTACTGTGTCATTCACCAAACCAACCCAACACCTGAATACTGGTGTTAACAGTTTTTACCTGCTTGTTGAGTACTGGCTGCTGTAAGGCATCAAATAAAAGTCTGATGCTTTCGTACTTGGTTTCTTCACCAATACACTTTACTATCAAATCTGAACAAGAAAGCCACACATGAAACAATCTAGAATTATAAACTGACTCATTGGATCATAAAGCAAAATTCTCACTCTATTTCCCAGATATTATGCAAAAACTATAAATAAGTATTTTCCTAAAACAGTGTTCTTTAAGAGGCTCCTGGAAAATAAAGAATTCTATAGTCAAGTTGAGAAATGCAGTATTATGTACCCTTCTTTTGGAAATTCACAATGCATAAAGAAATACAAGCCCTGAAGAATGATGCAGAAAAGAAATGGCTAAAGAGAGTTGGAAAATAGTACTTGTTGTATCATCCCATTTGGGTAAAAAAAAAAACAAAAAACCTAAAATACTGTTTGTACATTTGTGCATATACATACAGAAAAGCACAGAAAAAATACATTAATACTAAAATAGAACATGAGTCTACCTCTACACAAAGAAAACACTTTTATTTATTTAAAAAGAGACAGGGAGGGATACAAACAGAATAATCCTCCATCTGTTGGATCACTCCCTAAATGCCTGCAACAACCAGGGCTGGGACAGGCCAAAGCCAGGAGCCAGGAACTCAAAGTAGGTCTCCCATGAAGGTCAAAGTGACCAAAACTACTTGAGCCATTACTTGTTGCCTCCCAGGGCATGTGTCAACAGGAAGGTAAAATCTCAGCCAGAATTTGAACCCACGCACTCCAATATGGCATGTGGTTGTTTCATGCAGCATCTTCACTGCTAAGCCCAATGCTAGCCCCAAACCTTCAGCACCTGGTATTCCCAAGCAGTCTCCCATTCAAATACTAATCAGAGCTAACTAACCCTGCATAGCTTCCGAGAGCAAAGATCAGTCAGGTTGTTATGACAGTATCCTATTTTTATTCAGTAGTTCTTCATAATGTTCTTAATTTGGGGGGATTTTGATTTTTAAGGTAGAATTTTATTGATGAATGTGACAAGTTTATTTTTATACTTTTTGCATAAATTACTATTTTTAAGGGATTTATTTATTTGAAAGGCAGATTTACAGAGAGAGGGAGAGACAGAAAGTGAGATCTTCCATCTGTTGGTTCACTCCCCAAATGGCTGCAATGGCCAGGGATGGACCAGGCCAAAGCCAGGAGCCAGGATCTTCATCCAGGATCTTCATCCAGGTCTCCCATGTGGGTGTCAGGGGCCCAAGTTCTTAGGCCATGTTCTTCTGCTTTCCCAGGTGCAATAGCAGGGAGCTGGATCAGAAGTGGAGCAGCAGGGACATGAACCAGCACCCATGCTGGCATCACAGGAGGCGGCTTAACCTGCCATGTTACAATACCAGCCCCCATAAATTACTAATAACCACCTTACAGAACAATCATTTTGGGAAATACTATAAATGTTTAAACAGTAATTTAGGGGGGCCGCACCGTGGCTCACTTGGCTGATCCTCTGCCTGTGGTGCTGGCATCCCATATGGGCACCGGGTTCTAGTCCCGGTTGCTCCTCTTCCCCAAGTGCTTGGGCCCCTGCACCCCCATGGGAGACCAGGAGGAGGCACCTGGCTCCTGACTTCAGATCGGTGCAGCGCCAGCCATGGTGGCCATTTAGGGAGTGAACCAACGGAGGGAAGACCTTTCTCTCTGTCTGTCTCTCTCACTTCTATAACTCTACCTGTCAAATAAATTAAAAAAAAAAACAAAACAAAACAAAACAAAACAGTAATTTAGGGTACAACAAGTTTAGATTCACTTCTGATTACACAGTTATCTTGCAACACTTGTGTCATTTCTACCACCAAAAAGAAATCAGACCTAGGGTGGCCTTCGATGCAGCAGTTAAGACACCAGTTGGCACACTCATATCCCGTACAGGAGTGTCTGGATTGAGGTTCTGGCTCCATTTCCAATTCCAGTTTCCAGTAATGTATACCCTGAGAGGTAGCAAGTGACAACTTGGGTCTCTACTACCCACATGAGAGACCCAGACTGAGTTCCAGGCTCCTGGATTTGACTTGGCTCAGGGCTGATTCTGAGGCAGTATTCTGCATTTAATTTCAAATTTCAATTATTCTTTGTAAGCACATATGAACGTAACTGCCTTTTGTGTATTATGCTTGTATCCTGAGACCCTGTTATAATCACAAGATCCTCTTTTGTCACTTTCCAATATTCTACATAAATGATCATATCATATAGAAACAAAAGCAGTTTATTTTTCCTTCCCCATCTATATTTCTTTTATTTCCCTTTCTTGACTAATTAAATTAGCAAGAATTTCCAGCACAATGTTGAAAAGCACTTGGTGAGAGGGACATCTTGGCCTTATCCTGATTTTAGTGGGAAAGCTTTCAGCTTTCCATTATTAGGTATGTCATTACCTGCAGGTATTTTGTAGATAGTCTTTATTAAGGAAGTTCCCCTTCAATTCCTAGTTTCTTAATTACCAAAAACAAATAGAGTTAGTTTCTTTACTAGGAATAGAATTGGTGTTGGATTTTATCAAATGCCTTTTCTGCATCCATTGATTTGATCATGTGACTTTTCTTTTTAATCTTTCAATAAGATGAATTACATTCACTGATTTTTGAATGTTGAACCAGTCTTGAATACATGGGATAAACGTCACTTGTTGGCGGTACAATGGTTTTCGTACATTGTTGGATTGATTAGTTTTGTTTTTTTTTTTTTTTTTTTTTTGACAGGCAGAGTTAGACAGTGAGAGAGAGAGAGAGAGAGAGAAAGGTCTTCCTTTTTCCAGTGGTTCACCCCCAAAGTGGCCGCTACGGCTGGTGTGTTGTGGCTGGCGCACAGTGCTGATCCGAAGCCAGGAGCCAGGTGCTTCTCCTGGTCTCCCACGTGGGTGCAGGGCCCAAGCACCTGGGCCATCCTCCACTGCACTCCCAGGCCACAGCAGAGAGCTGGACTGGAAGAGGAGCAACCGGGACAGGACTGGCGCCCCAACTGGTACTAGAACCCAGGGTGCTGGTGCCTCAGGCAGAGGATTGATTAGCTAATTTTTTATCGAGGATTTCTGCCTTTATGTACATGAGATATACTTCTGTACTTTACTTTTCATGTAGGGTCTCTGGTCTCGATTTTAGGGTAATGCTGACTTCCTAGAATGAGTTAGGATATACTCATTCTGCTTCTATTTTCTGAGAGATTATAGAAAATCAGCAGTTTTCTTAAATGTTTGGCAGAATTCACCAGAGAATCAGGGCCTGGCCGTTTGTGTTTTTTCTTTTTTCTTTTTCTTTTTGACAGGCAGAGTTAGACAGTGAGAGAGACAGAGAAAGATCTTCCTTCCGTTGGTTCACTCCCTAAATGGCTGCCATGGCTGGCGCTGCACCGATCCGAAGCCAGGAGCCAGGTGCTTCCTCCTGGTCTCCCATGCGGGTGCAGTGCCCAAGCACCTGGGCCATCCTCCACTGCACTCCCGGGCAACAGCAGAGAGCTGGACTGGAAGAGGAGCAACCTGGACAGAACCCAAAGCCCTGACCGGGACTAATACCCGGGGTGCCAGCACCGCAGGCGAGAATTAGCCTAGTGAGCTGCGGCACTGGCCCATTGTGTTTTCTAAGGCTATTAATTATTGATTCAACGCCTACAGACAATCCTATTCACACTATATATTTCTTGTATGAGTTTTAGCATATGCTATCTTTCGATTATTTATTCCATACTGCCCTAGGTTATCAAAGTTGTAGGCACACACAGAGTCACGGCATCCTTAATATCCTTTAATGTCCATGGGACCTGTGATAATGTCCTCCTCTTTCACTTCTAATTTGTCTTCTCTCCTATTCTCAACCTGACAGGAGGCTTATCAATTTTATTGATCTTCCCAAAGAACTAGCTTTTAATTTCACTGATTTTCTCTGCTGCTTTCCTGTTTCCAATGTCACTGATTTATGTTCCAATTTTTATTATTTCTTTTCTTCTGTTTATTTTGGATTTAACATATTCAACATATTCTTCTAGTCTCCTATAGTGGAAGTTTAGGCAATTGGCTTTAGATATTTTTTTTTGTTTTCTAATATAGGCCTTCAGTGCTATAAACTTGGCTCCAATCATTGCTTTCACTGTATCCCACATATTTTGAAACACTGTGTTCTCATTTTTATTTAGTTGAAAGTATTTTTTAATTTCTCTCAATATTTTGTCTTTGGTTTATGTGTTAGAGTGCATTTTTATTTTTTATTTTTTTAATTTATCTATTTATTTCAGAGGCAGAGTTACAGACAGAGAGGGAGAGACAGAGAGAAAGGTCTTCTAACCACTGGTTCACTCCCAAATGGCCGCAACAGCCAGAGCTGGGCAGATCTGAAGTCAGGAGCCAGGAGTTTCTTCTGGGTCTCTCACATGGGTAGAGGGGTCCAAGAACTTGGGCCATCTTCTGCTGCCTTCCCAGATCATTAGCAGTGAGCTGGATCAGAAGTAGAGCAGCTGGGGCTCAAACCAGCACTGATGTGGGATGCCAGTGCCATAGGCAGAGGCTTAAGCTACTATGCCACAGTGCCAGCCCCTAGAGTGGTTTTTTTTTTTTAAGAATTATTTATTTATTTATTTGAATGTCAGAGTTACAGAGAGGCAGAGGCAGAGAGAGAGAACTCTTCTATCCACTGGTTCACTACCCAGATGGTGCCAATGGCCAGAGCTGCACCTATCCAAAGCCAGGAGCCAGGAGCTTCTTCCAGGTCTCCCACACGGGTGCCAGAGACCAAGGACTTGGGCCACCCTCTACGGCTTTCCCAGGCCGTACCAGAAAGCTGGATTGGAAGTGGAGCAGCTGGGACTCAACGGGTGCCCATATGAGATGCCAGTACCACAGACGGTGGCTTTACACATCCCCATAGTGTTTCTTTCTTCTCCTTTCTTCTCCGTTTAGAATTGTCACGTTTTGTAGTTTTCCCATAGTTCCTGGATATTCTGGCTTTTTTTTTTTTCTTTTTTTCTCTTTACTTTGTAGTTAGGATGGTTTGTGCTATGATATCTTTTTTCTACTTTTTCTTTTACTTATTCTAGAGACAGTGAGCACTCATCCACTTGGTTCACTCCCCAAATGCCAACAATGGAGGGGGTAGGGACAAAGCAGAAAACTAAGAATTCAATTCAGGGGCTGGCATTGTAACATAGTAGCTAAAGCTACCTCCTATAACACTGGTATCCTATATGGCCCCTGGTTCAGGTCCCAGCTGCTCCAATCCCCATCCAACTCCCTGCTAATGGCAGATGGAAGGTCTCTCTCTCTCTCTCTGATTTTCAAAGAAATAATTTTTGTAAAGATTTATTTTTATTATTTGAAAAGCAAAGTTACAGGGAGGAAGAGAGAGAGAGAGAGAGAGAGAGAGAGAGAGAGAGAGAGAGAGAGAGGTTTTCCATCCCCAGGTACATTCCCCAAATGACTGCAATGGCCAGAGCTGGGCCGATCCAAAGCAAGGAGTCAGGAGCTTCCTCTAGGTCTCCCAAGTGGGTGCAGTGGCCCAAAGACTTGGGCCATCTTCTATCGCTTTCTCAGGCCATAGCAGAGAGTTGGCCAGGACTCAAATTAGCACCCATATGGAATGCCAGCACTGCAGGCGGTGGCTTTACCTGCAATGCCACAGCTATGTAAGAAATAAATTTTTATAATAATAATAAAAAAATTTAATTCAGGTCTTCCACGTGGTAGGAGGAACTCAATTTCTTGAGCCAGCACTGTTGCCTGCCAGGGTCTGCCAGACAGGTAATCAAACTCGGGTATTCTTATGTGAGGTGCTGTCATCTTAAGTCATCTTAATCAACACTTCAATGGTTACGTCAAACCCTGCCCCTGGGGGCTAGCACTGTGGTGCAGGACATTAAGCCACTTGTCTGCAGTATCGGCATCCCATATGGGTACCAGTTCAAGTCCCAGCTACTCTTCTTCTGATTCAGCTCCCTGTGTCTGCCTGGGAAAGCAGCAGAGGATGGCCCAAGTGCTTGGACCCCTGCACCCGCATGGGAGACTAGATGAAGCTCCTGGCTCCTGGCCTCAGCCTGGCTTAGCCCTGGTTGTTGCAGCCATTTGGGGAATGAACCAGTGGATGGAAGATCTGTCTCTCCCTCTCTTTAACTCTTTCAAATAAATCTTTAAAAAAAATAAAAAACAAAAACAAAAACAAAAACAAAAAGAAAGAAACAAAAACTGTCCCTGTGCTAAGGTATCTTCAAGCTCAGGGAGTCTTTACTTAGCTACATTCTGTCTACTAATAAGGCTCATCAAAAGCATTCTTCATCTATACTTCAGTATTTTTTATCTCTACCATATTTCTTTTTTTCCCTAAATTTTTATGGAGACAGACACAGACAGCTCCATTTGCTGATTCATTGCTCAAACGTCTACAACATCTGGGTCTGAGCCAGATCAAAACTGGGAGCCAGGAACTTAATCCAGGGCTTCCATGTGAAGGGCAGGATGCCAGTTATTTGAATCATCTTCTCGTGCCTCCCAGGGTTTGTGCTGGAAGGAAGCTGGAATTGGGAATGGAGGCAGGATTCAAACTCGAGCACTCTGATATAGGATATTAGTATCTTCACCACTAGGCCAAACACCCACCCTATCAGCATTTCTTTTAACTTCTTTTTTAGAATTTCCAAATCTCTGCTTACATTATTTGTATATTTTCACATGCTATCTATCCATCAAGGCCCTCATGATCATATTCATAGCTGCTTCAAATTCACAGTTTGATAATTCTAACATCCCTGCCATATCTGAATCTGGTTCTGATCCTTGACTGTCTCTTCAAACTTTTCTTTTTAGAAATTTTGCAATTTTTTTAAATAGCTGGACATGACACACTGGGCAAACAGAACTGCTATAAATAGGCCTTTAGTACTGTGATGGTAAGGTAGCTCTCAATCTCTTAGTGAGCCCGAACCATATAACCATGAACTTCATGAGTGTTTCTTGGGATTTTCTCCTCCTCTAGGTAGGACAGAATGGCTATAGTGGGTGGAAATAGGGCATTTCCCTTTCTCCACATAGAAAGCCAGAGCAGGCTGCAATTTTCCCTTCTCCCCAGGGCAATTAGGCTCTGGTTAAATAGTTTCTCTTGAGGGTAGGGCCTTCTCAAGAATAAAATGTTCTAATATAATTCCCCCTTCTCCCCCTGCCAGAATCATAAGATTTTTTTTCTGGTATTCACTGTTGGAACTTGGTCCAGTATGTGGCAGTAAAAGTTAAAAAGTGTGGGAAGTATCCACAACTTATTCCCCCTGGAGTTTTTAATCTTTCATATTTGTTCATATTGAACTCCCAGCAATTTACTGATTATGGTTCAGGTTTACCTACCTCTACAATGATACTCTAAGAGGTCTGTATTCATGAGTTTTTGCTGAATAGCTAGGATGCTGTTTTAGCTTCCTGGTCTCTCCAATTTGGGACACAGTGGTTTGCCCTAACCTCACCACTCTAATGGGTCTAGCAGGTGTCAATTTTTCAGTATATTTAGTTTTTTCACTCATTACTACATCAACATAGAGGCTTCTAGCTGCTCACATCCTGAAGAGGAAGCCAGAAGTCACATTCTTTTCTTCTTACTCTGTATCTTCTCCCTGCACATTGGTATCCATCCACACATGGCTCCCATAACTCTACCAATCTACCTTAAATCACTCTTGCTCCAACTTCCAAATCTAGATATCCAATTACTATGAGACATTTCCTCCCAATTTATAGTACTTCACATTCAAACTCTTCTAAACTAAGTACCCTCCACTTTGATTCCTTGACATTTTTCCTTTGTTATTTCCCATCACAAGAGGAAGTTACTACCATTTATTTACTAAGTGACCCAAAGAGCTTTACAGGAAAGGTGGCCATTCACTCCCCCTTATAATACCTCTATAACTTGAATATACTATTATCACATGTATGCTTTCTCAATGTCTATGTTCCTGTGAGACTGAGGTAATCAAGTAGTTTTTACATCACTTGCACTCTGCACAGCGCCTAGAACATAGACAATACTCAATAAATTTGGAATGAATGAACAAATTCTAATCTTTTAATCATACACACTACAACAGCTACTGTCATCTACAGTGGGCAGCAGGACTCCAACTGTGCCACCACTTGTCACTTTGATGTCTGATTTTAAGTTATGGACTATTATGTAAGCAGAAAAAGCCTTGTCTTAAAGTTCTTAGTGCTAACATAAAAAATTTTTTTTTTAAATGGGAGCAGGCATTTCAGTCTACTAGTTAAGACACTTAATGCCTGAGTTTGATTCATAGCTACAGCTCCTGCCAATACAGACCCTAAGAAATAGCAATAATAGCTTAAGTAATTGGACTCCTGCCACCCATCTGGGAGACCAGACTGATCTGAACTCCTGCCACCGGCTTTGGCTGACCCCCAGCCATTGCAGTGAAACAGCAGACAGGAGTGCTCTCTCTGCCCTCTTCTACCCCTTTCTCTTCTTTCTGAGCCTCTCAAATAAAAATAAAATTTTTCTTTAACAACTGAGTTCATTTTAATTGGTCCTTATAACTATTTCTAAAATTAAAATTCACAGTAAAAATTAGCTTCAATAATTACTATACACTGTAACATCAAGGAAGTGCTAATCTATACAAAATTGAATTACTTATCAAATATTATACCTGGAATGTAATTCATCATTTCTTCAAAAGTTTTCTTTGCTCCTTTCTGTTTATCTTGGAGAGAACGGGGTTCAGTGTTTTCACAAAATATAGCATCTGAAAAAGAATTAAAAAAAAGTACTTTTCTGGAATTCTCATCTGTTCAAACACCTGGAATTCTCACCTGTTCAAACACAAGGTATTTCCTCTACTAACAAATCAAAGAAAAATTAAGATTTCTCAATCTTCTAGATCTACTTAAAAATCACTGGGTACACACAACATGAAACAAACAACTGAGAAAACACAAACCTCTGAGAAGTGTTATAAGTGAGACCAAACGGTGCTCCTGAAATAGCTGCTCCAGTTTACACTGAAGATAGTAGTCAGTATACATTTCCAGGGTGTTTTTAAAGAGGATTCGAGCTCCCATTAACAGATGATGAAGCCAGTCAGGAACTTGGAAAACTACTCGTCCTGAGAACAATCAAATAAAATCCCGTTTTGTTCATAATAAATAGATACTTTGAACATTTTCCAATATAGACAACCCAAATGGCAATGGTCAATATTTAGTGCGTAAACATTAGTATTTTATATATTCAAGACTGACTACATTGGATTCTTATGAAAGGATATTAAAATTTAAAAACAGTTAACTGTGACTGTACTCAAGAGCATTAATTTGCATCACAGAAGAAATAAAATGAATAAAAACAGCTTTTAATATAAACCACTTATATCTTACCTACATACATCAGGTAATCATACACTCCTTCTACAGTCATCACCTCCATAAAATAATTCTGATTTTGCTTTCTCTCTGTATTCTCAGCACGGTTTGCATTATTCTTAAACAGATCATTGAAAAGCTAAAATAAAAGTTGAAATAATTTATTGTACTTTCTGATGATAGTCATAACTAAAGTGACACAGAGCAGACATTTAGACCTTTTCTGATCAAAACAGAATAACAGGTTAAAATGTTTCTAAAAATCCATGATTATGCCCAAAATGGCATTAAAAATGGTTCTCCCCAAAATATCACAGTAAAGCCTATGATCACTTTAGACACAACAGACAAACTCATCATTTGTATTTTTATTTCTCGTTAAATTTTGTTTTAATGGATCTCAAAATTCTGTGACAGACTTTTGGTCAAATTTTTTCCATTAAAAAGTACTGATTTTAAAAACTAATAACTTAAAACTGCCACACACACACACACACACACACACACACAAATGATCTGCAAAACATTCTTCTTTCCTTCTGAAGGTTTTACGATGCATTGTTATTATTAACCAGTCTTTTACTATTAAAGTTAAATGGCCAGTTGAGACAAACAGTTTTGAGACTGTTCTACCACTGATTAAGACTGTGTTGGCAGGTATTAGGGATAATATTCATTTAGCCTTCTGAGCTTTCAGGGCACACCTGGTGACCTTGCCAGCTCCAGCAGCCTTCTTGTCCACTGCTTTGATCACACCCACAACAACCATCTGTCTCATATCACAGACAGCGAAACAATCCAGAGGAGGATAGTCAGAGAAGCTCTCAACACACATGGGCTTGCCAGAAACCATATCAACAATGGCAGCATCACCAGATTTTAAGAATTTATGGGCATCTTCCAGTTTCTTTTCAGAATGACAATCAATCTTTTCCTTCAGCTTAGCAAACTTGCAAGCAATGTGAGCTGTGTGACAAACCAGGACAGGGGCGTAGCCAGCACTGATTTGATTTGGATAGTTCAGGATGATACCTGAGCAGTGAAGCCAGCTGCTTCCATTGGTGGTTCATTTTTGCTGTCACCAGCAATGTTGCCACGACAAACATATTTGACAGACACGTTCTTGACACTGAAGCCCACAATGTCCCCAGGGAAAGCTTCACTCAAAGCTTCACAGTCCATTTCAATGGACTTGACCTCAACTGTGATGTTGACTGGAGCAAAAAGTTACCACCATGCCAGGTTTGAGAACACCAGTCTCCACTCAGCCCACGCAAACAGAACCAATACCACCAATTTTGTAGATATCCTTGTCTACAAGGCTTGTCAGTTGGTCTAGCTGGTGGAAAGATGCAATCCAGGGCTTCAGGCAGTATGGTTCCACTGGCATTGCCATCTTTGCGGGTGACTTTCCATCCCTAAACTGTAACATATTAGCACTTGGCACCAGCACGTTATCACCATTCCAACCAGAAATTGGCATAAATGCTACTACATCAGGGTTGTAGCCAATTTTCTTAACATAGGTGCTGACTTCTTTAACAATGTCCTTGTATCTCTTCTGGATGTAGGGTAGCTCAGTGGAATCCGTCTTGTTAACACCAACAATTAGTTGTTTCACATCCAGTGTGTAAACCAGAAGGGTATGCTCACAGGTCTGCCCATTCTTGGAAATAACACCTTCAAATTCCCTGACACCAGCAGCAACAATCTGATGGCACAGTCAGACTGAGATGTGCCTGTAATCATGTTTTTGATGAAGTCTCTGTGTCCTGGGACATCAACGACAGTCACATAATACTTGCTGGTCTCAAATTTCCACAGGGAGATGTCAATGGTGATACCACGCTCACGCTCGATGTTCGGTTTATCTAAGACCCAGCCACACTTGAAGGAGCCCCTTCCCACCTCAGCAGCCTCCTTCACAAATTTTTCAATGGTTTCTTTTGTAGCTCAGATGGCCAGTGGTGGTGGATTTGCCTGAATCTACACCAATGACGACGATGTTGATGTGAGTCTTTTCCTGTCCCATTCTGGCTTCAATTTAGTGGTGATTTTCACAACACCTGTGTTCTGACAGCAAACCCACTGCAAAAAAAGCTTATTATCTATAAAGAACCCCTTCTTTGTTTTCATACATTAAAAGGAACAAAGTAAAATATAAAGATTATTGAGAGCTAATTTTAAAACATGATTTAAATATTATAAATCTTATTTAATCAGTAAGTTGAGGTGAAAATTCAGCTTTAAGAACAGATTATTTAGACAATAATATTCAAAGTCCAGAAAAGGCCTAATCAATGTGGAGGGGAAAAAAACAAACATGATATGACATGAAGAACCACTCATGGGTAAAACAATACATGCAACTAAATCGCAAACAAAATCTATTATAAGTAACAATACATCTTAATGAATTTTAACAAAAGAATTATTTTACTCCTTTTATACATCCATTCAATAAACATTAAGTATTTTCCATGTGCCAGATAGCACACCAAGGACAGGGAATAGGAAGACAGCTCACTATTCCCCAACAACTTTAACATCCAATAGAAATAGGTCAAGAAATTAATGAAATGATGTAACATAAGTACTGCGAGAGAAGAAGTTCAGAAAACTATGAAGGAAAGTATACTGAATCTTATTTAAAGATGAATTTAAAAAGATTTATTTATTTGTTTGCTCATTTATTTGAAAGGTAGAACGTTAGAGAAAAGGGACAGAGATAAAAAAATCTTTCATTCACTGGTTCATTCCCCAAATGGCCACAATAGCTAAGACTAGTCCACACTAAAGCCAGGAGTAGGAACTGCACCTGAGTCTCCCATATGGGTGGCAGTGGCTCAAGCTCTTTAGCCATCATCAGTGGTGTTCCCAGGCACATTAGCAGGAGGAAGCTGGATAGGAAGTGAAATAGCTGCAACTTATACTGGGTAATGTGGGATGCCAATGTCACAGATACGGGCATTTAATCCACTGTACTACAACACTGGCTGCTTGAAGATGAATTATTTAAAGGCTTTCTTAAAAAAGTGTCCCAAGAACCAACACCCTACATTCTATTGGTTCTTTTGTCAGATATTCTTAACTCAGAGATATAAGATTAAAACATCTTCCCCAAACTAAGAAATATGAAAAGTATTCCATCTTCTGGAACAATTCCCCTACTGCCACATGTTTTTAATTTAATTTTTCATTAGGAAACAGTAATGATATAGTAAATCTGAAAAAGACTGGGAGAAAAACAACCCAATCGCCATATACTGCAACTAATCTAATCACCATGTATAGTCATGCACAATGGGGTACAAAAAATATTACATCCTGCTTTTTTTTTTTCACTTAGTACCACATCAAATATCTTTATGTTGTCTTATAGTTTCTGTAACTATAATTTTACCTGGTACAAATCCTGGAGTAGATATTCTTTAACATGACTAATCCTTCCTATAATGTTGAGTTTCATATGGTTTCCAACTTTTAATTTTTGTAAATAATACTTTAATAAACATCATCATGCATTACAAGCTCTTCTATTAGATTTTCTTCCAAAAAATTCCTAGCATTTGGGTCACAAGGTCAAAGAATGTAAACAATTGACGGATTTTGTTGTGTAATAACAAATTCCTTTCCTATAAAGTTGGACCAATTAACAAGCCATCAGCAAAGTTAATTTCCAGTTTGACCAAACTTTCATAAAGTTTTTGAAGACATATCCTTTCAGTACAAAAATTTACACAATTTCTCAATCTTTAAAGGTCTTCTCTGGAAAATTCTCCATAATCCTACTCATTAGACTAATTTTAACATTTCATCACTTATAAAAGTATGCACATATAGTAGGCAACCTAAAAAAAAAAGCTATTTCTTAAGAATCTCTTAAATCATTTCAAGCAGTTTTGAGATTTAATCACAAGATTTATTTACAACAATCCCAAAAGAAAATACAAATACTACTAAGTGCAATAAACTGTTTTGGGAAACATTCATTAACTGTGGAGGGCTAAGATTTACTCAGAAAGCCGTTTAAGATGATATTTGAGTTAAGATATGATATATTTTGTTAATAAATGGAAAACAGAATGAGAATTAAATCAGTCTTCCAGGAGACAAAGATAACAGCTATCAAAATAGTCATATAGAAATAATGACTTCTAGTGTTTCACAGTAGAGTGAGGTGACTATAGTTTATAATAATATAGAACATACTATATAAAGAACTAGAAAAGAGCTGGTAGTCTCAAAACACAAAAGAAATGAAATTTTTGTTGCCAAACTCAATCAGCTTATGTTGTGTATAGTGTTGAAATACTGTACTGTACCCCATAAAAATGTATAAGTATTACATGTTAATTTAAAATTTTAAATAGCAAGATGAAAAAATATTTTTGAAAGAGAATAGGATAGGCCAGCACCGCGGCTCACTAGGCTAGTCCTCTGCCTGTGGCGCTGGCACCCCGGGTTCTAGTCCCAGTGGGGGCACCCGATTCTGTCCCCGTTGCTCCTCTTCCAGTGCAGCTCTCTTCTGTGGCCTGGGAAGGCAGTGGAGGATGGCCCAAGTGCTTGGGCCCTGCACCCGCATGGGAGACCAGGAGGAAGCACCTGGCTCCTGTCTTCGGATCGGCACAGCGTGCCAGCTGTAGCGGCCATTTTGGGGGTGAACCAACGGAAGGAAGACCTTTCTCTCTGTCTCTCTCTCTGCCTAACTCTGCCTGTCAAAGGAAAAAAAGGGGGGGGATAGGATAAGGTAATATCTAAAAAGTATATAACTGAGAATTTTACAAAACTGATAGGAGAATAAAAGTAACAGCCCCAAGGATCATGCCTTTCTGTAGCCAATCTCTTTTGTGTGTTCCGTCTCACACCAACTAGACTTGACTACATGACTTACATTAGCTAATGAGACAGATGTTGAGTAAATCGTTGAGCAAACGTAAGCCTGGAAAGTTGTGTCTTGAGGCTTCCCCTCTTAGAATACTACTGTTATTGGGACTGCTATTGTAGTACAGCAGGTAAGCTGCCATCTCATGGGGACATCTCATTTGGGTACCAGTTGGAGTCCTGTCTGTTCCACTCCCAATCCAGCTTCTTGCTACTGTGCCTGGGAAAGCAGCAGAAAATGACCCAAGTACTTGGGCCCCTGCACCCACCTGAGAGACCAGGATGGAGTTCTGGGATCCTGGCTTCAGCCTGTGCCAGCCCTGGCCATTGTGGCTATCTAATGAATGCTCAAGTGGATAGAAAAGATCTTTCTGTAACTCTGCCTTTCACATACATACACACATAAACCAATTTATGTATCTACCTATCTTAGAATGCTGCTACTATGTGACTTGAGTACTGTTTGTTGAAGACACAAGGTCCAGCCAACAGGCAGAACCAACTTTCACCAGACATGGAAACAAAGTCATCTTTGGTCATCCAGACCAAGAAAAGCCAAGATTACAGACCAGTTGCAGTATAATCAGCTAAGTCCAGTCCAAAATGTTGACCCACAGAATCATAAACAAATAAAATCAACAGTTGTTGTTTTAAGCCGGTAATTTTCGGGTGGTTTGTAACACAGCAACAGATACAAAGTAGGGTGATACAAAGGTAGGTGTTTGGCCAGCAGTTAAATTGCCACTTGGAACGACCACATCCCATATCAGAATGCCTAGTTTGAGTTCCAGCTGCTCACTGTTGATCCAGCTCCCCAGTAATGTGCCTGGGAAGACTGCAGAGGATGGCCCAAGCACTTATACCACTGCCACTCACATGGGAGATCCAAATGGATTTTTGGGCTCCAGGCTCTGGGCTTTGGTCTGGCCCATCCCTGACTATTGAAGCCTTTGGGCAGTGAACCAACAGATAGGACATTTCTCTCTTCTCTTTCTCTCTCTTCCCCTCTCTCATTCTGTATTTCAAACAAACAAATAAATCTTTAAAAAAGGAATCCCTAAATATAGAAATGACAGAAGTCTGTAAACACAGTATCTTTAAAAAACCACATTTACCATATTAAAGCAAAGAACCAAGAAGCTACACATAATACCCTCTTTACACTGTGCAAGTGATTTCCATATAAAGGTGGTGTAAATTATAAGGTTTTTCATTAACAAAGCATTCATTTCCCCTATGGTAGAAAAATAATCTCAAGTAGGAGAACTTGAAACTTAATGACTCTTTAAAGTAATGAGCAGTACCTTCTTGTTGTTTTCTGAAGTAGGGCTGAGAATGGTCAGTTCTGGTCTGCTTGGTTTAGGCTTTGGAGATTCACAGGAATTAATGAAATTCATGATGAAAGGTTCTAAATGCTGACCTTTCTGTCACGGTACAGAGGTCATGGCAGAAAAATCAAAAATCAAAATTATGATTTTTAGTATCATATAAGCCATTAAAATTCATCAATTTTTAAAAAGTTTATGACTATAATGCTATAGAATCAAAATAAATCAGTTACCTCTTTCATTAGTTTTCCAGGAACTGACTTTATAATTTTCCCTGTAATTGGAAATAAAAGGTTAACTTTATAAAGGCACAATACACTTCATAATTGCTTATATGAATACTTCATTAAGTAATTATAAATACTCAATAGAAAGGCAAAAAATAAAACTGTAAAAAGTATTTATAACTGACCATTTCAACAGAAATTTACAATAATATGGTATTCTAAACTATTTATAACAATGAAACTGGGGATTTATGTTTTCAAACTAATTCAGTGAGGTGAGAGGTGGGGTAATGAATGAAAACAAAGCAAATGTTGAGAGCTGTTGAAATAGAGTGAGAAGAGGCTGGTGCTGTGGTGTAGTGGGTTAACACCCTGGCCTGAAGTGCCTGTATCCCATTTGGGCGCCAGTTAGAGACCTGGACCACTTCTGATCCAGCTCTCTGCTGTGGCCTGAGAAAGCAGCAGAAGATGGCCCAAGTCCTTGGGCCCCTGCACCTGCATGGGAGACCCAGAAGAAGCTCCTGGCTCTTGGCTTCAGATCGGCGTAGCTCCGGCTATTGCAGCCAATCGGGGAGTAAATCATTGGATGGAAGACCTCTCTCTCTCTCTCTCTCTCTGCCTCTCCTCTCTCTGTGTAACTTTCAAATAAATAAATCTTTATAAAAAAAAAAAGAAATAGTGAGAAGTTCATTATAATACTTTTTCTACTTTGTATACATTTCAAAAGTTTCCATGAGAAATGTTTTCAAAAGATTTTAAACAATGATGAATATATATTTCAAGATATGCAAAAGCTAGAAGAAAGTTTTCAAGAACTGCTATACCATTCCATAAACTTGCCAGTACAATGTGTTAGCAAACTCTGCTCTTTGCACAACTAATTAACAAACAGTAGATCTTTAAATTTCATTTTTCCTACTCTCAGTAAAAATGTATGTCTTTATACATAGGTTTTCAGGTATGATCAAAGCTGTATTTTTGGGAGACTAATCTGGTCGTGATACGTAAGAAAACTGGTTGAGGGTAGGAGAAGGATGGGAATTCAGGAAACTAAATACAGGTCCAGACTCTTGTCTGAGTTAAGGTAATGATAAGTTAAGGAAGGATAGTGTGGAGAAAGGAACTGGGAAAGGTTGATTGATGGGTGCTAGGTTATAGCTAGATAGGAGTAAGAAGTTTTTGGGTTCTAGTGACAATAAAGGCAGAGATAATGTGAGTTTACCACACACACACACACACACACACACATATGTATATCTTGGAAAAACTAGAAAACATGATTTTTGAATTCCTTCTTTATAAGGAAATGTTAAATGCTTGACAGGATAAACATATTTACCTTGATTGGACACTACATGATGAATACATGTAACAAAACATCATCATATAGTATCCTGTAAATATATATAATTTTTGTATGTCTTTTAAAATTTTTTAAATAAAGAAGGAATAATAAGGTATGACTCAGATATCATAAAGATAATACTGACACAATCCAGGAAAACAAAACAGATGTTTAGTGAAAGCACTAAAAGAATCCAAGGTAATACTAAAAGTTACAAGAGTGACTGAGATAACTGTAGTACCAATTAAAGAAGTAAATGTTGGTTCTGAAAAGAAAAAAGGAGATCAGATGGTAATGTTCAATTGGTTATTCGAAAAGCCTAACTAAAGGTCAAACTGTATTTGTAAACATGTATTTACAGGAAAGAACTAAAATAAGTTTTTCTGAGACTGGCCAGAAGAAAACTGAGGACTGTCTTGGGAAACACCATTACTTAGGCACACAAGAGAAGGGAAGACTGTATGGAATAAAAATGGAGGAACAGAAAGAGGCATGAACAGTTAACATAGCAGAATGCATCAATGAATGCTAGAGAATTTCTAAAGGGTAGAAGGGTATGGGGAGGTCAAGAAGATGAAGAGTGAGAAAATGAGGTCACTGATGATTAGCAGGTGGGATAGGGATTATGGAGCAGGTTGTTTTTTTTTTTTTTAATTCATCTAAGAGAGGCAGAGAAAAACAGAGACGTATAAAATGAGCTTCCATCCGCTGGTTCATTCTCCAAATGCTTGCATTATTAGGGACTAGATAACTATATAAGGGGCTGTATCTAGGAGCCAGGAAAGCAAAGCAAGTCTCCCACTTGGGAGGCAAAATCCAATTATTTGAGCTAGGTGTGCATTAACAGAAGCTGGATTCAGGAGCTAGAACTGGAGCTGGGAAAAAAACCTAGGTACTCCAATGTGGTACACAAGCACAATGTGGTACACAATGTGGCCACCCATGGAGCAGATTTGTAAACCAAGAGTTTCCAAAGCAGAATATGTGCAATCCAAAGGGTTTGTTAGATAATTCACTAAAAATGTCAAAATTACTATTTATTTGAATATATGTATGACAGGTAGAGTGACAGAGAGATCTTCCATCCAATGGTTCACTTCCCAGATGGCTACAACAGCTGGAGCTGCTCCAGGCGGAAGCCCAGAACTTCATCTGGGTCTTCCACATAGGTGGCCAGGGTCCAGGCACTTGGGCCATCTTTCACTGATTTCCCAGGCACATTAGCAGGGAATTCTATCAGAAATGGAGCAGCTGGGACTCAAATCATGCTCCAATATGGGATGCCAGTGTCACAAGTGGCAGCCAAACCCACTGCACCACAATGTCTGTTTATATTTATGTATGTAATATATTAATGGTAAAGAGAAAACAAATATCTGATTTCTGTTGACCCTGTGGCTATTTAAGAAAACTATAATAATAATTCATACAAAAGTGACAGGTAGAATTAAATGTTCAAATATTATAACACAAAAAAATATTTTCTGAAAAGAAGTATAATAAATGTCTTCATTTTCCAGCAAAGTATAATCTGAGGAGGAATTTTATATCTACCATAATAAATTTTAATTAACATTTTAAAAATAGATCAAATGTAAGCTCTGACACATCCTCAATTTCCTTTAAAATAGTACTAGTGGGATTAGGCATTTGACATAATGGTTAACATACCATTTGGGGCACCCCATATTGTTTTTATCAGAATGCCTAGACTTAAGTTTCGGCTTTTTTTTCCATTCCAGTTTCCTGCTAATGCACACTCTAGGAGGCAACAGTGATTGCCTAAAACTTGGGGTCTTCTGGCTCCTAAGAACATTCAAGGAGTGAACTAGCAAATGAAGATCTCTTTCTTTCTCTGTTTCTCTCTGTGTCTCCATACATTCCAGATAAAATTAAAGTAAATAAAATTTTTTTTTTTTTTTTTTTTTTTTGACAGGCAGAGTGGACAGTGAGAGAGAGAGACAGAGAGAGAAAGGTCTTCCTTTTGCCGTTGGTTCACCCTCCAATGGCCGCCGCTGCAGCCGGCGCACCGCGCTGATCCTGGCAGGAGCCAGGAGCCAGGTGCTTTTCCTGGTCTCCCATGGGGTGCAGGGCCCAAGCACCTGGGCCATCCTCCACTGCACTCCCTGGCCATAGCAGAGAGCTGGCCTGGAAGAGGGGCAACCGGGACAGAATCCGGCGCCCCAACCGGGACTAGAACCCGGTGTGCCGGCGCCGCAAGGTGGAGGATTAGCCTATTGAGCCACGGCGCCGGCTTAAAGTAAATAAAATTTTTAAAGATAAAATCGTACTGCTCTAAGACAAGCTACAGACTGCAAAATGATTTTACTCATTTTTCTCACTGAAACTGAGAATGAAGACTTTATTTACAAATTTTTCTAAATTGTTATTAAAAAAATCAAAACAAATTAAAGCACTGAGATTCAAACCCGAAATGTTTCCGTATATCTCATGTGTACTTTTCATGTCTAAGTTATATAGTCAATAATTAAACTGTAAATAAAAGTCATGCACAGAAAGAAGTACCACAGAGTGAAATTTGCTCATAA
This sequence comes from Oryctolagus cuniculus, assembly GCF_051225735.1. Lineage (NCBI taxonomy): Eukaryota > Metazoa > Chordata > Mammalia > Lagomorpha > Leporidae > Oryctolagus > Oryctolagus cuniculus. The sequence goes on along the minus strand of NC_142871.1, from coordinate 86,618,515 downwards.
TGCCATTAAAATTAACTCAAGGGAATTAAATTAAGTTTATATACTTATTGGAATTATTACTGTAAGTTGTACCCCCATTAAAAGTAAGCTTTAAAATGGCATATTTACAATGCTTTAGAATACAAAATAAAAGGATATGACATAACTTAACGATGTAGTAAAAAGCACCTGAGTCTTAAACTAAGTCAAATGTTAATATATCTGACCTTTTTGGAGATTTCTATTGAGAAATAGCTCAATATATTCTGCAAGCATGTATATATGCAGAAGTATTATCTCATTTTACATTTAGAAAGCAAAGGCAAAACCACATTGGCCAACATAATTTTATGTGATAGGATATATGGCTAAAAGTGACTTTTTAAATAATTAAACTCATAAAATAGGCAGAGTAACATCATTATTTCATGATCAAAATGCAGAAATAAGGCCTTTGGAGTCTACCACATGGCTCTACTATATAAACTATTTTTCTAAGTTAATCTGAAAACCCTAATACTTTTCAATTTATTTTCTTATACTCATGTAAAATTCTCTAAATTGACTTACCAAGATTTACATCTGGTAGTATCTTATCAAGAAACTGTGTTTCCCCACCATTAGGGGACAGAAAGTCTGCTAGAAGTTGACTATTACTCAGTTCTGGATGCTGCAGAAGTTTCTTAAATGGAAAAAGGGAAAAGCACAGCTTAAAAATCTAAAAGGATAATCAAAACTATACTAAAGTGATTTTAAAAAACAATTTCAAATTCCCAAAAGCTTTTTTATACTTAGAACAAACAACCACAATTATAAAGAGAACAGCAAAGCACAGCAGGTAAAATCTTGGCCTCTACAATCAGACATGTATAGGATTTAAAATTTGGCCCTTCCATTTGCTAGATAGGTAACCTCAGAAAACTCCCTAAATTGCCCAAAAGTCAGCTTTCTTGTCTTTAAAATGGGGATAACAACAGTACCTACAGGGATAGACTGTGGAGTAGCAGGTTAAGCCGCTGCCTGCAGTGCCAGCATCCCATATGGGTGCCAGCTCAAAACCCAGCTGCTCCACTTCTGACCCAGCTCCCTGCTAATGGCCTGGGAAAAGCAGTGGAAGATGGCTCAAGTGGGTGGGCCCCTGCAGCTCATGTGGGAGACTCCAAAGAGGAATGAAATGGACATTTTGAAATTCAATGATTGTTTACAGCCCATGTCTTTTCTGCTGAAGAACAGTGTTGTTTTCTTCATACTATTTATTAAACTCTTTTACTTAGTGTAGAGTTAACTTTAAAATCATTAAGTAAATTGAGAATAGATCTTTATAAAAATTAAGAATGAAAACAGGAGAGGAAGGAAGAAGAAGGGTTGGAGTATGGGTGGGAGGGAGTTTATGGTGGGAAGTATCACTATGTTCCCAAATCTGTATATATGAAATACATGAAACCTGTATAATTTAAATAACATTTTTTTAAAAAAAAGAAAAAAGAAGCTCCTGTCTCCTGGCTTTGGCCTAGCCCAGCCCTGGCTATTGTGGTCATCTGTGGAGTGAACTAGTGGATGGGAGTTTCCTCCCTGTTTCTCTCTCTCTCTCTCTCTTTCAAATAAAAATAAATAAATTTTTAAAAATTATCTATTTTATATTGTTATTATATGAAGCATTTCATAGAGCATCTGATAAACAGGAAGACTAAACATTAGCTAATCTTACCTCTTGGTTTCTTAACTACAAAATGACTATTCTAATATCCTAAAACTTCCTTGATAATTAAGTCAACAGAAATGATTTTGCAGAAAACTGAATGTAGAAATGTGAAATAACTTGGAAATTCTGTTGTCTGTTCTTAAAACACTATTTTCTATCAAGATAAGCTGACTTTCATACATCAAAATTAATCAGTCTTCTGTAATACTCAGTTCTATAACCATAAAAGTTATAAAATTTTTTTAAGATTTATTTTACTTATTTGAAAGGTAGAGTTAGAGAGAAGGGGAGAGAAAGACAGATTTTTCCATCCGCTACACTCCCCAAATGGCCACAAACAGCTAGAAGTGGGCCAAGCTAAAGTCGGCAGCCAGGAGTTTCATCTAGGTCTCTCACGTGGATGCAGGGCCCCAAGCACTTGGGCTGTCTTCTACTGCTTTCCTAGGCACATTAGCAGGGAGCTGGAGCAGAAGTGGAACAGCTGGGACTTAAACAATTGCTAATATGGAATGCCTGAGTTGCAGGTGTTGGCTTAACCCACTGTACTGCCAACGCCAGACCCATAAAACTCTTTCAGACAAAAAAGCTACATAAACAAAATACCAGATCAACTACCTCTAGTTTAAATATACATTACCAGAAAATATTTATTCTAGAATGAAATGCTCTAGTTCTCAGAAAGAATAAGTTGGTTCAAGCAATAGCTTGGGGTTGGCATTATGGCACAGCAGGTTAAGCCACCAACTGTGATGCTGTGTGAGTCCCAGCTACTCCACTTCTGATCCAGCTTCCTGCTAATATGCCTGGAAAAGGCATATTATGGCCCAAGAATTTGGGCCCCTACCAGTGGAGTTTCTGGTTCCTGGCATTGGCCTAGCCCAGCCCTCATTGTTGCCTCCATTTGGGGAGTGAACCAGCAGATGGAAGATATCTCTCTCTCTCCCCACCCCCTTTTACTCTTTGTTTCTCCCTCTCTGTCATCTTACCTTTCAAATAATTAATTTAAAAAAAAAATGTGTTATTGCTTATCAACAAAAGCATAGCTCTGTTATATTTCCAAATCTTACAGTAATCATTATTTTTCAAATTTCAGATCACCAAAATATTGCATAGAAAATATTTTTGGGTTGAAGGCATTCATCAGTTCAGACACAGAAAATTAAATGTTGACTATTTTAAAAAGCACTGATTTTTGGTTAGGAGAAATCTAAATTTACCTAAATTAACAATTAATAAAAACAATAAATTCCAGGCCCCAATAATATAAACCTTAAAAAAAAAAAAAAAAACAAAGTATCTTCTCTCTAGTGTTCTTTTCTTAATGAAGAAAAATAATCATTAATCTTAGAGAGTCATGTCTCAAATAAATAACTAAAGCTGATGTATCATCTACTGAAATAATAACAGTTACAGAGAGGGATTAAGATAGCTGAATAGAGAGGATCTGCATCCACCACAGGCAGGAAAAAAATCAGAACAATAGAACAATCAGGGAAGAACTGTATTTCTACAAGACTGTCTGAGGGAAAGCTTCAGTAAAGAGGATAGAGGAAGGAATGCCTGCACGATGGCATAGCAGGTAAAGCCACCACCTGCGATGCCAGAATCCCTTACTGGTGCTAGTTCATGTTCCACTGTTCCACTTCCAATCTAGCTCCCTGCTTAATGGCCTGGGAAAACAGTGGCAGATGGCCCAAGTGCTTGAATCCCTGCACCCACTTGGGAGACCTAGATGAAGATCCTGGATCCTGGATCCTGGATCCTGGCTTCAACCTGGACCAACGCTGCACACCATGACTATCTAGGGAGTGAATCAGCAGATGGAAGATCTGTTTCTTGCTCTCTCTCTCTCTGTAACGCTTTCAAAATACATGAATAAGTCTTTGTAAAAAATTGTAATATTAAAAAAAAAAGAGGCGGTAGAGTCTCTCCTTCCAGTGGTGCAAGAGCAGAGTAGGAGTTGCAATGCGAGGACCACGGCAGGACAAGGATTTAGGAAGCTTCTTTCACTCTTTGATAGAGTATTGGTTAAAAGAAGTGCCATGGAAACTGTAACCAAAGAATGTACTCTGCTTCCAGAAAAATATCAAGGAAAAGTACTGCAGCAACAGTTACAACTGTTGGATCAGACTTTAAAGGAAAGCAGGTAGAGAGATTTAACCAGATAATGTGAAAATTGGAGATAAAGTTCTTCTTCCAGAATACAGAGGCACCAAAGTAGTTCTACAGCACAAAGATTTTTATTTAAAGACTGTAGCATTCTTGAAAAATATGTAGACTGAAATTTCTATAGAAATGGCATCACACAAATAGTTTCCATGTCTCATTTATAATAAACTAATGCTGTTTTGCTGTCTAAACTAATGACATCCATTGTCTCTAACCTTTAGTTTCATCGTTCTGATATAAATATTTCCAAACAACAACAAAAAAAACCACTTCAAACCAAGAATATTATATCCACCAAGCTAGCCTTTAAAAGTAAAGGATTAATAGAGTATTTCCCAAATAAGCAAAAACTGAGAGAATTTATCACAAGATCAGCCTTATAAGAAATCCTGACAAGTGTCCCAGATTAAAAGTAAATATAATGAGAGCCAGCACTGTCGTGCAATGGGTAAAAGCTCTGGCCTGAAGCACCGGCATCCCATATGGGTGTCAGTTCTAGTCCCAGGTGCTCCTCTTCCAATCCAGCCCTCTGCTATGGCCCAAGCCCTTGGGCCCCTGAACACCCACATGGGAGACCTGGAAGAAGCTCCTGGCTCCTGCCTTCAGATCAGCGCAGCTCCGGCCATTGTGGCCACATGGGGAGTGAACCAGCAGATGGAAGACCTCTCTCTCTGTCTCTACCTCTCTCTCTAACTCTTTCAATAAATAAAATAAATCTTTTTTTTAAAAAGTAAACATAATGAAAACATATGAAAGTATAAAATTCACTACCAGCAGATACAATCAGTAACTAATCAACAAAATGACAGGAGTTAGTTTTTATCTATCAACATTGACCACTTACATTCAAGGTTACTACTGATAGATAAGAACTAATTTTTTCTATTCCTTTACATGTAAGTAATTGCATGTTTTTCATTTATTGTCTTTAAGATTCTCTCCTTTTCCTCAACTTTTACAATTTCACTATAATTTGCCTTGGAGAAGATCTTTTTTGGTTGAGTCTGGTTAAGGTTCTTTGAGGTGTCCATATTTCAAGATTTGGGAGTAAAAGGCCCAGTCAAAAAATACAAGTAGGCTGAATGGATAACAACAACAACAACAACAAAACACAAGACCCAACTATAAGATGCCTTCCAGAAACTCACTTCACAGGTAAAGAAAGATACATATAGACTGAAAGTGAAGGGCTCGAAAAAGACATATCATGTGAATAGAGACCAAAAATCAACAGGAATAGCTATATTCATATAGCTATATTTATAGCAAATAAAATATTTTAAATCAAAAACTATAAAAAGAGACAAAAACATTCTGCATTGATAAAAGAAACAATTCAGCAAGAAGATATAACAGTCATAAATATATATGCATCCAACACAAGACCACCCAGACACAAAAAACAAATATTAGACCTAAAGGGAGAAATAGACTCCAATATAATAATAGTGGGGAATGTTAATGCACAGATCACCCAGAAAGAAAATCAACAAAGAAACATCAGAGCTGACCACTATTATTGAGCAAATGGATCTAATAAGACATTTACAGAACATTTTATACAACGGCTACAGAACATACATATATATTCTCATTAGCATATGGAACATTTCATAAGACAGACCATATATCAGGCCACAAATGAAGTCTCAGTAAATTTAAAAAGATTGAAATCATACTTTGTATTCTTCTCAGACTACAAAGGCTTAAACATGGAAATTAAATATGCTACTGAATAAAAATGGATCACTGAGGAAATAAAGCCAAAAAGCTTTCTTGAAACAAATGAAAATGAAAGCACAACATATCAAAACCTGTGGAATACAGCAAATGCAGTATTAAGAGTGAAATGTATCACAATAACTGCTTACATTTAAAAAAAAAGATCTCAAATACTCTAATGATGCATCTCAAGAACTCACAAAAACAAGAATAAAACAAGCCCAAAATTAGCAAGAGGTAAGGAATATTAAGAATCAGAACCAAAATAAGTGAAAATGGAACTAAAAAGAAAATATAATACAAAAGATCAACAAAATAAAAACTGGTTTTTTGAGAAAAACAAAATAAGTAAACCTTTATCCAAGCTAACAGAAGAGAAAAAATTCAAATAAATAAAATTATAGATGAAATAGAAGACAATACAACCAATACCATGGAAATACAAAAGATCAAAGAAAAGTAATATGAATTGTATATGCTAACAAAATGAATACACTCCTGGAGACTTATAACCTACCAAGATTAAATCAAGAAGATATTCAGGGGCCGGCACAGTGACACAGCAGGTAAAGCCACTTGCCTACAACACCAGATCTCATATGGGTGCCAGTTCATGTCCTGGCTGTACCACTTCTGAAGCAGCTCCCTGCTAATGGCCTTGGAAAAGCAGCAGAAGATAACCTAAGTGCTTGGGCCCCTGCCATCCTGAGACAGACCCAGAAGAAAGAATCAACCTAGCTCAGCCATGGCAGCTGTGGCCATTTGGGGAGTGAACTCGTGGATGGAGGATCTCCCTCTCTTTCACGGTAACTCTGCCTTTCAAATAAATAAATGAATATATGTGTATATATATATACACATACATATATATGTATATATATATAAAAGAAGATATAGAAAAGCTAAACAAACCCATTCAGAAAGTACCAAACACAGAATCTAACAGAAAACAAAACAAACAGTAGCCAAAACAATAACTTGTATTCTTAGAACACAATTTTAATCTTTTACTCCAAAAGTTTCTCACCTTTCTTTTTAACTTTCCTATACCAAGTTTTAATTAGTTTTAAACAAATTAAAGGCATCCCTCTCCCTCAACAAGATATCTGGTATTTCTTTGATTATCAATTTTAAAAGACCACATTTTGATAAAAATTCATCTTAAAATCCAAATGGAAATAAATTTTAAAAATAAAAATTAAAAAAAAAAATAAAAGAACTTTTGAAATTCATATGGAACAGTATTTAGAAAGCAAAGAATATATGTACAAGAGAAAAAGACAAATCAGAAAATGGTATGATTATTAGTTTTAAATCAAGTTATACAACAGTTCTATACCTGCAGATATTCTTGAAACTCTTCTCTCTTTGATTTTAAGAATTCATAATTTTTGGGGCCAATGATCCTCTTGGAAGGAAGCTGGGCATCAGGAAATGTGCCTGAAATTATGATATACTAAAGTTATTACTATGTACTGCTATGTTAAAAATCTAATTTAAAATTTACACTGGCAAATCAGATTCACAACACTTGTTTGTAGAGATCAGACATTACCCTTGAAATAATCTTCACAAAATCTTGAGTCTACTGACCATCTTCTCTCAACAACCACTCTTCAATAACACATTTTTTTTTTTTAGCTTTCTATCCTAGTAAAAGAACTTCAAAAAATTATTACGAGATTATCTTGAAACTGCTTGGGTTCTGCTAACTAAAATCTTACTAAAGAAATTACTGAGGCTGGGGCAGGCATTTAGCCTAGTAGTTAGGACTGCTTGCACGTTGGGCTGGCATCACGGCATGGGGTACAGTCACTGCCTGCAACACTGGCATCCCATATGGGCGCTGGTTTGAGACCCAGCTGCTCCACTTCTGATCCAACTCCCTGCTAATGTGCCTGGGAAATCAGTAGAAGATGGACCAAGTGCTTAGGCCTCTGCACCCACGTGGGAGAAGCAGCTCCTGATTCCTGGCTCCAGTCTGGCTCAGCCCCAGCCACTGAAGCCATTTTGGGGGTGAACCAGTGGATGGAAGATCCCTTTCTGTCTCTCTGTCTCTTTGCTTCTTTCTCTCTCTCTTTCTTTTTCTCTCTGTGTGTATTCTTCTCTCTGTATAATTCTTTCCAATAAATAAATCTTTAAAAAAATTTACATCCCACATATTTTTTTTTTTGTAACACAGAGGGTTTTTTTTTTTTTAAGATTTTTTTTTTTTTTTTTTACTTCAAAGTCAGTTACACAGAAAGAGAAGGAGAGAGAGAGAGAGGTCTTCCATCCGAATTCCATTCGTCAATTGGCCGCAAAGGCCGGAGCTGCGCCAATCTGAAGCCAGGAGCCAGGAGCTTCTTCCATGTCTCCCACATGGATGCAGGGGCCCAAGGAATTGGGCCGTCTTCCACTGCTTTCCCAGGCCACAGCAGAGAGCTGTACACCCCACATCTGAGTGCCTAGGTTCGCTCCTGGCTTTATCTTCCTACTAACAGACCCTGGAAGCAGCAATGATTGCTCAAGAAATGGAGTTCCTGCCACCCATATGGAAGACCCAGATTTTTTTTTTTTTATCTTTTTTTTTTTCTTTACAGGCAGAGTGACAGTGAGAGAAAGAGACAGAGAGAAAGGTCTTCCTTCCGTTGGTTCACCCTCCAATGGCCGCTCTGGCCAGCACACTGCAGCCGGCACACCGTGCTGATCTGAAGCAGGAGCCAGGTGCTTCTCCTAGTCTCCTATGTGGGTGCAGGGCCCAAGGACTTGGGCCATCCTCCACTGCACTCCTGGACCACAACAGAGAGCTGGACAGGAAGAGAAGCAACCAGGACAGAATCTGGCACTCCGAACAGGACTAGAACCCAGTGTGCCTGCGCCGCAGGCGCAGGATTAGCCTAGTGGTCTTGCCGCGGCGCCGGCAAGACCCAGATTTTGTTTCTGGCTCCTGGCTTCTGCCTGGCCCAGTCTCAGAAGTTGTGGGTGGGTATTTGATAACCAGTAGATGGGAACTTTTTGTCTGTCTCTCAAGTAAATTTATTAAAAAAAAAAAAAAAGTACTCATGAGAAAAATGGTGGCGTATTGTTAATATTACATGGGGATTACTTGGGGGAATTTTCAAAAAGTTTATCCAAAATGGAATTAAAAAATAATTTATTTTGGTGCAAAAATATTTTTAAATCCATATGTAGCTTTTTCATAATATGTATTTGCCATGAATTTTTAGAAGACCATTCATATATGTTTTAGAAAAAAAAAAAAGACAAGTTTTCTAAGATAGGGCTGACCAAAAATTTTTACGCCAGGGGCCAGCGCTGTGGTGTGTGTAGTGGGTAAAGCTGCTGCGCCTGCAGTGCCGGCAGCCCATAAGGGTGCCAGTTCAAATCCCAGCTGCTCCATTTCCAATCCATCTCTCTGCTATAGCCTGGGAAAGCAGTATAATGTGGTCCAAGTCCTTAGGCCCCTGTATCCACATGGCTTCGGACTGGAACTGATCTGGCTGTTGCAGCAAATTAGGGAGTAAACCAGTGGATGAAAGACCTTTCTCTCTCTAACTCTTTCAAATAAATAAATAAATTTAAAAAATAAAATCTATAGTTACTGTATAAACATGATATTCAATATGACAATGTTGGGAATCCAACCAACTTTGGTTAGTCCAGGGTTTTTGAGTATGAGGCTAAATTATGTTATCTCAGCCTTACACATAAAAAAAGCATAGTTCTTAGAGAAATAAGATAGGGATGGCAATATTTCAGACTGGCCTGGAGGAAGTGACAACCATTTGAAGATAAGTACAAATTCAAAATCTAGGCAACTATGGAGTGTGACTTTGTATTCTTTATTTTCCTAAAAGAATCATCTTATTACAGGCATTCCTATTAAAGCAAGATAAACAAGATTTGCTGTCCTTTTTAATTCAAAACCAACCTGAATCTAGATCAGGAAACAATCCACAGAGCTCTTCCAAAATAAAAACTCAGAACACACAAATAAAACTTATCAACTCATGTACAAAATGGTTAGAAATATTTAATACCTGTATCTCTCAATGTTTACTAAAATAATGTACTAAAAAGATTTAGAAAAAGAACTAATAATGAAAAATGCTCTCTTTTTCCAACTGATCTGCCCTCAAAGGAAACATTCAACTTCTAGTTTTGTTTCCACACATAAACCTGATAGCTAAAACAGAACTTTGCCATGATACATACTAAACATATTTGTTTACTAAGGAAGATGATGATTAATGTACAAAGCACCATCATATCAGTTTAAACAAAAAGTAAATGGGATAGAGAACCTTTTCTGAAATATACTTAAATGTCAGCTTTTAAATTTGTTTTCTTTTTTAAATTTATATAAAGTGGACAAATTTCATGTATTTCATACACACAGTTTTAAGAATAAATTTTCTTATCAAAACAGCTGTTGCATAAGGACTTAAAAATATAAAGAAAAAATATATTCCTATTACCAATAAAAGTACAGACAACTGCTACACTTCTTTGATACAATTACTTAAAATTTAAATAGTAACTTGATACAGCTGCTTTCAAGAATGCTTATGCTGAAACAGAATTTTGAACAAAAAGAACAACATACCATGAAATTCTGTTAGTTTTGATTCAAGTACATAGAATTCAAGGTATCTTCTGTAGACAGACCAATGTTCAGGCTCATGTCCAACTATAAATTAAAGGAAAACATACAGAGTAACAAACAATTTTACAACCAACTATTAAAAGGATGCAATATTTAACAGATTAAAATACAAAGCTGGGCAGGTGGTGTAGCACAGCAGGTTAAGCCAGCCACCTGAACATCTGCATCTAACACTGGAGTGCCAGTTCAAGCCCCAGTTCCTCAGCTTCTGAACCCGCTCCTTCCTAACATGTGGGGTTACGGTTCAAGTACTTGAGTCCCTGCCATCAACATGGGAGACCAGATAGATGGTTCCTGGTTTCATGCCGGCATAACCCTGGCCATTGCAGCCATTTGGGGAGTGAATCAGTGGATGAAAGATCTCTTTTTTGGTCTCAGTCTCAGTCTCTATTTCTTTATCTCTGTCATTCTGCCTTTTAAAAAATCAGTCTTTTAAAAAACAGAACACAAATCTGGGCTGAGTATTTAGTGTGGTGGTTAAGACACTGCTTGGGATGCCTACACCCCACACTGGACTGCCAGGCTCAAGCTCTGGCTCCACTTCTGATCTAGCTTCCTACTAATATGCAACCTGGGAAGGCAAAAGATGGTGGGGGGAAGGGGAGGGATCCCTGCTGCAACCCACTGTGAGACCTGGATTGAGGTCCTGACTCCTGGCTTCAGCCTGGCCCAGCCCTGGCTATTACAGGTATCTGGGGAGTGAATCAGCAAATGGAAGATGTTTGTCTCTCTGTCTCAAGCTTTGCCTTTCAGATAAATAAAAATTGAACAAAGAATACAAATAAAATAAACAAAAAAAAACACAGAAATTATTCCACAGTACTAATAGCTTATGACTCTCAACATCACATTATTAATATACTTTATTTCACATTTTAATTTTAAAATTATGTATAAGATATTGATATATTTCATCTATTTATGAAGTTATATCAAGACAATACAGTTTTTCTACAACAGAACAGAAAAGGCAGAAACTTAAAACATCACCAAAATGATGTATTTCATAAAAATTTGTGATCTATTTTGGGGGTCTCTCAAATATTGACCAAACTGCCCTGATCTAATACAGTACAGTAGTACTATTCAACAGAGCTGTGATTATCAAAATGCAAAAATTTAGTAGCTACTAGCTACATGTTGCCACTAAGCAGTTGAAATGTGGCTAGTAGGGGCCGGCACCGTGGCTCACTTGGCTAATCCTCCGCCTGCAGTGCCTGCATCCCATATGGGCGCCGGGTTCTAGTCCTGGTTGCTCCTCTTCCAGTCCAGCTCTCTGCTGTGGCCCAGGAAGGCAGTGGAGGATGGCCCAGGTGCTTGGGCCCCTGCACCCACATGGGAGACCAGGAGGAAGTGCCTGGCTCCTGGCTTCGGATCGGCACAGTGCTGGCCATGGCAGCCATTTGAGGAGTGAACCAACGGAAGGAAGACCTTTCTCTCTGTCTCTCTTTCTCACTGTCTATAACTCTACCTGTCAAATAGGAAGGAAGGAAGGGAGGGAGGGAGGGAGGGAGGGAGGAAAATGTGGCTAGTGCAAAGAAGGAATCAAAATCTTACTACAACTGAATTAAATTGCCTCATATGGCTAGGGGGTACCAGATTGTATAGCAAAAATTAAGGGTTTAAACAATCAGTCTGTGGTCAAATTGCCTATTGTAATCCCAGTCCCTCACTTACTATTCGGCCTTAAATAACTTCACTGAATCTTAGTTTGCTTAGATGGAGAATAACTGTTTATCACATAAAATAATCCACATAAAACTTCATTTTAAAAGATTTATTTTATCTGAAATGCAGAGTGACACACACAGAAATAGAGAGGGGAGGCAGAGAGAAAAGAGAGAGATTTTCCATCTGCTGGTTCACTCTGCAAATGCCTGCAATGGACAGGGCTGGACCAGGCCAAAGCCAGGAGCCATTAACTACATGTAGGTTTCCCACATGGGTGGCAGGAACCCAAATACTTCAGCCACCATACAATGCTTCCCTGCATTGGTAGGAAGCTAGATCAAAAATGCAGATTAGCCAGGACTTGAACCAGCATTATGCATTTGTAATTCAAGCAGCAACTTAACCTACTGTGTCACAACACCCACCCCACATAAAACATTATTGTTTGGTGCACAAGGGCAAGCCCTCAAAAAATATTAACTATTATTGTTAGCATCCAATGTCATTCTAGCTAAGATCTTTTTATTCTTTTTTTCTAGCTAAGATCTTTTTATTCTTTTTTTTTCTAGCTAAGATTTTAGAATACAATGGATGAAGTCAATCAAAACACAACCTTAAATGTTGTTTCTTGTCAAAAAAAAATATAACCTGATATAGTTACAACCTATAAAGCAAATTCTAGGTTTCTTCTTCAATACTGTTCATAAAAGATCTAAATTAGGGGTAAGCATTTGGCCTAGTGGTTAGGATGACATTTGGGAATACTGACTCCACTCTTAACTCCAGCTTTCTACTAATACACACCCTGGCAGGCAGTAGGTATTGCCTTAAGAGACTAGGTGCCACCACTCATATGGGAGACCTGGATTAAGTTCCTGGCTGCTTACTTCAGCCAGGCCCAGTCCTAGCTCTTGTAGTCATTTGAGGTGTGAATCAGTGGAAAGAAGCACTCTCTCTCTCTCTTTCTTAACTAAATAAAATAAAAGTTTAAAATAAATAAATGAAAGATTTCTTTTTATAAATTAACATTACATTTAGTTTTGGTTTTGAAAATCCTGAAATTACTATTTTGCTATGCATATAAAATTCAGTGTAATAAATGATACAATTTATCCTCTCTCTCAAGCAGTAATTCTATAGGAGTATATTACCTTAACAGTAGAAGCCTGCAACATTATTGCCAAAAATTATATTTAGAATACAAATTTTGGGCCGGCACCGTGGCGCAGTAGGTTAATCCTCCGCCTGTGGCGCCAGCATCTCATATGGGTGCCGGTTTTAGTCCCAGCTGCTCCTCTTCCAGTACAGCTCTCTGCTATGGCCTAGGAAAGCAGTAGAGGATGGCCCAAGTCCCTGGAACCCTATAACCATATGGAAGACCCGGAAGAAGTCCTGGCTCCTGTCTTTGGCTCAGCTCCGGCCATTGCGGCCATCTGGGGAACCAATGGATGGAAGACCTCTCTTTCCCTCTCTCTCTCTCTCTCTCTCTCTCTCTCTCTGTCTCTGCTCTCTCTGTGTAACTTTGACTTTCAAATAAACAAATCTTAAAAAGGAAGGAAGGAAGGAAGGAAGGAAGGAAGGAAGGAAGGAAGGAAGGAAGGAAGGAAGGAAGGAAGGAAGGAAGGAAGGAGGGAGGGAAGGAGGGAGGGAAGGACAATGATTAGTACTGACCTTCACACTACAACTTAGTTACTTCTCTGGAAACTATTTGTGGGGCCAGTGCTGTGGTGCAACAGTTAGACTGCCGTCTACAGCACTGGCATCCCATATGGGCACTAAGTTGAGTCCTGGCTGCTCTACTTCTGATCCAGCTCCCTGCTAATGTGCCTGGGAAAGCAGTAGAATATGGCCCAAATGCTTGGGCCCCTGCACCCACATGGGAGATCCAGATGAAGTTCCTGGCTCCTGGCTTTGGCCTGGTCCAGCTCTGGTTGTTGCAGCCATTTGGGGAGTGAGCCAGCAGATGGAAGATCTTTGGCTCTCCCTCTCTTGCTGTAACTCTGACTTTTGAAAAAATTAATAAATCTTATTAAAAAAAAAAAAAACTATTTGCTAACATTGTCACTTTTTTTCCTTCTTTCCTCACAAATAGTTCCCTCTTCCTGAATGCAATTTTTTTTTTTTTTTTTTTTGACAGGCAGAGTGGACAGTGAGAGAGACAGAGAGAAAGGTCTTCCTTTTTGCGTTGGTTCACCCTCCAATGGCCGCCGTGGCCGGCGCACCGCGCTGGTCCGATGGCAGGAGCCAGGTACTTCTCCTGGTCTCCCATGGGGTGCAGGGCCCAAGCACTTGGGCCATCCTCCATTGCACTCCCTGGCCACAGCAGAGAGCTGGCCTGGAAGAGGGGCAACCAGGACAGAATCCGGTGCCCCGACCAGGACTCGAACCCAGTGTGCCGGCGCCGCAAAGCGGAGGATTAGCCTAGTGAGCTGCAGCGCCGGCCGCAATTTTCTTTTTCTGCATACAGCATCCCTAAGTGTAAATGACTTGGATTGTGCATTTTCTTATATAGACTGCCCCACTTCTTAGACAAAGCCCAAAGTGGAGACTGTTTATTACACTATAGACTGTTTAATCCCTGTCTCTATTACAGTCTGTCCAAGAAACTATAAAAATAAAAAAATAGCAGAAAATGAAGACAATTTGCTAAGTTGTGTTCAATCATATCTTCATCATTTAGTTCACAACAATGAAAAGTGGAAATGCTATTTCAATTAAATTGGTAATACCTGATATAGGGCTATTATGAATTAATGGTAGTCACTGAAGTATAATAGCTAATGATGGTGACGGCAAGAAAACTATTAAAAGAATATTATATGAAATACCTTACTGAAGTATCAGGTGTGTCCCAGGCATCTATTCAATAAGTGCTAGGTGAATGAACTAACAGTTACCTAATAAAGAAGAAAACCCAAAAAATCCTAGGCCTTCATTTACTTTGCTGTTCTGGACACTTACCTTTTAGATATGTAGTCATATTCAATAACTAGAATGGGCTAAGTAAAATGATAAAAACAGACTCAGAGGCATCTTCTTTTTTTTTTTTTTTTTTTTAACAGGCAGTGTGGACAGTGAGAGAGAGAGACAGAGAGAAAGGTCTTCCTTTGCTGTTGGTTCACCCTCCAATGGCCGCTATTGCCGGTGCGCTGCGGCCAGCGCATCGCGCTGATCCGAAGCCAGGAGCCAGGTGTTTCTCCTGGTCTCCCATGCGGGTGCAGGTCCCAAGCACTTGGGCCATCCTCCACTGCACTCCCCGGCCATAACAGAGAGCTGGCCTGGAAGAGGGGCAACCGGGACAGAATCTGGCGCCCCGACCAGGACTAGAACTTGGTGTGCCGACGCCGCAAGGCAGAGGATTAGCCTATTGAGCCATGGCGTTGGCCGAGAGGCATCTTCTAAGAAAGGTACTTATAAAACTTCCTACCTGCTCTTCTATCATTTCTTTCAACATCAATACAAAACACAGGAATTCTCTCCTTTTTCTCCTTCCTTTCAGAAGAAGGGTCCTCAAAGAAGTCTACATATGGAATGCTAATTTTCCATGCAGCAAGATTTCGCGGAGTATTAG
Source organism: Oryctolagus cuniculus (assembly GCF_051225735.1). Lineage (NCBI taxonomy): Eukaryota > Metazoa > Chordata > Mammalia > Lagomorpha > Leporidae > Oryctolagus > Oryctolagus cuniculus. Next base: position 86,603,053 of record NC_142871.1, on the reverse strand, counting down.
GTGTGCTCACAGCCTCCACTGGCGAATCATCTTCCATTACAACAATGCCTTCTTCAATCTAGAAAAAAACAGGATGAACTTAGTATTTCCAGTACCATTAGAACTACAGCATATGAAATACAACTATAAAATGGTATACCCACATAAAAATGATAATCTTTAAGACTGTAAATTACGTGATATTGAATTTACTACTGAAAAGGTAAAGACAAAGAGTTAAATCTAATAAGTTACTAGGATTATTAACTTCCAGGATCTGTTACATCATCCATATATGAAAATATAATAGAAAATACAGAACAGACTCTGCAGAGATGATGAAAAAAATTAAAATTTCACAAATATAGAAAAATATCAACTTGATAAGAAATAAAATTAATGTACTAATATTTTAAATTTAGGAATGTAAAATTTTACAAATGATAACAGTCACTGATGGAGACTGCACAGATAAGCTGTATTTGTGATATAATGCTATTTGCAAGGTGAGCTAGCATCATTCTCAAAATGTGCATGACTTTGATCCCTTCTGAAAGTGTTTTGGCAATATCCCTGAGAACTTCAAAAAGTTTATGGAAAATGAAATTAAAATAGAACTGCATTTCAGCACAAAAAACTTTTGAAAGAGACCCTTTGAATCAGGCATATAAAACCCTGGTCACATAGGTATCTCACAATCACTTTAAATTAAAGGGGGCAAGATATTTTGAATAAAACACAATCGTCGGGGCCAGTGCTGTGGTGTAGTAGGTTAAGTCTCTGCCTATGTCGCCAACATCCAATATGGGTGTCAGTTCTAGTTCCCGCTACTCCACTTCCAATACAGCGCCTTGCTAATGGCCTGGAAAAGCATCTGAATATAGCCCAAGTGCTTGGGCCCCTGCACACATGTGGGAGACTCGAAAGAAGCTCCAGATTTGTGGCTTCGGATCGGCCCAGTCCAGCCACTGCAGCCATTTGGGGAGTGAACCAGTGGATGGAAGATTTCTCTCTCCCTCCCTCCCTCTCTCTGTAACTCTGTCTCTCAAATAATAAATAAATCTTTAAAAAAAAAAAAAAGCATACACCATAATCTTGAACAGCTTTTTTTTAAAGCAGTAAGTTAAAGGTAGAAACATTTAATTAAGAGAATTTGGAAAGTCTAGTCAGAGCAAACCAGTACTGAGAAAAAAAATCTACTACCAGAATTTTGGCACCCTACTGTCATTCTCCATTCTTCTCTCTTCCCACAGCTAGTATACAACTCTCCTCTGAGAAAATTCTTTTCCTCCCCTACAAAGCCATGTTGTTTTTTTCTGCATTTGTCCTAAATTGGATTTGCATTGTCCCTAATAAGACTACTACCTATCTTAGTAGGACTTCTTAAAGCTCTGTTGAAAACAACTTCAAGGTCTTAAAAAAAAACAAAACCGGGGGCCAGTGCTGTGGCGCAGTGGGTTAACATATTGGCCTGAAGCGCCAGGGAGTTAAAGGGAGACTTAGACCCCAATACAATAATACTGGGGGACTTTAATACTCCACTCTCAGAAACAGACAGATCAACAGGACAGAAGATCAACAAGGAAACGGCAGATTTAATCAACACTATTGCCCAAATGGATCTAACAGATTTCTACAGAACTTTCAATCCTACATCTAAAGACTTCACATTCTTCTCAGCAGTGCATGGAACCTTCTCTAGGATTGATCACATACTAGGCCATAAAGCAAGTCTCAGCAAATTTAAAAGAATTAGAATCATACCATGCAGCTTCTCAAACCACAGTGGAATGAAGCTGGAAATTAGCAACTCAGGAAACCACAGAAAGTATGCAAACACATGGAGACTGAACAACATATGCTCCTGAATGAACACTGGGTCATTCAAGAAATCAAAAGAGAAATCAAAAACTTTCTGGAAGTAAATGAGGATAACAACACAACATATCAAAACTTATGGGATACAGCAAAAGCAATACTGAGAGGCAAGTCTATAGCAATAGGTGCCTACATCAAGAAATTGGAAAGGTACCAAAAAAATGAGCTTTCAGCGCATCTCAAGGACCTAGAAAAACTGCAGCAAACCAAACCCAAATCTAGTAGGAGAAGAGAAATAATTAAAATCAGAGAAGAAATTAACAGGATTGAATCCAAAAACACACTACAAAAAATCAGCCAAGCGAGAAGCTGGTTTTTTGAAAAAATAAACAAAATTGACACCCCATTGGCCCAACTAACTAAAAAAAGAAGAGAAAAGACCCAAATCAATAAAATCAGAGATGAAAAAGAAAATGTAACAACAGACACCACAGAAATAAAAAGAATCATCAGAAATTACTACAAGGACTTGTATGGCAGCAAACAGGGAAACCTATCAGAAATGGATAGATTCCTGGACACATGCAACCTACCTAAATTGAACCATGAAGACATAGAAAACCTAAACAGACCCATAACTGAGACAGAAATTGAAACAGTAATAAAGGCCCTCCCAACAAAGAAAAGCCCAGGACCAGATGGATTCACTGCTGAATTCTACCAGACATTTAAAGAAGAACTGACTCCAATTCTTCTCAAACTATTCAGAACAATCAAAAAAGAGGGAATCCTCCCAAATTCTTTCTATGAAGCCAGCATCACCTTAATTCCTAAGCTGGAAAAAGATGCAGCATTGAAAGACAATGACAGACCAATATCCCTGATGAACATAGATGCAAAAATCCTCAATAACATTCTGGCCAATAGAATGCAACAACACATCAGAAAGATCATCCACCCAGACCAAGTGGGATTTATCCCTGGTATGCAGGGATGGTTCAATGTTCGGCAAACAATCAATATGGAAACCTGTTGAAGTGAAATGGACACTATGAGAAACAGTGACTTGATCAGCTCTTGTCCTGACTGTTGATGTACAATGTAATACTTTATCCCTTTTAGTATTTTTTTGTTCTAGTACTATTGGTTGAACTCTGTAATTAACACACAATTATTCTTAGGTGTTTAAATTTTAACTGAAAAATGATCCCTGTTCAATATAAGAGTGGGAATAAGAGAGGGAGGAGATGTACAATTTGGGACATGCTCAATCGGACTTGCCCCAAATGGTGGAGTTACAAATGTTCCAGGGGATTCCAATACAATCCCATCAAGGTGGCATGTACCACTGCCATCTCACTAGTCCAAGTGATCAACTACAGTTCACAATTGATCACACTGATAGGTCTAAGAGTCAAAGGGATCACACAAACAAGACTAGTGTCTGCTAATACTAACTGACAGAATCAAAAAGGGAGAGAACGATCCAACATGGGAAGTGGGATACACAGCAGACCCATAGAATGGCAGATGTCCTAAACAGCACTCTGGCCTCAGAATCAGCCCTTAAGGCATTTGGATCTGGCTGAAGAGCCCATGAGAGTATTTTAGGCATAGAAAGCCAAGACACTGTGGGAGGAAAAAAAAAAAAAAAAAAAAACCCTAAATGAAAGATCTCTGCAAGTGAGATCCCAGTGGAAAGAACGGGGCCATCAAACAAGGAGGTACCTTTCTCTGAAGGGAGGAGAGAACTTCCACCTTGACTATGACCCTGTTGGAATAAGATCGAAGTCGGCGAACCCAAAAGGCTTCCATAGCCTTGGCAACTCATGACTAGAGCCTAAGGAGATTACTGACGCCATAAACAAGAGTGTCAAATTGTTAAGTCAACAACAGGAGTCACTGTGTACTTACTTCTCATGTGGGATCTGTCCTTAATGTGTTGTCCAATGTGAAGTAATGCCATAACTAGTACTGAAACAGCATTTTACACTTTGTGTTTCTGTGTGGGTGCAAACTGATGAAATCTTATACTTAATATATACTGAATCAATCTTCTGTATATAAAGATAATTGAAAATGAATCTTGATGTGAATGGAATGGTAGAGGGAGTGGGAGATGGGAGGGGTGCGAGTGGGAGGGAAATTATGGGGGGGGAAAGCCAATGTAATCCATAAACTGTACTTTGGAAATTTATATTTACTAAATAAAAAAAAAAAAAGGAAAAAAAAGATCTCCTCCTATTACTGAAGCAAAGAACAGTTTGAATAGCAAGCAACTGAGAAGGCAAAGAATAAACTCTTCCCCCACAAATGTTATGTTTTGAAGCTTTGCAATATCATAGGTAAATATTTCACTATAATATTAAACAAGGAGAAAGCAAGGCAGCAAAATGTGTGTGTTTGTGTGTGTGTGTGTGTATGGTGGAATCTATGAGGGGAGGGAAGAGAAAGCTATTTTTCTAAACAAAAAATCACCAAACTATTTATAGAAGTGGTTTATCAGGTGGTAGGCTATGAGTAATTAAATTTCCTCCATACTTCTACATTATTAGAAAACAAAGACTATAACATACTTAAAGCTAAAAAGTATTATTTTGAAAAAGACTTCCCTCTCTTATATAATTTATACCAAGAGCATAAAGAGAAGAAATATATTTAAATTATCTCACAAGAAAAAGGGGCCTTAATAAGATTTTCTGCCCTTTCAATTATTATGAAGAATTGGTAAAATTTCATAAAAATTCATCAATGCATAGGACAGAGGTCCAAAGGAAGGGCTAGAGGGAAGAAGGGGGTTTGTTTATCCTTCTCTCCCCACTCCTTCTTCTTTGTCACTGTTAATCCAATTGGTACTATTCAGCACATTTATGCTTAGGTTAGTGATTTTCTCATAGGCAATGTCTTAGCCATCTTTTTAATACCCAGAACCCAGGGTCATTAAAAGGCAAAATGTACGTATAAGATCTATGTTCAATATACATTGTTAAACAGATGAAAAGTAACTATGAGATAATATCTGCCTTTAAGGAATCCACTATCAGGTAAACACAGAATAAATACGCAATTTCACATATAATATAGTACATGATTTAACATGACATAATAAGGCCACAAAAGGAGAGAATGTTCAATTCCACCTGGGAACACAGATAAAGGTTTGTTGGGAGCAGCTAAGTTTTGAAAGCTAAATAAGAATTTTCTAGATAAATAAAGGAAGGAAGAGCATTTCAAGTTAAGACAGCGCATGCAAAGGTATCAAGACATAAAATAGCATGGTGAGTGAGATGCGCATCTAGGTCTACTGGAGATCTCGTTAAAATACAAATTCTGAGGTCTAATATGTTGCCTGAGATTCTGCATTTACTTATTCATTTTTAAAGATTTATTTATTTGGGGCTGGCGCCGTGGCTCACTTGGTTAATCCTCCGCCTACGGTGCTGGCATCCCATATGGGCGCCGGGTTCTAGTCCCGGATTCTCCTCTTCCAGTCCAGCTCTCTGCTGTGGCCCGGGAGGGCAGTGGAGGATGGCTCAAGTGCTTGGGCCCTGCACCAGCATGGGAGACCAGGAGGAAGCACCTGGCTCCTGGCTTCGGATCAGTGTAGTTCAGGCCGTCGCAGCCATTTGGGGGGTGAACCAACGGAAGGAAGACCTTTCTCTCTGTCTCTCTCTTTCTCTCACTGTCTAACTCTATCTGTCAAAAAAAAATTTATTTATTTATTTGAAACTCGAGTTACAGAGGTAGAGAGATTTTCTATCTGCTGGTTCACTACCCACATGGCTGCCAGGGCTGGGCCAGGCTAATGTCAGGAGCCAGGAGCTTCTTCCAGATCTCCCATGTGGATGGCAGGTGCCCATACCCTTGGACCATCTTCAGTTGCTTTTCCTAGGGCATTAGCAGGATGTTGGATAAGAAATATAGCAGCCAGGAGTTAAACTAGTGCCCATAGGGGATGCCAATATCATAGGCAGCAGCTTTACCCGCTATACCAAAATTCTGGTCCCAATATTCTGTACTTATAACAAGCTTTGTGGTGATGCTGACGTTGCTTGTCCACAGATGACAGTTTGAGCAGCAAGGGATTAGGGTTTTTATTATCAATTCTGTATACCTGGAGCATATGGCTAGAAAGAGGTAACACCAAAATATGAAATGAAAGCCAAAACCAAAAGTTGATTAATTATTTCACTACTATAAGTAGCTCAGCTTAAAAGAAACCAAACTCTTTAATAATCAAAAACTTAGGAAGTTTAAAAATCAGATCATATCATGAAACTACAAAAACTAATGAAAAAACGAGAAATATAAAGTCTAAGTCAAAAGACAAAAGACAAGAAAATTAAGTAAACATATCGAATTTTTATGCTATAATGAATTCATTATACATCAAACTGAAGAATTGCTACTTACGAAGTCATCTTCACCTTCAGCCAAACCATAATTAGGCAACATAGCTCCCTCCATTGTGGTACTCTTGAATACTCCTTTAATTTTGCTACCTATTCTGCTGATTCCAAATGATTCTCCTCTTTTCTGTGTGCTCCTAAATATTGAACAAAAATATACCAGTAGGTAGCAAATTATCACAGCAGCCTAGTTTACCATAAGCAATGATAAAGAAAAATAGTTTGAAAGTGATTAACTGAAGGTAAAACAAATATAACTTCTAGAGTTTTCAGTCATAGATTAAGTTAATATCTCAGCAGCCAAAAATTACAAGGCATTTAAAGTTGAAGTTTGAAGGATGAGGGGCAGACATTTTGGCTTAGCGAGTAAAGCTGCTGCCTTAACACCAGCATCTCATATGGACACCAGTTTGAGTCCTAGCTGCTCCATTTCCGATTCAGTTCCTTGCTAATGTGCCTCAGAAAGCAGTGGAGGATGGCCCAAGTGCTTGGCCCCTGCACTCACATGGGAGACTGGGACGAAGCTCCTGGCTCCTGCCTTTGGTCTGACCCAGCCCCGGCCATTGCAGCCCTTTGGGGAGTGAACCAGCAGATATTAGATAGCTCTCATGCTCTCTCCCTCTGTAACTCTTTCAAATAAATAAATGATTCTTTAAAAGAAAAAAATCTGAGGCCGGTGCCGTGGCTCACTTGGTTAATCCTCCGCCTGCGGCACCAGCATCCCATATGGGCGCTGGATTCTGTCCTCTTCCAGTCCAGCTCTCTGCTGTGGCCCGGGAAGGCAGTGGAGGATGGCCCAAGTGCTTTGGCCCTGCACCAGCATGGGAGACTGGGAGGAAGCACCCAGCTCCTGGCTTCAGATCAGTGCAGCCCCGGCCCTAGTGGCCATTAGGGGAGTGAACCAACGGAAGGAAGACCTTTCTCTCTGTCTCTCTCTCACTCTCTATAACTCTACCTGTCAAAATAAATAAATAGATAAATAAAAGAAAAAATCTGAGGCATGAGTAAACAAGATAAAATTTTTAATAAACATTTGAAATTTATCTAACTTCAAAACATTAACTGAACTAAGATCCTTTCAGATTGAGAGCCCCCTAGTGGTATATAGTTCTTATTGCTATACATATTTTTAAACATTTGTGTTAACAGCGTATACAAAACAGAACATTCATTTAGAATAACTGTAATGCTAAAATAACAATAAAGGGGGGAACATTACTTTCTTAGGACTCCACTTTAAGATGGAACTTAGCAAAAAAATATTTCGTCCTCTCTAACAAAAGTTCCAGAAAAGTTCAGTTTTACAATCATAGAAGTACTCAAAAGATGAGGTATAAAATGCATTTAAGTTCAAAGTAATAAAAAGAAAGGATAAAATGTCAAAGAGAAGGGTTAGCAATGAGAATAAGGATAAAGCAAACATAGCTGAGAACAGTAGCCTGTTCTGCCATGGTTTTGCAGTTTTTTTTTTAAACTGAACTTCTAAAAGCAGAAAAAAACCTGGAAAGCAACAATAAAAAAGCTAAAAGCAGCAGCTGCCAAAAAAAAAAAAAAAAAAAAAAAAATCCACCAGTAGAATCTACCACCCCATGTTTCAGCAAATAAAAGTTTATCTTTTTTAAATTTCATGCAATATAATACTGCTATTGTAACAAAAATCCACATAAAAGTAACTACTATTAAAATCTAAGAATATCTGTTTCAGGTGTTTAACTTAACAGACAGTTATTATTCCTTCAAGCAAAATTTAAGTTACCTACTAAAATAATGCAACAATTACAAGAATAAAAGTAAAGTGATCGTTTCAAATACAACCTTATTTTACAAGTGACTGGGACAGAAATCAAACTTACATTAAAACTGGAAAAATAGGATAAACTGGGTTATTTATCTGAACAAGAATACATTTAATATTTTTAACTTCAGAATTGTGGACACAGTTCTGATAGAAGAAATATTTCCAAAGATAAATATGAAAATTTTGACAAAATACTGCTATGATCTCTAGAATCTAGATAGAATAGTCTACTCTCTAAAAACTAGAGATTTTAAAACAATTCAGGTTTTTGAACTACATACTTTTTAAATGTCTCACTTGTGATGCCTAGAAGTAGAGAACCATTATTATTCTTCTTGCTTAAAACAATAAAGCCCTTAAAATATTTTCTAAAGGTAATTTAAAAAGTCAACAATAAAATAAGACAACAGTTTTGAAAAGTGAAACACTGGCAAAATAAAATAAACAATTAATGGGGCCAGCGCTGTGGAGTAGTAGGTAAAAGCCGCTGCCTGCATTGCCAGCATCCAATATGGATGCCGGTTCAAGTCTTGGCTGCTCCACTTCCCATCCAGCTCTCTGCTATGGCCTGGGAAAGCAGTAGAAGTCCTTGGGCCCCTGCACCTGCGTGGGAGACCCAGAGGAAGCTCCTGGCTTCTGGCTTCAGATTGGCGCAGCTCCGGCCAGCTGGGGAGTAAACCAGTAGATGGAAGACCTCTCTCTCTCTCTCTCTCTCTCTCTGTGCCTCTCCTTCCTTCTCTGTGTAACTCTTTCAAATAAACAAATCTTTTTTCAAAAAATAAACAAACAATAAAAATATCTTAGAAACATAAGAATATTTTTATTTTATGATGACACCTTATGCTATCTCATAAGGAGATATCTGGAATCAAAGTAGAGACACATTTTAAAAGTTTATCCTAAACAACATATAAAGGCAATTATAGCTTTAGTTGTGCTTAAGTTGTATGGGATATACTTTCTGCACTTAAATAGTCAATTTATACTGAAAAGAATTACATGCTCCAGACTTACCGAAAATCATCCAAACTTAGGCTACCTCTGCAATAACAGATATGTGAAATTATATAGAGAGAGGAAAGAGAGAAAGCCCAGATATTAAACAAGTTTCACGTTAGAACATAAAACAAAATTAAAAAGCTTTGAAAGTTACACAAGTGGATTCCATTCATCTTTGCAAAGGGAAGAAATCATTCTAAATAACATGATGAAGGTAAGATAAACAAATCTGCATGGCTGTTTTGGGGGTTTGAAGGTATTAAAGTCTAAAACATTAAAAAAAGATCTTAAAAATTTAATATTAAGGCAAAATTCTAATTTTTGCCTGTAGTCATATTATTTGTTTAATACAGTGCAAAGTATGCAGAAAATAAGCCACCAAAAATTTGCTACAAAAAAGAAACCTGAATTTCCAATACAGAATTTGTGTCCATATTATATATAAACTATGCACGCTTTACATGTTTTCATTTGAATATTTTAAAAGTAAGCTCTACCCAAAGAAGCGAAGTTGGCAAAACATCCTTAAATACTAAAATTCTATTTGAGTACAAAAACAGAATCAGATTAATAATATCCACTAAAATTTTGCTTTTAGAATATAATTAAGTAGAATATGAGTAAATATTTTATATATCTTAAGTCACTGAACAGCAAACTAGCAGAGTTACTCTAAATTTCCAATGAAACAAACTCTTTTACTTATTCTCACAGATAAATGAATCATTATCATAGCAGACGGTCCTGACAAGATTAATAGTTAATATCAAAGTCAGGTCAATCAAAATAAAAACATGCCGGCGCCGCAGCTCACTAGGCTAATCCTCCGCCTAGCGGCGCCGGCACACCGGGTTCTAGTCCCGGTTGCCCCTCTTCCAGGCCAGCTCTCTGCTGTGGCCAGGGAGTGCAGTGGAGGATGGCCCAGGTGCTTGGGCCCTGCACCCCATGGGAGACCAGGAAAAGCACCTGACTCCTGGCTCCTGCCATCGGATCAGCGCGGTGCGCCGGCCGCAGCGCGCCGGCCGCGGCGGCCATTGGAGGGTGAACCAACGGCAAAGGAAGACCTTTCTCTCTGTCTCTCTCTCTCACTGTCCACTCTGCCTGTCAAAAAAAAAAAAAAAAAAAAAAAAAAAAAAAAAAAAAACAAACATACCTTAAAAAGCCATAATCAGTACCAAGAATGAAAAGAATCCCTATTTCTTTCAACTCTTTTCACACTCAAAAGCCAGAAAAATTAATGCCTTAACATGCTAAAAACAATCAAATGTTCTCCAAGTGATAAAGAAAGTTTCCATTTCTTCAGCTATGACACTGACTTAAATTTAACACTTAAGCAGATCACAGAACCACTTCTCCTTACACAGTCCTCTATAGGCAATTCATTAAGCCCAATATCCTGGTATGATTCCAAATATGTAATTCTATAAACAAGGAAAAATTCTACCTATTTTCAAGTATGCTGGGAAATTTGATAAAAGTCCTTTAAAAAATATATGAATGAAAGAGGTATGTGGAATGGGCAAAGAATGCTATTTTAAAAAGCATGGATATAATTTTTTTTCTTTTTAAATCATTCCCAAGCAACCCAACTCCAGAAAGACCCCAGGCCCATGGTGGCAACTCCTGGCCTTAGACCACCCATGGAAGAATTTAAGTCACTTAGGATCTGTGCTAGGTTTGGGTCTTTCAAACGCCACATTTCCTTCCTTCCACCATGGGGCAGGAATTCAGTGCTATGAATCTTTTGTTTCATGGCTACAACATATAACCGCTTAAAAAAAGTAGAAAAGTGGTATTTTTACAAAGAATCATACTGATATTTTCTGCTTCTCAGAAAAGCTATTACATATGTACAATTTCTACTGAGGCATTATGTAAGATTTAACATCCAAACTCAAAAACTTTAAATCTATTGCTATAGATTTAAAGTTCTATGTCAAAGAACCCAATCTAATCTCCCCATCAGTACAGTTTTCACATTTTTCCTGTACTATTTATCTAAAAATCTGCTCTACTTTCTGACATTTCTTTTTGTAATGCATCTCCAATTTATTAATATATTTATTAGATACATTCTCAAAATGGAAAACATTGAAAACAAATGTATTTGTTTTGTAGAGTTCAGATGTAATGTCTGAGTTCATTTTTTTTAAAAGATTTAGTTATTTGAAAGAGTTACAGAGAGAGAGGAGAGTCAGAGAGAGAGAGAGAGAGAGAGAGAGACAGAGAGAGAGAGCGCACTCTCCCATCTGCTGGTTCACTCCCCAGTTGGCCGTGATGACCAGGGCTGCGCTGATCCAAAGCCAGGAGCCAGGAGCCAGGAGCCAGGAGCTTCTTCCAGGTCACCCATGTGGGTGCAGGAACCCAAGGTCTTGGGCCATCTTGTACTGATTTCCCAGGCTGTAGCAGAGAGCTGGATCAGAAGTGGAGCAGCCGGGACTCCAACCAGCACCCATATGGGATGCCGGCACTGCAGGCAGTGGCTTTACCTGCTATGCCACAGCGCCAGCCCCAGAGTCCATTTTATACATATAAATTGTAAGGACAAATTAGGACATTAAATATCTAGTTTATAAGTGGATTATGTGGGGCCGGTGCCATGGCGTAGCAGGTAAAGCCACCGCCTGCAGTGCCAGCATCCCATATGGGTGCCGGTTTGTGACCCGGCTGCTCCAGTTCCTATCCAGCTCTCTGCTATGGCATGGGAAAGCAGTACAAGATAGCCCAAGTCCTTGGGCCCCTGCACTCACATAGGAAGACCCGGAGGAAGCTCCTGGCTCCTGGCTTCGGATTGGCGTAGCTCCGGCCATTGCGGCCAGTTGGAGAGGGAACCAGCAGACGGAAGACCTCTCTCTCTGCCTCTTCTCTCTCTCTGTAACTCTTTTAAATAAACAAATAAATCTTTATAAGAAAATAAGTGGGTAAAGTGTTTCTTCTGTCATCTTTCTTAAATTATTAAAAGCGCACATAATTTCTAGAGAGATGGAAAAGAAAGGGAGAAAAATCCCTACACTTTTCTACTCAGTAAGTGTTCTGGTAAGTTTTCTTGGGGAGGGGGAGAACTACTGAATAACATTGTGAGTTATCTGCAGATTTCACTTAAGCAGGTATTCCCCAGTTTCCAATAAAGGAATCAAGCACTAATATGAATTAAGCACGAGATTAACAAAGTAACAACAGATATCTCATATTTCTCTAAAGAATTTCAGGCATTTTCAGGTTACTATATGTAGTTCAGTTCTACAATCCATTAGTGAAATACTTCATCCACTCATCTGGCAACAGAAGCACATTTTCATTTAGCAAAACAGCTAATAAAGGTAACAATGCTATAAAAATTATTAGTACCAACAAGTTCAAAGATAAAAGATAAATATGGTTAAATATACCTACCTGTTGAATTTTGAATTGCGTGTTGGTGATTCTGCACCTCTTAAAAGTTGTCTGAAATACTTCAAAATAACAAACAATTTTGATTTATTAAACTAATATTAGATACTGAAAAATGATGCTTTCTTTACCTTACTGCTTTCTAATTTAAAGAAAAAGACATTTAAATCAATGAATTGCAACCATAGTTAAATAAGGCAAGGGCTAAAATATCACAGATGGAAATATTCACACCATTTGATTTCCACAGGTCTATAAGACGCATAGAAGAAAGAAGCTTCTGTATCACTCTGACACGAAATAGCCACTCAGTCAAATGGCAAAACCAGGTAGGCTAATTTAGTTCCAATCTATCTTAGTCACATATATAAAAATGGTTTTGGTACTGAACTACTGAGAATTCTTCTTACAATTAACAACTAGTCTCCATTAACTTTCTTAATCTTATTCTATTTTTCTATCTGAATCATTCATCTAATGATCACAGCTACTATGAAATTTTCTAAAAAATTTCTCAGATGATTAATATTTTGACTTACCTCATCACTGTGGCAGAACATAGGAGTAAATACATTCTCCAGGAGAGAAAGAACGTGTTCATATGCTTCAAAAAGACATCTCATAGTTTGAAGTTTCACTACATCTATGTAGGGGCCTTCAGCAACTAATAAAAAAGAATTCTACTGCAGAAATTATTTATGAATAATTTAAACACATTATACATTAGTTTAAAATTCATTATAGTGAAAGAGCACAGTCCTAAAACTATTTTATAGAAATATCACTTTAGGAAATTACACTAGGTTGAGAAATTAGAGTCATATTTCAGTTCTCATAAATATTAGCTATGTGAATCTAAGTTCCTTCCTCAAAGCTTTCATCTTAACAGCAAAATAGGGTAATAACTGCCTATGTCCTTCACACAGCTATTAAAATAATAAACAGAAGATACGTGGGACAACCCTAAAAACTGTAAAACAGTTATAGAATTCACACTCATCATAGTCTTTGACTTACTTCTCTGAATCTCTTCTACAATGAAGGGATCAAATCTAATTTTGTCAATACTTTCATCCAAACAATATGTTTTATAAATCTTCTGCAACTCTTCATGAAGAGATAGCATTTCATCATTTGATAACTCTGGTCGCAAAATTCTATCATTAAATTCCTCTAACAAATAAAGAAAAGAACAAGAATACATTATTTTAATATAACACTATTTGTGAAAATTTCATATGCCTAGCAGGACTGCAACCAATATTAAAAGCAGCAATTACAAGTGATCTAATTAATCAATTCAAGTTTCTGAAAGATTTAAGGAAGAGTAACATAGGGCAAGTGCTGTGGCACAGCAGGTTAACCATCACCTGGAACACTGGCATCCCATATCAGAATGCCAGTTCAAGTCCCAGCTGTTCGACTTCTGATTCAGCTCCCTGTTAATGCACCTGGGAAAGTAGCAGCAGATGGCCGAGGTGCTTGGGCCTCTGCTACCCATGTGAGAAACTCAGATGAAATTCTGGGCTTTTGGCTTTGGCCTGGCATAGCTGCAGTCATTGCAGCCATTTGAGTAGTGAAACAGCAGATCAAAGTTCTCTCTCTGTCATTCTGCCTTTCAAGTAAATGAAAAAATCTTTTTAGAAAAGAAAAAGGGGCTGGCGCTGTAGCATAGCAGGTAAAGCTGCCACCTGCAGTGCCAACATCCCATAAGGGCATCAATTTGAGACTCAGCTGTTCCACTTCTGATCCAGCTCTCTGCTATGGCCTGGGAAAACAGCAGAAGATGGCCCAAGTACTTGGTCCCCTGCATCCACGTGGCAGACCAGAAAGAAGCTCCTGGCTCCTGGGTTCGAATTGGCGCAGCTCTGGCCGTTGCGGCCGTCTGAGGAGTGAACCAGCGAATGGAAAACCTCTCTCTCTGTCTCTACCTCTCTCTGTAACTCTTTCAAATAAATAAAATAAATCTTAAAAAAAAAAAAAAAAAAAAAAAGCCAGTGCCGCGGCTCAATAGGCTAATCCTCTGCCTAGCGGCTCCAGCACACCAGATTCTAGTCCCGGTCGGGGCGCTGGATTCTGTCCCGGTTGGCCCTCTTCCAGGCCAGCTCTCTGCTATGGCCCGGAAGTGCAGTGGAGGATGGCCAAAGTGCTTGGGCCCTGCACCTGCATGGGAGACCAGGAGAAGCACCTGGCTGCTGGCTTCGGATCAGCGCGGTGCGCCGGCTGCAGTGCACCGGCTGTGGCGGCCATTGGAGGGTGAACCAACGGCAAAGGAAGACCTTTCTCTCTGTCTCTCTCTCTCTCACCGTCCACTCTGTATGTAAAAAAAAAAAAAAATGGCTCAAGTGGTTGGGCCCCTGCTACTGCCATGGGAGACCCAGAAGAAGCTACCAGCTCCTGGCTTCAGATCAGCCCAGCTCTGGCCATTGCGGCTATTTAGGGAGTGAAACAGCAGATGGAAGATCTCTCTCTCTCTGCCTCTGCCTCTTTGTAACTCTGCCTTTCAAATAAATAAATAAATATTTAAAAAGAAAAAGTAAAGTATTCAAATGAAAGCAAAACGAATGACCCACCCCCACCCCCGCCTCCTCCCACCCAGCAGATGAGCTACATGGCTTCACAGCCAGAGGGAAAGCAACTGCAGGGTATTCCCAATGCTTCTCATGTAAGTAATAACATGAGCACACCAGTCCTGCCTGCTCCGCCAGCAGCCCCTGCAAATGTGGGAACAGTTCAGGGACCAAGTGCTGGTAACACTTCGTCATCAAGTCACGGCAGGGCCTCTAATGCTGCTGTGAAATTGGCAGAAAGCAAAGTAAGTGTCACAGTGGAAGCCAGCGCAGATAGCTCGAAGACAGACAAGAAATTGCAAATTCAAGAGAAAGCAGCACAGGAAGTAAAATTGGCCATTAAGCCATTTTATCAAAATAAAGATATCACCAAGGAAGAATATAAGGAGATTGTGCGGAAAGCAGTGGATAAAGTTTGTCATAGTAAGAGTGGAGAAGTAAACTCTACGAAAGTGGCAAATCTGGTAAAAGCCTATGTAGACAAATACAAATATTCACGGAAGGGGAGCCAAAAGAAAACTCTGGAAGAACCTGTGTCTACCGAGAAAAACATAGGCTGAAGTGAGGAGTGCAGTAGAGGACATTGTCAAGATTTCTGCCAAGTGCAGTTGCAACTTGCACCATTCAATGAGAAGCAGATGTGACTGACTGAAATCCGGTTTTTATAAAATTATTATTTTTTAAATGTAGGAGATCATGTTTTGTTCTAAATAAATATAGTTCTGCACTGCAAAAAAAAAAAAAAAAAAAACGAATGAGGCAAATTTTTATATATTAACATAAGATACTTATATAAATACATGAATAGCAATAAAAATTCAGTAAAACTTACATTAGTAAGCAGAATTATAAAATTTTTTAAAAAAACATTAAATTAATTTCTTATACTGAAGGTCTGTTAGTATTTTGGAATCTGATTCACTATTAAATAACAATGAAAACAAAAGGTTTTCTTTTTTTTAGTTCTAATCAATGTTTTTAAACAATATTTCCTTCTATCATGGAAGCTGCAGATAGTGGTGGAGCTGAGAATCTAAACTCAAGAATGTGTTTTTCTAAAATGAGACATGATAGTATTAGAATAACAATAGTGACCTTTTTTTAAATCCTGAGGTATTGATAAGAAGTTTACCCCTCCGCCTAGCGGCGCCGGCACACCGGGTTCTAGTCCCGGTCGGGGCGCCGGATTCTGTCCCGGTTGCCCCTCTTCCAGGCCAGCCCTCTGCTGTGGCCAGGGAGTGCAGTGGAGGATGGCCCAGGTGCTTGGGCCCTGCACCCCATGGGAGACCAGGAAAAGCACCTGGCTCCTGGCTCCTGCCATCGGATCAGCGCGGTGCGCCGGCCGCAGCGCGCCGGCCGCGGCGGCCATTGGAGGGTGAACCAACGGCAAAGGAAGACCTTTCTCTCTGTCTCTCTCTCTCACTGTCCACTCTGCCTGTCAAAAAAAAAAAAAAAAAAAAAAAAAAAAGAAGTTTACCCCTTAATTTTTAATTATTCAAAGTAAGATACAAAAAAGAGGAAAAGAAGTTTTAAAAAATGTAATACAAGGGTTGTGGGACAGCAGCCTATAACTGTTTTTCCTTTATGACTTCACATGCATCTAACTGCAGTTTCAAAGGGTAAAGACTGAGAAGATATGGCAGAATGTTTGCTATGACAACTAAGAATTTTTGAAGTTGATGAAAAATGCCAACCCAAATATCTAAGAACCTTGGTAAAAATCCAAGCAGAATCAATAAGAAGAAAACTACACTCTTAAGAGTCAAATTGCTGAAAAGTGAAAGAGAAAATAGTAAAAGCAGTCAGAAAGAGAAGCAACATTTTATATAGAGGGACAATCAGAACAATGATTCTGTCCAAAGACAAGAATGAAAGGATAAAAATCCTGTCAACCTAGAATGATGCATTCAGTGAAAACACCCTTCCAAAATGAAGAGACAAAGAAAATATCTTCTCAGACAGACAAAAGCTAAGAATATTTTCCTCCAGCAGATTTGTGCTATAAGAAATGTGAAAAGAATTTCTTTTAGTAGAAAGGAAATGATACTAGAATCTTATTTCTGCAAAAACGAAATAAAGAGCACCAGAAAGGTAAATGTGCCAACAATTACAACGGTCTTTTAAAACGATTATGTGTGTGTTTAGACAAGCTCACAAAGATAATCAAGCATGTGCAAAGGACTATTGACTATTTAAGGAAGAAGGAGCATTGTACTATGGGGATTACAACCTATGTAAAATTAAAATGTGTAACAAAAGGAATATAAAACAAGCAGGATGTGGATAATTTCAGGTACAGTGAGGTTCCTACATTGTTCTTATAGCAGTAAAATATTAAATAGACTGTGATAAATGAAAGATGCATATTGTAATCTCTGAGCAAACATAAAAAAGAAAAAGAAAGAAAAACATAAAAAATCAAAAGAGGAGGCAGGCATTTGGCCCAGCAGTTAAGATGCTGCTTGGCACACCCACACCCTATATCAGTGCCTGGTTCAAGTCCTAGGTTCCTCCATTTCCAATCCAGCTTCCTGCTAATGTGCACCCTGGGAGGGGAGATATTAGACAGTCCCTGCCACACATGTGAAGGACCTGGGCATAATACCGTACTCCTGGCTTTGGCCAGGAACAATTTTCGCTGTTTTAAGCATGTGGGAAGTGATCAGATGATAGATCTCTCTGTTACTGTATCTCCCAAAATAAAGTGAAAAATTAATAAATTATTTTTTAAAAATTAACAGAATGTGACAGTGTTGTGGCATAGTAAGTTAAAGCCACTGCCTGTGACAATGGCATCCCAGCTGCTCTACTTCTGATTCAGCTCCCTGTTTACATGCCTGGCAAAGCAGCATTAGATGGCCCAAGCATTTGGGCTCCTTCTCGTCTTACTAAAGATCCAGATAGAGTTTCAGACTCCTGGAATCAACTTGGCTTACCCTTGGCCTTTGCTGCCATATGGGGAGTGATCCAGTGATGGAAAAATCTCTCTCTCTGTAACTTTGTTTTCAAAAAAAATAAATAAATCTTTTAAAAAATTAGTTAACAAAATAAAGAAATCAGAATACTGTAAAATACTCAAGTAACCCAAAGAAAAGAAAAAAGAACAGAATATACAAGAGAAACACAAATCAAATACAAAATAATCTAGATGGGGCCAGCGCTGCAGCAGAGTGGGTTAAAGCCCTGGCCTAAAGCGCTGGCATCCCATATGGGCGCTTCTAGTCCTGGCTGCTCCTATTCTGATCCAACTCTCAGTGGTGACCTAGGAAAGAAGTAGAAGATGGCCCAAGTCCCTGGGACCCTACACCCATGTGGGAGACCCAGAAGAAGCTCCTGGCTCCTGGCTTCGGATTGGCGCAACTCCAGCCATTGCAGCCATCTGGGGAGTGAGCTAGCAGATGGAATACCTCTCTCTCTGTCTCTACCTCTCTCTGTAACTCTTTCAAATAAATAAAAAAATAAATTTTAAAAAAGTAATCTAGATTACTAGACATTTTTAAGATTATTTATGTTTTTTCAAGAACTCTATCAAATATTTTAATCAGAAAGATAAAGATATGCAAAGAAGCATTTTATAATGATAAAAGGATGAATTCATCGAGAAGATTTAACAATCTTAAAATATATCTGCATCTAGTAACAAAGTTCAAAGTACTTGAAATAAAATTAACAAAAGTAAAGGGAGATATAGCAAATTCATGAAAAATCAGTAAGAATATGGAAAATTTGATCACAATCACCTGAATACTAGAAAATTCATATGGGGGGAGAAAGTGAACCTCCATGCCTACCGAATATCAATAAAAATTATTCCAAGAGAGATATAAAATCTAAAACTATAATAAATCTAGAGAATGACTGGAAAATACCATTTACAGTTAGGATCAGCAAAGATGTCTTATGAAAGTCACAGAAAGCACTAATCACACTAACAAAATTAAAAATCAATATGTTGAATTTCATTAAAATTGAAAAGCTCTACCCATCGAAAGACTTAATTCAGAAAATGAAAAGCTATGCCACAGCTTGGAAGAAAATTCATAATACATATACATAATGCATACACTTGTCAAAAGACTGATATCCAGAGTATATAAATAACTCATAACTTAATGACAAAAAGAAAAACAATTTAGGGGCCGACATTGTGGCACAGTAGGTTAAACAAACACCTGTAGTGCCTGTATCCCATATGGATGCCGGTTTGAGTGCTAGTTGCTCCATTTCCAATCCAGCTTCCTGCTGATGACCTGGAAATGCAGTAGGGGATGGCCCAAGTGCTTGGGCCCCTACACCCTCATGGGAGATCCAGAGGAAGCTCCTGGCTCCTGGCTTCGTATCGGCCCAGCTTTGCCCGTTGCGGCCATTTGGGGAGTGAACCTGAGGATGGAAGACCTCTTTCTTTCTCTCTCCCTTTCTCTGTCTGTAACTCTGCCTCTCAAGTAAACAGATAAATTTTTGGAAAAAAGAAAAACAATTTAATAAAAGCTGGGCAAAATACTTAAATACTTTCACAGGGAGATATTCAAATGGCTAATAAGCACATTACAGTGTGCAACATTTTTAGTCATTAGAGACATGCAAATTAAAAACATAAGATACCACTATGTAACCATTAAAATGTCTAAAATTGAACCCCATAATATTTTTTTTATTTGACAGGTAGAGTTATAGACAGTGAGAGAGAGAGAGAGAGACAGAGACAGAGAGAAAGGTCTTCCTTCCATTGGTTCACTCCCCAAATGGCTGCTACGGCCGGCACTGTGCCGATTGAAAGCCAGGAGCTAGGTGCTTCCTCCTGGTCTCCCATGCGGGTGCAGGGGCACTTGGGCCATCCTCCACTGCCTTCCTGGGCCACAGCAGAGAGCTGGACTGGAAGAAGAGCCACTGGGACTAGAACCCAGCACCCATATGGGATGCTGGCGCCACAGGTGGAGGATTAACCAAGTGAGCCACGGCGCCGTTCCCTCCCATAATATTTTTAAGAGATTTATTTAGTTATTTGAAAAGCAGAGTGACAGAAAGAAAGGGCAACAAAGAGAGGGAGAGCTTCATCTACTGGTTTGCTCCCCAGATAAATGCCATGGCCATGGCTGATAAAGATGAGGAGCAAGAACTCTCATACAGTACTAGGAGAGTACAGCCAAACTAAAAGACAATTTGGCAGTTTTGTATAAACAGGTATCTACCCTGTAACTGCAATTCTACATCTAGTTCTTAAACATGTGCCCACAGAAAGCCTTGCATAAGAACATGCATAGAAGCTTTATTAAAAATTGCCCAAAAATGGAAATAGTCCAGATATGTGCATAGAATGGATAAACAAACTTTAGCATATCCATACTATGGAATACTACTCAGCAATGAGTCTACTACTATCTACAACAACATGCGTAACTCTTAAAAACATTATCCTGAATGAATGAAGCAAAGCAAAAAAGAGTATATTATATGAGGAATATTTCTCATAAATTTGTTATAGTGCTATACCCAAAATAAAATACTTTTAAATTTTATTATTTAATCAAAATAATTCTTAACAAAAACTGCTGACAAAGTGTGGGGAGCAACTCGGACTAGACTGTTACTGGAATTAAGACTTATTCTATGCATCTGCTTTCCCACAATATGGCGCTGAGAAGGGAGTAACAGCTTCTATGCAGCTGCCTCCAGTTCAACCTATAAGCAGCAGGACCTGCTCCTGATTGGAGGAGAGCAGCGTACTCGGCATGTGGGTAGCAGAGTTGGGATTGGTGGAAGAGGACTATAAAAGGAGAGAGACAACATGCACCAGGAACATCTGAGGGAACACCTGTGCAGCCCCCGAGAGAGCCGGCCGGCGGTGTGCCGCTCCCCCGCGGAAGTGGGGAAAGTGGCTAGGGGGAACCGCCCTTCCACGGAGGTGGAAGGGGCGGAAGCCAACCCGGGAAGAACCAGCAGCAAACCCGGGGAGGGCCGAGCAGACAAAACAACAGCGCAGGGTCCTGTGTCGTTCCTCCATGAAGACGGGGAGCGACAACAAAGTACTACTGATATGGGCTACTAAATGAGTCTCATTTCATTATACTAAAATTGTAGTACTTTTTCTCTACTACTAGGACTTTTTTTTAAACATTGACTTTTACTTGAAAGGTGGGCACAGAAAGAGATCTCCCTGTCGGCAGGAGCAGTGCTGGGACTCGGAGAGGGCCACACAGTCGGACCAGTTGCTGAGACGAACACTACACTGGGCAGTCTCGGCATATCATGAGTAGATAGACGCTGCTGCCTTTGACTGGCCTTGGTCCTCACAGCTCCAAAAACAGGATCTTGATAAGCTCTATGAGCTAAAGTCCAGAGCTTGGCAGATCATGAACTAGTTTGGCCCCTCAGTCCTAATCAACCTCTGCAATTTCTCATCCATAAAACTGAAACCAACCAGCACCCCTCCTCAAGGCTCCAAGGCCAATAGCACTACAGAGGTAAAAATACCAGGCACTTCTGGGACAGGAGGTTGTCTTAGCCCTGTAAACAATCAGGTACTGATCAAGAAGAAATTGCAGAATTTAGTAAGAGAAGTGAATCCTAATGAGCAGTTAGATATAGATGTGGAGGAGATGCTACTAAAGGTTGCTGATGGTTTTATCGAGACTGTGGTGACAGCAGTCTGTCAGCTTGCTCAACATCCCAAGTCCAGTACCCTGGAGGTGACAGCTTTATCTAGAGAGCCAGTGGAACATGTGGATCCCAGGGTCTGGCTCTGAAGAAATCTGACCCTACAAGAAAGTCTGCACCACAGAAGTTCACAGAGAATGACACTGATCCAGAAAACAGTACAGAAATAACACACAGAAAAGTCAGGGAATAGACAACATTTAAATGTATTTGAAGATACTTGAGCAGAGAGCTCAGCCATCTCATCCTTGGCATTTTTTTTAATGCTTTACAAAGAAGCATATATTTTTTATTAACAGTGCAACAGTATCTATAATGACTGAGAAGATCTGCCAAGAGAATAAAGCCTTCTAGCCCAACTTCCAGTCCCTTCTCCCTCCACCTCAGAGGGGTACCTTCCCAGAGAAGATTTTTTTTGTGGTTCAGTGTATAAGTGATTGAACATTGGATAAAGCAAATTATCTTGTTGGGTGAGACAGCATTAGCAGGATTTATAGCAGGCTTTGTATTCTTCTCCTTTTCCCCCATTCTCTGTACTTTGTAATGCCAGTGTCTATATGAATATGACTTTCATCTGCTCTTCCAGAATAAAGAAGTTATTAAACGACAACAAAAAAGATTTATTTTACTTGAAAGGTGGGTATAGAAAGAGAGACAGATCTTCTATCTGCTGGTTCACTCTCCAAATGGCTGCAAGGGCTGAACCAGACCAAGCCTAAGCCAGGAACCAAGAATTCCATCCAGGTCTCCCACATGGATGTAGGGGCCCAAGTACTTGGGCCACTCTCCACTGCCCTCGCAGGCACATTAGCAGGGAGCTAGAATGGAAGTAGACTAGCCAAGACTCAAGCCAGCATTCATATGGGATATTGGCATTACAGGCAGCAGCTTAACCTGCTATACCACAATGCAAGCCCCTACAGGATTCTGACTGAAGTCAGTGACAGATTATGTCTCAATCTGGAAAGGAGTGAACACTTGAGAAAAGCCTGTAGGGGCTCTTAGAATTTTTAACAAATAAAACTTAATATACATAGTAAAAGATGGCTATCACATTATCATATCTGATCTAAAGACTCAAATACGTTAAAAAGTTTTAAAGACTATATAGTCAAATACACAAACTATAACACTATAGTAAAATATACAGAGAAGCCTCACCCACAGTTAGACAAAACTGCAATACATGCACTGCTCCTTCTTGTTTCAGAAAGTTCATGAAACGAAATAAGAGATCCTGTTGCTCTCTGATTTGCTTCAATTCTAACTTCAGCACCTTGACACAACATGTAAGACAGAGTAAGTTAATGCTATGTAACTGCATTCTAAAATTGTTTCTATCAAAAATGTGATTGCTAAAAATACTTACAGATGGTTTTTTATTTCTAGGTTCTGCAAATTTCTGCAAGAATGGAACCAAAGGAGAAGCTGGTTCGGTAGCTTTTTCAGGCTTTAAAAAATTATTAAAATTTTCACTGGATTTGACATACAGATCAAAATTCAATCTGAAACATTTTCTAATTATGTTTAATACTTACTGGGCTGTCATCTATGAAGATGATAAGCAAATGATTCACAGTATCCTAGGGGAAAATAAACACATTTCAAAAGAATTACATTATTGTATTCTGCCCAGAATCCTCAGAATTATAAAAATTTCTAGAAAAATGAAAAAATAAATTGAGCAGTAACAATGCATCTAAATTTACATATGACACATATGACAGAGGAACTTTTTAAATATCTACAGTGGGGGTTCTTAGCCTTTATGAAAATGGACGAAAAAAAAAGCTAATCTGATTTTGGTATTTATTTATTTTTTTACAGGCAGAGTGGACAGTGAGAGAGAGACAGACAGAGAGAAAGGTCTTCCTTTGCCGTTGGTTCACCCTCCAATGGCCGCCGCAGCCGGTGCACTGCAGCCGGCGCACCGCGCTGATCCGAAGCCAGCAGCCAGGTGCTTCTCCTGGTCTCCCATGCAGGTGCAGGGCCCAAGCACTTTGGCCATCCTCCACTGCCTTCCTGGGCCACAGCAGAGAGCTGGCCTGAAAGAGGGGCAACCAGGACGGAATCCGGCGCCCCGACCGAGACTAGAACCTGGTGTACCGGTGCCGCAGGTGGAGGATTAGCCTATTAAGCCATGGCGCCGGCTTGATTTTGGTATTTAAAATGTTATAAATTATCCTTGTTTCTTCAAATCTTAATCAAATGTGAAAGCATTCCAAGTGCCCACTGGTCAAACAGATAAGCAAAATGTGGCATAAACATCCAATGGAATATTACTCAGCCTTGAAAAGGAAGAAAAATCTGACATATGTTACAACATGAATGAAACCTGAAGACATTATGTAGTAAAATAAACCAAGTTACTAAAAAGACAAGTACTACAGACTCAACTTTTATAAGGTACCTAGAGTAGTCAAATTCATACAAACATGAATAGAGGATGGCTGAAGGGAGGAAAGGAGGAATAAAGAGTTATTATTGCATGGCTGTAGTTTCAGTTTTTTAAGAGTTGGGAAGAGGGCTGGTAGTGATGGCTGCACAATAATAAGTTTATTTAATCCCACTGAACTGTACAATTATAAACATTTAAGATGGTAGATTTTATTTGTAGTATACTTTATCAAAACTAAAAAGAAGATTTTTAAAAACTCTTACTGGATCAGCAAGGAAATCCAAAGAAGGAAGGAACACAGAACCAGACAGGATCTCTCTTATAAGTAAAGTCAAAGATCTGGAAAAGTAAATAATAATTATATATACCTAGCAACACACATTAGTACTTAACAATGAAATATATATGAATTACCTGAGGATCATGTTAAAATGCAAACTGTAGTGGCTGGCACTGTGGCATAGAAGGTAAAGCCTCCACCTGAGAACCTGGTATCCCATATCAGTGCCGGTTCAAGTCCTGGTTGCTCCACTTCTGATCCAGCTCCCTGATAATGCACCTGGGAAAAGCAGAGAAGACAGCCCAAGTCCTTGGGCCCCTACACTGACATGGGAGACCTGGAGGAAGCTTCTGGCTCCTGCCCTAGCCCAGGCTGTTGCCATTAGAAGAATGAAGCGGTGGATAGAAGGACTCTCTGTCTCTTCCTCTGTCTCTTTGTAACTCTGCCTTTCACATAAACAAAATCTTAAAAAATAAATAAATAAATTTGTTTTTAAAATGTAGATTGTAGGGGTGGGTGTTTGTCCTATCAGTTAAGATACCCATATTCCACACTGGAGTACCTAGATTCAATACCTGGCTCCAACTCCTGACGCCAGTTTCCTGCTCATGCAGACCCTGGGAGGCAGCAGTGATGACACGAATAATTGGGTTCCTGCTATCACATGGGAAATCTGGTTTGAGTTGTCAGCTCCCAGATTCAGCCCCAGGCCAGACCAAACAACTGCAGGCATATGCAGAATGAAGGAGCAGATTAGAGTGCCCTGTCTCTCCCTCTTTCCCTCTTAAATAAATATAATGTTTAAAAATACAGAGTATAATTCAGGAAACCTAGGGTGAGTCCCAAGATTCTGCTACCAGGTAACATTCGTTTTATGGGCCCCAGACCACATTGTAAATATCATGGACTTAAGAGTCTTTACTTGCTAAAACAGAATATTATGTAAGAGAAAAAAGTATTCCCTTAGCAAAGGGGACTTGGAGGGCATTAGAAAATACTTCCTGCCTACAAGTATTTAAAATGTTTAATATATTTTTAATTAATGTATAAGACTAACGTGTCTAATAGTATAAAGGAATTACTTTATGGTTGTATTTAAATTAATGTTAGAAATTAGAATAAAAATCTTTTTTTAAAAAAAGATTTATTTATTTATTTATTTGAAAGTCAGAGTTGCAAGAGAGAAAAGGAGAGGCAGAGACAGAGAAAGAGAGAGGTCTTTCATCCACTGGTTCACTCCCCAACTGGCTGCAATGGCCAGAGCTGCACCGATCCAAAGACAGGAGCCAGGAGCTTCTTCCGGGTCTCCAACATGGGTGAAGGTGGCCAAGGACTTGGGCCATCTTGTACTGCTTTCCCAGGCCATAACAGAGAGCTGGATTGGAAGTGAAGCAACCAGGATACGAACCAGCACCCATACGGGATGCCAGCACTGCAGGCGGTGGCTTTACCTGCTACACTACAGCACTGACCCCTAAAAATATCTTAATTAAAAATTTTGTAAACAAAATATTATTCGAAGTACATAACTAAAAATAAGCCATGTTTTCTCCACTCAGGACTACTATGGTAAGAGCAATGAAGTAACTTATGGAATAAGCTAAACCTACTCTGGCAGAATAAGGAAGAACAGACTGGTTACCTTAACATCTAAACTTGTCTTTATTGTCTGTATAAAATGTTTCTGCCTAGACAAGTCATATCTGAAAAAGTATTATGACCTTAAATAAGAAAATTTTTTTTTCAGATTTGTCTGAGATTCCCACAATTAGTTTTCAAGCAAAAACTCTAAGTAACACAACACACCATGAATACACAGCAACTGATTGGCATTTTAAGACAGATAAAATTATTGTTTCAAATGAAAAATTGTTCACATCACTGGCTAAGCTCAATTTTTAGCATACTCCTATTAGGAATATGAATAACTATACACAAATGTTACTATATTTGCTAGTCTATTTATACCTGCAGTCTGTTGCTTTAGGAGGCAAAATATAAGGAAAAAGCAGTTCAGTAAGCTTCCTTAAATACTGTAATTCATCTCTTCGACTTCTCAATGCCACATGAAGTTCCGGACCATATTCTTCTAACGCAGCTTGCTGTAAAAACTCTGTATTTTTTACTACAAAGAGAGATAAAAAGTAAATACTAAAACAGTTAAGAAACATTAAATAACTTCAGTCATCTGCACTAACACACAGAAGATTAAAACTTAACTCAATCCTTTCCTAGCCTCTGCTCTTTCAATTTAGGGAAATTGTTCAGGAGTAGGATTAAAGAAAAATTCTTCTTTGCAGCAGTTTATTTTTGCAGTAAACTGGTAAAGAGATCTTTTTTCCCTTGGAAAACGAGAAATTTAACTCACGTCTCTGAAATTACATAAAATAACAGCAAATGATAATTTTTAAAAAGTAGAAAAATCTACAGAAAACATTCAGCATGCACAACACTTTGGTTATCAAATGTTACATCTTACTCATGCTCTGCAAAATATTTTAAAAAGTCCTACTCAAAATT
Source organism: Oryctolagus cuniculus (assembly GCF_051225735.1). Taxonomy (NCBI): domain Eukaryota; kingdom Metazoa; phylum Chordata; class Mammalia; order Lagomorpha; family Leporidae; genus Oryctolagus; species Oryctolagus cuniculus. The sequence continues at coordinate 86,576,238 of NC_142871.1, read as the reverse complement.
CTTTAAGTACACCTGTTTTCATATCCATATCCAGACAACCTTTTGCAGCAATTATAGAAACTGGCATCCTTGGATAAATTCCCCATCTTCTGCCCAAATAGGACACAAGATGTAACTGTACAACACAGAAATTCTTGAGACTTTTGCATAAATATTAACTGATAATAAAGACCTGTATTAACAGAACTTTTTTAAAAAATTATTTAAAGATTGTATTTGTTTATTTGAGAGGTAGAGCCACAGAGTACGGAGAGACAAACAGAAAGGTCTTCCATGCACTGGTTCACCACGTCAAATGGCCACAATAGCAGGAGATGGGATGATCCAAAGCCAGGAGCTAGGGGCTTGGTGTGGGTCTCACACATAGGTGCAGGAGCCCAAGCACTTGGGCCAGCTTTTACTGCTTTCCCAGGCCATAGCAGGGAGCTGGATTGGAAGAGAAGAAGTGAGGAAATGAAACAGTGCCCATACGGGCTGCCTGAACCACAGACGGAGGCTTAGCTCACTATGCCACAATGCCAGGCCCCAAACAGAACTTTTTTTGTTAAAGGCCAAAAATGGGGCCAGCACTGTTGCACAATGTGTTAAGTCATGGCCTGTAGCACCAGCATCCCATATGGATACTGGTTCAAGTTCCAGCTGCTCTGCTTCAGCTAATGTGCCTGGGAAAGCAGTAGAAGATGGTCCAAGTACCTGGGTCTCTGCGCCCACGTGGGAGACTCGAATGAACCTCCTGGCTCCTGTCCTCAGCCTGGCCCAGCCCTGGTCATTGAAGCCATTTGGAGAGTGAACCAGCTGATAGAAGCGCTTCTCTAATAAAGATTTAGGAAAAAAAAAAAAAAAAAGGCCAAGAACTAAACTAATATTTCTCAAAGATTTTATTTATTTATAAGACAGAATTGGGGGTGGAGGGGTCAGGGCTTTAACCTGCTGCAATACGGCACTGGCCCCTAAACTAACATTTTAAAACTCAAAAATAATAGCATTCATTTCCTTTTATAAACTCCAGAAAATTAAGTGGAAAGACAAATCATACTTTCTCCTTTCTATACTCTGCTGAATTTTTTTTTTTTTTTTTTTGACAGGCAGAGTTAGACAGTGAGAGAGAGACAGAAAGAAAGGTGTTCCTTCTGTTGGTTCACCCCCTAAATGGCCGCTACGGCTGGTGTACTGCACTGATCCGAAGCCAGGAGCCAGGTGCTTCCTTCTGGTCTCCCATGCTGGTGCAGGGCCCAAGCATTTGGGCCATCCTCCACTGCCTTCCCGGGCCACAGCAGAGAGCTGGCCTGGAAGAGGAGCAACCAGGACAGAACTGGCGCCCCAACTGGGACTAGAACCTGGAGTGCCGGCGCCACATGCGGAGTAGATTAGCCTAGTGAGCTGCAGCGCCGACCGACTCTGCTGAATTTTAAAATCTTAAGTCTGTGCAGAGAATCCTAACCTAAATTCAGTGGCATTGGCTTTTTTTTTTTTCCCTTTACTTATTTTTAAGACTTATTTTATTTGAAAGAGAGTTACAGAGAGAAAGAGAGAGGGAGAGACAAAGAGAGAGACAGAGAATCTTCCATCTGCTAGTTCATTCCCAAATGATTGCAAAGGCCAGGGCTGGACCAGGCTAAGCCAGGAGCCAGGAGCTTCTTCCAGGTCTCCCATGTGGGTGCAGGGGCCCAAGTACTTGGGCCGCAGTCTGCTGTTTTTCCAAGGCCATTAGCAGGAAGCTGGATCAGAAGTAAAGCAGCTAGGGGCTGATGCTGTGGCGTAGTGGTTAAAGCCACCGCCTGTAGTGACAACATCCCATATGAGTGCCAATTAGATTCCTGGCTGTTCCACTTCTGATCCAGCTCTCTGCTATGGGAAAGCAGTGGAAGACGGCCCAAGTACTTGAGTCCCTGCATCCACGTGTAAGACCTGGAAGATGCTCCTGGCTCCTGGCTTCAGATCGGCACAGCTGCAGCCACTGTGACCAACTGGGGAGTGAACCAGCAGATGGAAGACCTCTCTCTCTTTCACACTCTCTCTGTCTCAGCCTCTCTGTAACTCTGATTTTCAAAGAAAATAAATAAATATTTAACAAAAAAAAAAGAGAAAGTATTCTGTCATTTTTGTCTCAGTGCAGACAAAAAGTTCATGATTATAGAAAAAGGCAAGGAGATCTCAGTTGGAGATGTTGGTGTGAACGCAATTGACATTTTCAAGCATTTTGTGGGAATGCTTCCTGAAAGACTGTTACTATTGTTTATATAATGCCAGCTTCTAAACCAAGGAATCTAGAAAAGAGGTTTTTTTTTTTTTGTTTTGTTTTTTGTTTTTCCTTTTTTTGTGTGTGGGCACAGCAAAAATATCACCATCTAATGTGTTTTTGCCAGTGAACGGACAATAATTCCAGAAGTTCATTTTTTAATTTAATAATTGAGAGGCTGGCACAGTGGATTAAGCTGGCACTGCACACACGACTCCTCTACTTGAGATCCAGCTCTCTGCTAATGTGCCTAGGAAAACAGTACAAGACAACCCAAGAACTTGGGCTCCTTCCACCCATGTGGGAGACTTGGATGGAGTTCCTGGCTCCTGGCTTCAGCCTGGCCTAGCCCCGACTATTGTGGCCATTTGGGGAATGAACCAGCAGATGGAAAAGTTTGTGCATGCTCATTCTCTCTCTCTGTCTCTGCCTCTCCCTCTCTGTAATTCTGTCTTTCAAATAAATAAATGAAGGGCCAGTGTTTTGGTGTTGCAGGTAAAGCCACTGCCTGTGGTGCCAGCATCCCACATGCGCTTTAACTCTACCTATAGAATAATTTCCCAAAACGTGCCCTAATTATATTAATTGATATTATGAGGAAGAGAAAAATGGCTCCAAAGACTTGGGATATGCTCAGCCACAGTTAAAGCTATTACTTCACTGCAAGGTTATTCAAAGCTTTCAGTGTGAGAATAACTACAGGGAATTTGCAGAAGGAAAAAACAATAGTAATGATCAAGAAACATGACCATTTAACCTCTTCTACGTGAGCATCTACATGGAGTAGTACTCTCCAGAATGTAGTTCAGAAAGCACCAACAGAGCAGCCGCTGGCACAGTAGGTTGGGCTTCCACCTATGAGGCCAACATCCCATATGTGTACTGGTTCTAGTCCTGGCTGCTCTATTTCTGATTCAGCTCCCTGCTAATGGCCTGGGAAAGCAATGGATAATCCAAGTGCTTGGGCCCCTGCACCCATGTCGGGGACTTGGAGGAGGCTCCTGGCTTCAGATCAGCCCAGCTCTGGCCATTGCAGCTGTCTGGGGAATGAACCAGTAGATGGAAGATCTCTCTGTCTGTAACTCTGCCTCTCAAAAAAAAAAAAAAAAAAAAAAAAAGAAGAAGCACTGACAAAGAATACTAAATGCAAACATAAGGAAAATCTAAGTTTGACAAAGAACCAAATAAATGTATAACACAGAAGTAATTTCATAAAAAGGAACAGTTTAGTTCAATCTTCAGAGCAAAGTTTCAAATGAAGATTTCATTCATTTAATCAGAAAACATTACTGAACATATATACATATGCTATGTGCATCTCATGATAGTAAAAAAGCCAGAATGCAGATGAGAAACAGCAAGCAGATTATCCTGGCTAAACCATTAATACAAAGTGAAAGACAAGACTAGATCAAAATATTTGACAATGTAGAAAAGGGCTTAAATACACAATTTAGATATAATACCAGTCACTAAAAATTTTTTTAGTAAGGTGGTAACAAGGAAAGTGCAATTACAGTGAAATTAATTTGACAGCAGTACACAGGATAAGAGAGAATACATCAAAAATGCTGAAATCATTAAGGAGAAAGGGGGAACAGAATGCAAGAGATACTTCAGAGGAATTAACTGGTATTCAAAAAAAGACAACAGTCATCAATAATATATCTAAAAGTTAACTAACTGTATTTTAATTTTCATAGATTGAATTTTTCACACTTAATATGGTTAACAATCTACTGAAAGGGATTTCAGTTTAAAAGAACACCCTCACAGCATTTGTAATACTTAGACATTGTAGGTAAATGCAGGTATATAAAAACATAATTATTCGGGGCCGGCACCATGGCTCACTTGGTTAATGCTCCACCTGCGGCACCAGCATCCCATATGGGCACCAGGTTCTAGTCCCGGTTGCTCCTCTTCCAGTCCAGATCTCTGCTGTGGCCCGGGAAGGCAGTGGAGGATGGCCCAGGTACTTGGGCCCCTGCACCCACATGGGAGACCAGGAAGAAGCACCTGGCTCCTGGCTTCGGATTGGTGCAGCGTGCCGGCCATAGCGGCCATTTGGGGAGTGAACCAATAGAAGGAAGACCTTTCTCTCCATCTCTTTCTCTCTCACTGTCTATAACTCTACTTGTCGAATAAATTAAAAAAAAAAATTATTCAAACTATAGTAGAAAACCATATTACCTTTCTGTCTGGCTTTAACTATCACTTCTATATGCTTCATTGCCGCTTTTAATAGTTTCTTGGTTATAATAGATGGAATATCCACCTAGAAAATTCAACGTTAAAAGAAAACCATTTAAAGTAATTTTCACTAACAACAGCAGAAACATAATGGGACTTATCTTAAAAACCAGTGGTATTAAGAGGATTTTTTTCTAGGACTATTATGTACCATGGCAAACATAGTTAATAATAGAGTATCATACATTTCAAGTTAGACAGTAAATTGCATATGTTTCCATCACAACAAATGTTACATGTTTGAGGTGATGGATATGCTAACTAGCTTGATTTAATTACTATACACTATGTTATAAATCATAACATCACTTTGTATCCCATAAATATACAAATTTGCAATGAAAATTTTAAAATTAGAGAATTACTCAGAATCTTCCAAAAATATAATTTAAAAGCATATTACATTCTTGGATTATATTGTTACATTAGGCATTTTTTTGACCATAGTATTGAAAATTTATCTTAATATGTATGTAAGAAATAGTACATTTAATAATATCTTTATACCTGGCTTGTTTCTTTATGAGCTCTTTTTTTAAATGCATTCAAGGAAAACTCTCCAGTAATTTATCATCCCCTTAAAACTGTAAATTTGTATTTACTAAAAGTTTACTTAAGAATAAATATTTTCATCCAGCTTAGAAGATGAACCCTGGTTTCAAGATATATGGAGGCATCCTATTTTTAAATAATATTGTTTCATCATTCTTTCCTAACATTTTTCAAACTAAAGGCTAGAAGCTATAGTGATTACAATAAGTTGGTAACAAAGAACTGAGGGCTTATATTACACAGAAAAGAAACAAAAAGTAACAGAAAATAAACTGTAAATAAAAAATATCACTAAAAATCATTTTACTGGACTTCAACCAGCTTATTTTCCACCATGAAACTTACCATATATATGCCTTCTATCAAAAGCATGAGAAAATTTCATCACAACAGTGTATTATGTTAACTTTTCAACTCTTTTCTACCTCCTATTAAGGAAGATATCAAAATCACAATGTGCTAGATCTAGCAAATGTGATGGATCATTAATGACCAAATATTAGTGATTTGTGGTAAAACTCAGAGCAGTTTAAAGATATCTTTTAGTTGTAAAATGTCAAACATGATAATAAAAGAATATATTTTTGCTAGTATTATGCTTCATTGCAAAATAACATTACTTTTCATTTATCCTTGGGTATCTGGTATTCAGTGACTATAAATACTCTCATATTTATCAAATAAACAAAGATGTTTTAGTTTTCAAACTAATAAACTGATAAAACTTATGAAGTTTTCCATTTGTAAGTTCCATTTTAGAGATTTCCAATCAGAATCAAAACAGTAAAATAATGAGTTTATCACTACACTTTGAAAACAAAGTTGTGGACTTTAAATGATTCTTTGTTTTCAACGGTCCCAAACTTCCAAATTATGGTATTCAGGCAATGGTATTGAGGGCAAAACACTGTAGTAGGAATAAGATGACCCAGGCTTAATCCTTTGCTTATTAATTATCTCTGACACTTTAACAAATTTACTAACTTTCCATAAGATTGATATAATAACAACCCATTTCTTCTCCCCAAGGAGAATAAGGAATATACAGCATCATAACCCAGAGAATGCAAGAAAATATTTGTAGATCATATAGCTGATAAAAAATTTCAGGGGTATTCTGAAATTCAGAATATATAAGTTTTACAATTCATAATAGATAATCCAGTTAAAATATGAGCAAAGGATTTGAATAAATACTTCCCCAAAGATATAGAAATGACCAATAAGCATATTAAAAGATGCTCAATATCACTGGCATGGGGAAATGAAAATCACAGCCACCATGAAATACCATTTCACATCCTGTAGTACCGACAACGATGTGAAAAATCAAAACCCTGATGCACTGCCGGCAGAAATGTAAATGGAAAATGGAAATGTAATTGGAAATAGTAAATTGGAAAATAGTGTGGCAATTCCTCCAAGTATTAAATGTAGAGTTGCCATTTGACCCAGGAATTCCATTCCTGGATGCTTTTATATACACAAGATAAATGAAAATATATGTCTACCAAAAAAATTTGTACACATGTTTATAGGCATATTAACAGTCAAAGGATGAAAATAATCCAAATGTCTATTATTTGCTGATGAATGAATAAACTGTAGTATATTCATACAACGGAACACTCTTCAGACTTGGAAAAAGCAAAGTACTGATACATGCTACAACACGACAACATGGATGAACTTTGAAGACATTATCCTTAATGAAAGAAATCAATCACAAAAGTCATGTATCATAAGACTCCACTTATATGAGTCATCTAGAGTAGGTAAATTCATATAGAAAGCAGAGGGCAGGCATTTGGCACAAAGATTAAGACACAGATTGGGATTCCAGCATCTCTAAGTGAGAATGCCTGAAGTCATGGCTCCTCTGCTTCTGATTCAGCTTCTTGCTAATGCGCACCCTGGAGGCAGCAGGTCACTACCTGCTCAAGTACTTGCATACCTGCCAACCAGATGGGAGATCTGACAGGGTCTAGCTTCCAGCTTTGGGCTGGCTCAGTCCTCGATGTGGCAGGCATTTGGGGAATAAACCAGCAAATGGAAAATACCTGAGCCTCTCTCTCTGCCTTTCAAATAAGATGAAAATAAATAATTTTTAATTTAATAAAATTTTGAGAGATCATAATAATCATTGCTATTTATTCAATAATTCATCTAACTAAAACATGACTTTTTTTCAATGGCTGTCTTCTCAAATATCTAATTTCCATGAATCAATATAGCCAAGCATTAAAGAAAGCAAAACTGATCAATGAATCAAAATGATTCATTAATGTTCTAACCAAAAAAAATAAAGTGAAGAAAAAACAAATACACAGGGTATAGGAGACAGTAAAACGAAGATTTAAATTATCTTACAAATGATAAAGTCCCAAATTTCTCATTATAAATATATACCTTGTGAATCCTTCGTATTAAGACAGATGCAAAAAACCGTAAAATTACTCTCAGTTCATCAACAAAGGACTCATCATCTGTCACATCCCTTTAATTGAGGAGAAAAGTAAACATTCAGTAGTTCACAGAAATACAATTCCATGTTCTAGAAAGCAAGAAAAGAACTTTGTCTTTTTTCCCATTTACTTATATAAGTTTTCTTTTTTTACTTACTAGTAATGCATTTCACTGCAGAATAAAAGAAATGCATAAAAAAGAAAATAAGTATTTTGCGTAATTCTAGTACTAATTACATTAACTAAATTGTGGTGTATATTTCCTTGCAGACATACACATATACATAATCCGAGTTGTAAATGTCACCAAAGAAATTTTAAGGAAACAAAACACTGAATAATTTTAAAGAAGCAAAAGAATATGTGAATTTAAATTAGTTTAAAATATTTATAAAATAATGACATAAACTAATTCTAAAAGTAAAAAAAAAAGTATGCTCTATTTGAAAAAGTAAATAAATTGGGGAAGTCATTTTTCCACTGAAATTTTGACAATCATCATCTGAGGAGCTACTTTTCATTTTCCTACTTCTCATTTCCTTAGTTCTTAAAGTCCCTAGAAGAATTAGGACATTTTCCCAATCAAAGGCAGAAAGAAATTTTTATATAATGGTTAAATCCTGAACTTCAAGATGGCAGTGTTAAGTCCTGTAGCAGAATAAGGAAGACAACTGTATTAATGTTTTTTCACTATTAGTCTCAGGGAAGGAGACAAAATAGCATAAACAGCCAGACTGCGGAAAAAATACATACTTGGAAATATAACCATATTTTATGACTGATGAGTCTTAACGTGGGGGTAAGGAAAGTTGAGGTTGTCTTTACAAAAGGATTCATTTCACAAAAGGCCTCACTATCAGTTTTTCTTAAATGGCAAATGCCTCATATTTAAGACAAAACTCCAAAATAAAAAATGAATTCACAAAGCTTTTCAGAAAAATATGGCATAAAACTGGATACTAAATTTGTCTTACATTATAGGTGAGCTCAACTAGTGGCATTTTGTAAACTAGGAAATTCAAAATATAATGAATCAATATAAAATTAAGGTAGATGGGGGCCGGTGCTGTGGCATAGCAGGTAAAGCCACTTCCTGCAGTGCCAGCATCCCTTATGGGTACCGGGTCAAGTCCTGGCTGCCCTACTTCCAAACCAGCTCTCTGCTGTGGCCTGGGAAAGCAGTAGAAGATGGCCCAAGTCCTTGGGCCCCTGCACCCATGTGGGAGACCCAGAGGAAGCTCCTGGTTCCTAGCTTTGGATAAGCCCAGCTCTGGCCATTGTGGCCATCTGGAGAGTAAATCAGCAGATGGAAGACTCTCTCTGCCTCTGCCTCTCTGTAACTCTGCCTTTCAACTAAATTAAAAAAAAATTTTTTTAATTAAAAAAAAATAAGGTAGCTGTCATTAAACATTATACCTAAGTGTCTGATTATATAATCAAACACATGATACTTATTTAAGGAAGCATGTATTTATTAACTGACATAAGTCAGATCTCTCTCTTATTCTCAAACTGTAATTTTTTCTAAATTTGTTATTTTCTATATCCTGTAAAGCACAAGGTCCTTGTACATACACAGTATAACATACACCAAAAATAAAGTATCTTGGAAAAAATATTAATTTCCAGGAACACTACTAAACTTTCAATTTAATAAAGCATTTAGATACCTCATCCCCAGGTACAGTCATTTCACACTTCATCTTAGCCAAAAGGCCGAGAAGCGATTGGTACATTCATTTCAAATGTGAAAACACTGTGCAAAATTATTAAATCACTATATTTAGGTGTGATCCGAATTTGTTTAAGTTATTCTTCTTTCAAAAAGCAACCTAGATTTTTTTTTTAACCTCCTTAATATCTCTGAATTGTTTACTTATTGCCTACATCAGTGGTTCCTAACCAGGGCTGAAGATGTCTTCCAAGTAACAGTTGACAATCTCTGAAGCCATTTTCAGAGGTGAGGGCTAGGAGAGAGGGGAGGATGCTATTAGGAAATAACAGGAAAAGGCTATGAGTGCTGCTAAATATCCTGTAATGTACTATCCTCCAAGATTTAGCCTAAAAAGGTCTCAACAGTGTCAAAGTTGAGAAATATTATTTAAACTGAAAATCTGTCATTAATATGTCCATATCAAATATATTAAAACATGTATGTATTTAGTATATTCAAGAAAAAAGATACTATAGACAATACGTACCTGTACCATGGATAAACAAAGTTTTCCAACACTAATTCAAAAACCTGCATAAAAATTGATTTTTAAGAAAAATAAAATTAATTCTGGGAAAATAAATTATACTATTTAATAACATGTAATATTACCAAGAACCAATTTTACTGTCCCAAATATTGACAGTAATATCATATCTTCATAAAAAATGCATATTTTAACCATACATAATTGTGAAGATCAAAGAGAATATATGAGAAAACATTTGGAAAATCCTAAAAGTCCATAAAAAGGAAAAATTATTACTAGAGGAGCACATATATTTACAACTATCCCTATAATCAAACAAAAAACTTAAATAAATTGTGTTTGGCTCTGAAGCTTAGCGGAATCAAAAAAGTTCTATGGAAAGAAGGAAAATACTGGGGCTGGCGCCATAGCTCACTAGGTTAATCCTCCGCCTGTGGCGCCTGTATCCCATTTGGGCACTGGGTTCTAGTCCCGGTTGCTCCTCTTCCAGGTCAGTTCTCTGCTGTGGCCCAGGAAGGCAGTGGAGGATGGCCCAAGTCCTTGGGCCACTGCACCCGCATGGGAGACCAGGAGGAAGCACCTGGCTCCTGGCTTTGGATCGGCGCAGCGCGCTGGCCTTTTCTCTGTCTCTCTCTCTCACTGTCTAACTCTATCTGTTAAATAATTTAAGAAAAAAAAGAAAGAAGGAAAATATTAGGTTGGTCTTCTGCATCGCAACTTTCTCTGTAAGTCAGTATTACCAGAATAAAATTAAGAAAAAACTAGCTAAGATTTATATATAAGGGATCAAAATTAGGTGCCAAACAAGTGAGGAAAAGAGGGTGCAGCTATTAGAAGTGAACTAAGCTCTGGGGTGCTGGTAATATTTTGTTTCTTGATCTGGATTGCTGATTAAGTTCATTTCATTTCATGAAAATTTTAGTATATAAATTTTATGTGAATCATAAAATCAGTATATAAATTATATGTGGAAAAGTAATGAGGCCAGTGCTGCGGCTCAATAAGCTAATCCTCCGCCTTACAGCGCCGGCACACCAGGTTCTAGTCCCGGTCGGGGCACTGGATTCTGTCCCGGTTGCCCCTCTTCCAGGCCAGCTCTCTGCTGTGGCCAGGGAGTGCAGTGGAGGATGGCCCAAGTGCTTGGGCCCTGCACCCCATGGGAGACCAGGAGAAGCACCTGGCTCCTGCCATCGGATCAGCGCGGTGCGCCGGCTGCAAGTGGCCATTGGAGGGTGAAACAACGGCAAAAGGAAGACCTTCCTCTGTGTCTCTGTCTCACTATCCACTCTGCCTGTCAAAAAAAAAAAAAAAAAAGTGATGAAATAAATTCTGGATGTTGAACCTGCTACTTCATGGCTCTGAGTATAGCAATATATTGTTAAATTTCAAGAAGAGTTGCAGTATTACCCAGTAACTTAAATAAGCATCAGGAGGGAATTTATGTATGTATCTAATTTATATGTTTCCTGAATCAGATCATATACCTTCTGTGGGAGTAGTAACAAATACTGCAAATTCTCTAGATTAGGCATTGAAGTAACATATAAAGAGAGGTATCGGGTATGTAGCACAGCGGGTTAACACCCTGGCCTGAAGCGCCCGCATTCCATATGGGCGCCGGTTCTAGTCCCGGCTGCTCCACTTCCGATCCAGCTCTCTGCTATGGCCTGGGATAGCAGTAGAAGATGGCCCAAGTCCTTGGACCCCTATACCCATGTGGGAGACCCGGAAGAAGCTCCTGACTCCTGGCTTCAGATCGGATTGGCACAGCTCCAGCCACTGCAGCCAATTGGGGAGTGAACCAGTGGATGGAAGACCTCTCTCTCTCTCTCTCTGCCTCTCCTCTCTCTGTGTAACTCTGATTTTCAAATAAATAAATAAATCTTAAAAAAAAAAAAAAAGAGATGTAAAGGGTTCAAAGAGACAATCAGAAAAAGTTATCATTATTTGCCCTTCCATTCTCTACATCCCATCAACCACCAAATCCTACTAATTTCATAACCTTAGTGGTCCTCTTCTACAATACCACTGCTCAAGGTCTTCATCTTCTTACCCCTTATATTACAGTAATAGCCTCTAAAACAGTTTCCCTGTTTCCAAGCTAACTCCTCTCCATCCTCCACTACAATGGCCAAAGTGATCTAAATCACGGAGGTTTCAGAATCTGACCACATCACTCTGAAGCCTTCAAAATATCAAACCACACATATGAAAGCAGTGCTGCACTGATTTTTAAAGGAGAGAATGGCAGGGCAGTAACTGTGACAATTTACATTTTTTTCTTAAAGGTTTATTCATTTAAGAGGCAGAGTTACAGAGAAAGGGAGAGACACAGAGAGAAAGCTCTTCCATCTGTTGGTTGACTCCCCTAATGGCCGCAAAGGCCAGAGCGGCTCTGATCCAAAGGCAGGACCCAGGAGTTCCTTCTGGGTCTCCCACATGGGTGCAGGGGCCCAAGGACTTGGGCCATCCTCCACTTTCTTCCCAGGCCATAGCAGAGAGCAGGATTGGAAGTGAAGCAGCTAGACTTGAACTGGCACCCATATAGGATGCTGGCACTGCAGGCGGCAGCTTTACCAGCAATGCCACAGCACCAGCCCTGACAACTGACTTTTCACCTCCCACTGCATCCTGTGAAGCAACAGCTAAAAACTAGTTACACAGTTTGAAAATCACCTGTTTCCAGGATCAATTAATCTAAACTCCATCAGCACAGTCTTTAAAGTCTTTTCATGATCTGATTTCTAAACAGTCATATAAAAATATGGGTTAAAAAGCAAACTAGACTGGAGTTTTTGACTGAATTCTACCACCAACTACCAACCAGATATGAAACAAAACTATCTAAACTCCAGTTATCTTTGGTAAAATCTGTAATAGCACCTTTTTAATAGGCTGTGTGCAGACTACATGAAATCATGCATAAGCTTAGCACAGTGCTCAATATACAGTACATACACCAATAAATATTCAGTACTAGAGTAATATTGTTTCTTTATTATCCTCATCCTCTCACATAATATCCTTCAGTCCATCAAATACTCCATCTTGTTTCAAGCCTCTCTGCTTTCCAGAACTCTAGCCAAACCCTGCAATTCTCTTTATCACACTATAGGTATGGCAAACTTCTAGACACCCTTCCTGACTGCCTCTCTCAACAGTTACACAGTTCCTATACTAATTCTACGCCTCATACATTTTTTACACTATTGCCTACATTACACTATATTGTCACTACCTGCTTATATGTGTCTATCCCCATACTCTCTGACTGAAGTTCTTGTCGCTCCCCCTCTTCATGGAGGAACGACACAGGACCCTGCGCTGTTGTTTTGTCTGCTCGGCCCTTCCCGGGTTGGCTGCCGATCCTTCCACCTCCGTGGAAGGGCGGCTCCCCCTGCCACTTTCCCCACTTCCGCGGGGGAGCGGCACACCGCCGGCCGGCTCTCTCGGGGGCTGCTTAGATGTTATCCGGATGTTCCCCTTAGATGTTCCTGGTGCATGTTGTCTCCTCCTTTACAGTCCTCTTCCACCAATCCCAACTCTGCTACCCACACGCCGAGTACGCTGCTCTCCTCCAATCAGGAGCAGGATCAGCTCCTGCAGGTTATTGGTCGAACTGGAGGCAGCTGTGTAGAAGTTGTTTACTCCTCTCCCAGCGCCATATTGTGGGAGAGCAGATGCATAGAATAAGTCTTAATTCCAGTAACTTAGTCTAGTCCGAATTGCTCCCCACAGTTCTTTACAACAGAGGACTACATCTTATTTCTCTTCTTTTTCTTAGGGCCTAGTCCAGTTCCTGCCTACAACATAATCTCAAAAATGCTTTTAGATATGAGAACTAATATTTATTGAACACTAATATGTGTCAAGCACTGGACCAAAAGCTTTCCATATTTTTCAAAGGAGTGAATATAATACCAAAGACAAACAATGATACCCTTACTTAGAAGTTTTCTCCAATAGACTTCAAAGCAAAACTCTCCAAAAAAACATAAATTAAGTTTAGATTCAGGGAGAAAGGGAATATCCTTATGTTAGAATTGTGTCTACAGAGGCCAGCGCTGTGGCACAATGGGTTAACACCCTGGCCCAAAGAGCTGGGCGCCAGTTCGAGACCCGGCTGCTACTCTTGCAATTCAGCTCTCTGCTATGGCCTGGGATAGCACTAGAAGATGGCCCAAGTCCTTGGGCCCCTGCACCCATGTGGGAGACCTGGAAGAAGCTACTGGCTCCTGGCTTTGGATCGGCGCAGCTCCGGCCGTTGTGGCCATTTGGGGATAGAAGACTTCTCTCTCTCTCTCTCTGCCTCTCCTCTGTGTAACTCTGACTTTCAAATAAACAAATAAATCTTTTTTTTTTTTGACAGGCAGAGTGGAAGTGAGAGAGAAAGAGACAGAGAGAAAGGTCTTCCTTTTCCGTTGGTTCACCCCATAATGGCTGCTGCGGCCGGCACAACGCGCTGATCCGAAGCCAGTAGCCAGGTGCTTCTCTTGGTCTCCCATGTGGGTGCAGGGCCCAAGTCCTTGGGCCATCTTCCACTGTACTCCTAGGCCATAGCAGAGAGCTGGACAGGAAGAAGAGCGGCCAGGACAGAATCCGGCGCCCCGACCGGGACTAGAACCTGATGTGCTGGCGCTGCAGGCGGAAGATTAGCCTAGTGAGCCAAGGCGCCAGCCAAATAAATAAATCTTAAAAAAAAAGAACTATGTCTACAAACCATATTCAATCTGTTAAAAAACTAACTAAAACTTAAAATAAGAAAAAAGGGGCCAGTGCTATAGCATGGCAGGTAAAGAAAGCCATTGCTGCAGTGCTGGCATCCCATATGGGCCTCTATATGTCTGTCTACTTAAAGTTTGAGTCCTGGCTACTCCACTTTCAATCCAGCTCCTTGCTAATGTGCCTGGGAAAGCAGCAGAAGATGGTCCAAGTCCCTCGGTCCCTGTACCCACGTGGGAGACCTGGAAGAAGCTCCTGGCTCCTGGCTCCCGATAGGCCCAGCTCCAGCCATTGCAGTCATTTGGGGAGTGAACCAGCAGATGGAAAATCTCAATCTCAATCTCTTTCTCCCCACCCCGCCTTTCAAATAAATAAATAAATTTTTACAAGTAAAATAAGAAAACAAAAACAAATTTCTAGTAGCTACATTTTTAAAATAACTGAAAAGGAACAAGCTAAATTAACTCTATATTTTACTTAACCAAATATATGCAAAATATTATTTCTATATGTAATCAATATAAATATTGTAAGATGTTTTACATTTCTTTCTTATTACTAAGTCTTCAAATATCAGTACCTATTTTATATACATATACAGCACATCTCAATTTAAACTAGCACACTTCAAGTGTTTGTTAATAGCTAATTTGGCTAATGACTACCATACTGGACAGCACAATCTTAAATCAAGGAATCTTGGAAATGAAAAAGTCCTTAAAAAGAAATGAATAAAAATGTCAAAAATTTGAATAGGGATACAAATTGGAATAAAGGACAATTAGGAGAGATTCAGATGCTAATACTATTCTCAAATAATTAGCATTCAACTTAATTCAGTACATCCAAAATAGCTACCAACAACATTTGTGACCTTCAAACTTGGTAGAGGAACTAGTAAGACCCCATACCCTGCCTTCAAATACTTTACTTCCAAGGTAACAAGAAAGATAAAAGAGTAAGTTTTCTATCTATCCCCATATTATACAAAAATACTGAAAACTATCCCATTCCCTCCATTGTTCTTCAGTAAGTGTCAAAATTGAGGTCATAATTCAATAAAACATGAGGATTCTTCAAAAAGCTCATGAAAAATGGAATTAGAAAAAGTTTATTTGGGAGCAAAAAATTTTGAAAACCATGCATACTTTTTTCATAACACACATTTTTCATAAACTTTTTGAAGTCTCCTCATATACATTTGCTCCATGTAGCTGAAGGTTCCTTTTGGAAATACAAAATGGTTATTTCTACTGCCCTGTGGTTTGGGGAGTTGAGAATAGAAAGGTGAGAACCAGGTACATATTCATTAGAGCCTCAGACAATGAAATGAATGAAGTAGTACTTTCCCAGGCACATTAGCAGGGAGTTGGAATGGAAGCATAGCAGCCAAAACTCATATGGGATGCCTGCATTATAGGCAGCACCTTAACCCGTTTTGCTACAATGCCAGCCCCATTCTGCTATTCTTTTAAGAAGTGTACTTTCTTTTCCTTTAATAAATCTTTACTGTTAAGCTTATTATCTGTGAGCTTCATTCGAACCAGCATCTTTATGGAATGCCAGCACTGCAGGCGCAGTTTTACTCACTACGCCACAGTGCCAGCCCCTAAGCTTGCAATTTATTTTTCTCAATTTCTCCAATAAGCCCTTTTTTATGTCCTATCTCAAATTTAAGGTGATCAGAGAGGCAGAGATGAGAAAACCTGGCTATGAAAAAGTTTTAGAATTTGCTTTACTCAGCTCTCTCAGTTAACCCTTTGTTGCCTTCTGCCTCACTATCACAAAGATCATTGTTTTGGGGGGCAGGTGTTTGGCTGAGTAGTTAAGGTACCTTGTGGAATGCCTGCCTTCAAACTGGAGTGCCTAGGAGTCCCAGCTTTGCTTCTACTACAGCTGCCTGGTAATGTACACCCTAGAAGGTAGCAAGGGATGGCTCACTACTTGGATCCCTGCCATCCATACTGGAGATCTGGATTGAGTTCCTGACTCCCAAGCATTTATGCAGTGAACCAGCAGACAAGAATTCTCTCTCTTTCTCTCTCATATATGTATGTCTCTGTGTGTGTGACACACACACACATTCACACACATATATATAAAATTGGTGTCCTTCAAATGAAATAAATGAAATTTTTCTTGACAAAAATGACTGTCTTCACAGAAGATAAGCAACCAGGTAAAGCTATGCTTTCTTTCACTAAAACATCTATTTAAGCGTGGAATCTAAAAATATTCCTGCCTCACTACTCAAATTGCTTAATCAACCATCCTCTAATCAGAATTGATTAGATGGCGTATATATGTACTGAGATGCTGCAAGATTAAATTTTTTGACAAGAAAAAGTTTCCATAAGGCATTTAACATGTTCTGTTTGAGTATATTTGTTAACACAAATTAAATCAGTTACCTCTGAGAGAGATGCATCAACCTTGGATGAAATTTTCAGGTCTAGCCATGGCTGGTAATTTTCAAGTAGCAAGGAAGGTCTAAAGAAAATCAGACAATTAAATCACTTGAAATCCAAAACTATAGGATCAATAAATAAAAAAAGGCCAACTTACCTATGTCGTTTGCATTTCACTTTACCACATACAGCACAGCTATGGCCTTGAGGAAATAATTCTTGAAGTCCTAGCTGCTAAAAAAGGGAAATGGGACGAGGAAGGAGATTTTTTACTAAAGAGAATCAACTTTCCACAAGCTTTTTCAAACAATGTGTGAATTCAGAGGTTTGTTTTTCTTTTTTTTTGCTTGTTTGTTTGTTTTGGTCTATTCCAACGGTGAAACTACTTTGTAATACATAACGCTTGATACCAAAAGTAGTTCAGATTTCAAACTAGGAATATTTTCAATGGACTTTACTGATTGAACATCTCTAACCTGAAAATCCAAAATCCAAAATCCAAAATTTTAGTGTTTCATATCAATGCTCAAAAAGCTCCACAATTTGGAGCATTTTAGAATTGGATTTTTAAGATTAGGGATACTTAATCTGTACTTACAAAATTACCAACTAACAAGAAAAAAAAAAGCCTGATAAAATGTTTTACAACTTCTAAGCCAAATTTCCAAAATTAAAAAGTAAACTGCAATAATGGTTCATTCAAGGATTAATTCAATGAATACTGAATTATTAAAATAAAATTCAAAATTTAAATATAATTCAAGGAATATTTGAAAGTGATTACTGAAAAACTACAAGAGAGAATTATTTCTGCTTCTCCAAAACTTTGAATTCAATGAGGGAAAAGATACGTGGAGCCAGCACTGTGGCTGGTAAAGCTGCCACCTGCAGTGCCAGCATCCTGTATGGGTGCAGGTTCAAGTCCTGGCTGCTTCACTTCTGATCCAGCTCTCTGCTATGGCCTGGGAAAGCAGTAGAAGATGGCCCAAGTCCTTCACAGCCCCAGCACCCACGTGTAACACCAAGAAGAAGCTCCTGGCTCCTGGCTTCAGATAGTCCCAGCTCCAGCCATTGTGCCCATTTGGGGAGTGTATCAGTGGATGGAAAACTTACTTTCTCTCTTTCTCTTTCTCTCTCTCTCTCTCTCTCTCTCTCTCTGTCTCTGTCTCTGTCTCTGTCTCTGTCTCTGCCTCTCTGTAGCTCTGCCTTTCAAATAAATAAATAAATCTTTTTTAAAAATTCAGTTAACTGCCAAACAAACAAATAAAAAGAATGTTTATGAGAGTCTCCTTATCAACTAAGCTTAGGAAGCCCTGTTTTAATTTACTGCACTTATAGTTAAGACAGAGGACACTCTAATAAAATTGTGGATCCAACTTTCTAAGAATTATATATATATATATATATATATATATATATATATATATATATAAATAGCCACCCATGTGGGAGACTCAGATGGAGATTCTATCTCCTGAATTTGGCCTGGCCCAACCCCAGCCATTGCAGCCAGTTGGGGAATGAACTAGAACATATAAGATCTCTCTGTATCTCTCCCTTCCTCTCTGTTACTCTGCCTTTCAAATAAATAAATAAATATTTAGAAATAAAATAAGAACACAATTTTACCTTGGGTTTGTATTTTATTGTGAAGAATATATTTGGTAAGAGAGAATCAGGTCCTAATGAGCAGTAGAATGTGACAACTCCAGCAACAAATGACCAGAAGATCATTAAAACATGAAGATACCTTAAAAACAAATTTAACTAGTATTAGAACCAAAGAAAATGTGTAACATTAAAGTATCCATTTATTTAACAAATAATCATTAAACACCTACCTCATAAGACTGAAATATTTTCTCTAATAATTATGAAATTGCTATAATGTATCTATCAACATAGAATAATAAAATGGATGCTAATTAATGTATGTTTTATTTAAATTATAAATTATCAATATTTCATAATCTGGTATCTTTGTTATCACTTTAACTGATCTATATTACATACTTTCAGAATACCTACTAAGGATATTTTCCATACTCCACCATAATTATGCTTATTTTTCATTAAGCCAAAAGAAATTTACTAGGTACCTATTTTGTTCTAGATAGTGCTAGACTCTGGGGATTTAGGAAGGAAAAGCACTACCATAATCTCTATTCCCAAGAAAAACACCATCTAACAGTGGAAGCAGGAATGTAAACAGTATAACACAATGTGATCATGTATTTGATATATGACACAGAATGTATGCATGATACAGGGACACCACAGATTGATCACTCAAACTTGAAAGCAGAAAAGTCTTTTTCAGAAAAAGCAGTACTGCAGACAAACAGCAAGTAGGAGTAAAGCAAAAGAAGGTCCCGGGGAGGCAGGGTAGAGGAATGCGGGACTGGAAACAAGGCAGAGAAATTCAAACTTGAAAGAAACATGTGGGCTAAGGTCTAAGTATAGTTTGAAGGAAAATAGAAATAAATCTAGAGAAGCAAGCAAAAACCAGATGATACACTACAATATAAGAGGTTATGTTAAGGTGCCTCAATATAGGCAGTCCATACACAGCACAGTTCTGATAGGCGCGAATTTCAGTCACCATGATTTTGTTAAATAACATTAGTCATTCACAACATTATTCAAATTCCAATAACCACAGTATATTTAACTGAGAGTAACTGTATAAAGTACAAACTTTACTGCTGGCTCTTCAGTTCACAAATCACTGTATAAATGTATAAACAACAGATTATAATAAGTAACCAGCCACTTCACTTGTGTCACTGATCAGTCACTCATTACCTATCTGTTATTGGTCAGTTCATGCAGACAGCAAAGCAGGAGTTGTGTTACTTCCCTCTCTCCCAATAAAACACCCACTTAACATTTTACCAAAATCAACCAAAAAGGAAATTATTGGTCCACAAACATGGAAATAAAGAAATGAACAGTGATACTACTGGAAGTGAAATTCAAATCAAATGTAAATGTACTGGGAACGGCGCTGTGGCGTAGTGGGTAAAGCTGCAGTCTTCAGTGCTGGCATCCCACATGGGAGCCAGTTCTAGTCCCAGCTGCTCCACTTCCAATCCAGCTCTCTGCTATGGCCTGGGAAAGCAGTGGAAGATGGCCCAAGTCCTTGGGCCCCTGTACCCACATGGAAGACCTGGAGGAAACTCCTGGCTCCCAGCTCCAGATGGGTGCAGCTCCGGTGGCCATCGAGGGAGTGAACCAGCAGATGGAAGACTTCTCTTTTTTATTTTTTATTTTTATTTTTGATAGGCAGAGTGGACAGTGAGAGAGACAGACAGAGAGAAAGGTCTTCCTTTTTCTGTTGGTTCACCCCATAATGGCTGCTGCGGCCAGCGCACCGCGCTGATCCGAAGCCAGTAGCCAGGTGCTTCTCCTGGTCTTCCATGCAGGTGCAGGGCCCAAGGACTTGGACCATCCTCCACTGCACTCCTGGGCCACAGCAGAGAGCTGGACAGGAAGAGGAGCAACCGGGACAGAATCCAGCACCCCGACCGGGACTAGAACCCGGTGTGCCGGCTCCGCAGGCAGAGGATTAGCCTATTGAGCCACAGCGCCGGCCAGACAGACTTCTCTTGCTTTCTCCCTCTCTCTCTCTCTCTGACTCTGCCTTTCTGTAACCTTGCCTTTCAAATAAATAAATATGTCTTTAAAAAAAAAAATGTAAAGGTACTTACAGAAGAAACAGCTGACTGAGAGAATGCAGACATGCAGAGGAGCATAGTGAAGGGAATTTCCAATAAGGAAAGTGGTTGTGATAAAAGGATGAAAATGCACCAGAGAAAGGGATGCAGGGATAAATCTTCATATTAAAGAACTCTTGGAGATATCTCACGACACTGGAAAACCTGCTGGAAGTTGGCCCAAATCTAAGCATATGGCAATTTACCTGGTCACAGAAAAGATATTCCATATTCTAAGTTGTAAGATAAGAAAAAGGCAAACACTATTCAAATTGCTTGATATATTTTTACAAAGAAATAATTCTCAGTGTATTTGATATTTGAAATCACTATATACTCATTTTTTCACTTCCCTATAATTTCACAACTGACAGCAAGAAAGATTTTAATATCTTGACAACAGTTTTTTAAATATTGGACAGGGAGCAGTGCTGTGGCAAAGCAAGTTAAGCCACAACCTATGATGTTGGCATCCCATATGGGCACCAGTTTAGAAGCTCCATCTCCCATCCAGCTCCCTGCTGGTGTGCCTGGAAAAGCTGTGGAGGATAGCCCAGGTACTTTGGGCCCTGCATCCACATGGGAGTCCTGAAGGGAGCTCCTGGTTCCTGGTTTCAAACCGGTCCAGTTCTGATTGTTGTGGCCATTTGGGGGATGAACCAGTGGATAGATCTCTACCTCTCCCGTCTCTCTGACTATGGCTTTCAAATAAAAACAGATAGATAAAGGGCCGGCGTGTGGCTCAGTGGGTAAAGCTGCTGCCTGCAATGTCGGCATCCCATATGGGTGCCAGTTCGAGTCCTGTCTGCTCCACTTCAAAACCAGCTCCCTTCTAATGGCCTAGGAAAAACAGTGAAGGAGACCCAGGTGCTTGGGCCCCTGTAATCCATGTGGGAGACCTGAAAGAAGTTCCTAGCTCCTGGCTTCAGCCTGGCCTAGCCCTGGCTACTGTGGCCATCTGGGGAGTGAACCAGCAGATGGACGACCTCTCCCTCTGTCTCTCCTTCTCTCTAGAATTCTAACTTTCAAATAAATATATAAATGATAATAAAATATTTTATAAAAAAGAACATAGATAGTCGAATGTTTTAGATAAGATAGTTGACATACAGAACCATATAATGGAAGAAACGGTTATGAATGAGAAAGATGTCTTCTCCAATACCAGAAGGATATATAGATGACAATGAAGTAAAATCTATAGATTCAGTACGAGATTTAAAAGCCAGAGGTGGAGAAAGACAGTAGCTGAGTAAAACACTTCAGCAGTTGTCTTCTCACAGAGACACCAATCTGAACAGGTATTCACACACCAAGCTTCACAGAGCTAACAAAGAAAACTGTAAGAAAAGGTGTACTACATGAAGGGAGGAAGAGAAGAGTTAATTATGTCACCTGAATTAACTTTTTTTAAAATTTATTTATATGAAAGTCAGAGTTACAGCAAGAGAGGGAGAGACACAGAGAGGAGAGATATCTTCCATCTCCCAGTTCACTCCCTTAACGGCCACAAAGGCCACAGCTAGGCCAGGCTGAAGCCAGGAGTCAGGAGCTTCCTCCAGGTCTCCCATGTGAGTTCAGGGGCCCAAGCACTTGGTCCACCCTTCACTGATTTCCCAGGAGTATCAGCAGGGGGCTGGATTGGAAGTGGGAGCAGCTGAGATTCAATCTGGCACTCCTGTGGGATGCTGGCACTGTAGATGACTGCGTCACCTGCTGTACCGCAGTGCTGGCCCCAGTCAGCTTTTCATCACTATAGCAAATATCTGACAGAAGCTACTTATAAAGTAAAGAGGTTATCCTGGCTCACAGTTTTAGAGGTTCACAGTCCAAGATCAGGTGAGCCTCACTGGTTCAGCCACCTGAACCAGAGGATGGCAGTGGCAGAGTGTGTGTAGAGGAATGATGACATGGTAAGCAAGGAAACAAAGCCTCAATGTCACAGAGATTACATAACAAAAGGGAAAGTATGTGTCTATGTCCCTATTTACAAAGCCTCCATGAATTCATTACTGGGGCTTCACTCCAAATCTACAACCAAATCCAATCTAATCACCTCCCAAAAGCCTGATCTCTAAATACTATATAACATAGGTCTTTAGGGACCAAGTATTTTAATACACAGGCCTTTGTGAGCTCCCCAACTAACAACAAAATTGTAACATTCCATCTCTGGCCCCCAAAACTTCATGTCCATCTCATAATGCATTCATTCCATCCTCAAAAGTCTAAAAGCCTTAATGGTCCAGCATTGCTCAAAAGTTGAAGTCTAGAGTCTTATCTGAGATCTCAAAGCAAACTGCTTCTATGAGCCTGTAAAAAAAATGTTATATACTTCCTAGATACAATGGCAGAAGAGGCACAGGGTAAACATTTCAATCACAAAAGTAGGAGCTACAAGCTACAGAACTAGAAAAAATTAATTGGACCAAAGGAAAAAAAAAAAAAAAAGGCAGGACAAACAGTAATCCTAAAGCTCCAAGTCCAGCATCTGGGACACACTGTGATTAAGTATCAACTCCCAAGGGCCTGGGTTACAGTCCATGCTCCAGCTCTCATACGCTGATGCTTAGTCTCTGCAGCTCCATGAAGCATTGCCCTGCTGGGGGATCTCTGCATCAACTTTGATCTGACACCTAATTGATGGAGTAAAGCAATTCTACAAAAAAAAAAAAATTTTTTTCAAATAAAAAATGTAGGAGGTATGAAAGAATCACCACATTGCAACCTTTAATGAAGTAACTGATTAAAAGAATACTGCTAAGGGGCTAGCGCTGTGGCATAGTGGGTAAACCCTTCACCTGTGCAACCAGCATCCCATATGGGTATCAGTTTGTGTCCCAGCTAATCTACTTCCAATGTAGCTCCCTGATGATGTGCCTGGGAAGACAGTGGGGGGTAGCCCAAGTGCTTGGGCACCTGCACCCACATGGGGGACTCAAATTAAGATCTGGAACCCTGGCTTCATACTGGCCCAGATCTGGCCCCTGTGGCCATCTGGGGAGTGAACCAGTGGATAGAGGATCTCTCTTTCTCTGTCTCTCACTCTCTAACTCTGCCTTTCAAATAAAATAAGTAAATCTTTAAAGAGAGAGAGAGAAAATTGATAAACATAAAGCCAAAGAGAAAGTCTGTTGACCAAGTCATCAGCTGTTGCTTTCTGAATCTACAGAAAAAGTAGGGCAACCCCATCTGATGTGTCCTCTGTTGTGACCCAATAATATACACATGGCATCACTGAAATATTCCTGCAAAACTCCCCCCAGAACTAAACTAAATCTAATTGAGTTTATAGATCAAATTCTTTAGCTATCCAAAATATAAAGGTTGGAGTTTAAAAACAAAACCAAAAACATGACACCACAAGGAAAGCATCAGCAAAATCCATAATGATATGGTTTCCTCAAAAAGTCAATGGCGAGCACACTTTAGCCTAGGAGTTAGGATACACACATACCACATCAGAGTGCCTACGGATCAAATGGCATAGTTTCTCCAACAGATAAATCACAAGTTCAAAAAAATGGGAGGGGAGTGGAACTTTTGAATTAATAACCCTACTTAGATCTTAATTTGATGAATTGTAAAAAGCTGTTATAAACAAGAGTCACTGATGAGCAGAACAGAATAAGGATAGACTCAATAGAGCAAATATAGTTAAATGTTAATGGTAAAATCTATGCATTCTGTAATCAGTTGTACAATTTAGCTTTGCTTATATTTTTGAAATTTTCATCATAAAATGTTGGGGAGGGAGTTCTAACAAACTCAGGGAAATCTGAACTAAATGGATATTTGATGATGCTAAGAAATTTCTTGAGACTATAGTTAATAACATTATATTGTATACCTGAAAACTACTAAAGCATTTTAAGCATTCTCACTGCAAAAATTTATAAGTATATGAGATATGTGAAGCAGTTTGCCTTAGCCATTCTACAATACTTACAGATATCAGATTATGTTATGCACAATTATGTAGAATTTTTGCTTGTGAAATAAATGACTTTAGGAAATAAAGTTTTTAAAAGAAATTATTTTAATGTAAAATTTATAGTTATTAAAGGAAAAACTAGCTTATCTTTTAGAGATACATACTGAAATGTTTATAAACAAAATGTGTCATATGGGATTTGCTTCTAAATAATACAAGAGGGAGGTGAAATTTGACATTGAATTGATAATTATGAAGCTAGCCAGAAGGTACATACAGGTTTCATTATACCATTTTATTTTTATTTTGTACATGTTTGAAACTTTCCATAATAAAAAAAATTATTAGGGGCCCACATTGTGGTATAGCCAGTTAAGCCACCATCTGCAACACTGGCATCCAATATGGGCACCAGTTCAAGTTCCAACTTCCTCTACTTCCGATCCAGCTCCCTGCTAATGCGCCTGTGAAAGCAGAAGACGGCCCAAGTGCTTGGGCCCCTGCCACCCACATGAGAGACCTAGGTGAAGCTCCTGGCTCCTGGCTTTGGCCTGGCCCAGCCCCAGCTGTTGTGGCCATCTGGGGAGAGAACCAGTAGATGGAAGACCTCTCTGCCTCTCTGTGTCTTCTCTCTCTGTAACACTGCCTCCCAAATAAGTAAATCTTTTTTAAAAAACTATTAAGAAAAGGTCATTGAGGGGCCAGTGCTGTGGTGCAGCGGGTTAAAGGCATGGTTTGTAGTGCCAGCATCCCAAATGGGCACCTGTTCAAGTGCTGGCTGCTCCACTTCCAATTCAGCTCCTTGTTAATGCAGCTGGGAAAGCAGCAGAGGATTGCCCAAATGCTTAGGCCCTTGTGCCCACATGGAAGACCAGAAGAAACTCCCGGCTCCTGGCTTTGGCCTGGTCCAGTTCAGTTATTGCAGCCATCAGGGAGGGAACCAGTGGATGGAGGATATCACTCTCTCTCTCTCTCTCTGTCTTTCCTTCTGTCTCTCTGTAAATCTTTTAAATAAATAATCTTTTAAAAAAAGATCTGAATTAATGAAGAGCTATTTATGATTATAAATGGAACTATTAAATATAATAAAATATAAATTCTACTTAGATTAATTTACAAGTTAAATAAAATTTTTCAGATTATGAAAGCAGGAATCTAAAGCCCTTTTCTTTGATTACAAGCTAGCCTTAATAAGTCACTTCTAAGCACCAGCAGAAGTGATGATGCCTGAATTCCAAGGCAAGTTCATAAAAAAAGATATGGTTTCCACCCAGCTCTCTATCTCAGGTTATTTGTGATTCTAACCCAGCATCATGTTGGTAAAAAGACCATGTGGAAAGGTCATTTTTAGGTGTTCTGACCAATAGTCCAGTTCTCAACAACGAGCACCAACTGTCACATGTCAAATTATCAAGTGAGGAAACAAGCCTACAAATCCAGCTGACACACAATGAACACAGGGTAGCTATACCTACTAACTCCTGTTCAACTTGCAGTTCCGTGAGCAAATTAAAGGTTGCTACGCTTTACACCACTAAATCTTGGGGTGGTTCATTATATGACAACATATACAAACAAAACAGAAACCACAATGAAAATATCAGCTGTTTAGAAACTTGTCCTCTATTCATTCCAGAATGTATATGAAAAAACAAAGGTTCAGAAGAAGCTGAGCCAACTTTGAAAAAGAAGTGCCAACAGAGAAGTTTCACCCTAACAAATACTAAAATATACTACAAAACTACAATATTACTGTTTCGAAAAAAAAACCTACTACTATTTTAGGAAAGGAAAAATGAAGAAACAAAATACAGAGTGAAATCTGGGAACAAAATACATGACATTTTGGAGACTGACAAATCTGGCTCTGATGCAATACTTAACATCTCTGACCCCTGTTTGGTCAGGGGAATAATAACACCTAACTCATAGTGTAATTATAACGATTAAGTAAGTCCTTAAAAGTGCTTAGGGATGGGTGCTATGGCATAGCACAGCTTGGGATATCTACATCGCATATCAGAGTGGCTGGCATTAAGCCCTGTCTCTGTTTCCAACACAGCTCCCTGCTAATGCACACCCTGGGAAGCAGCAGGTGATGACTCAAGTACTTGGGTAACTATCACCCACATGGGAGACTCGAATAGAGCTCCTGCCTTCCAACTTTGAACAGGCCCAGCCTCGGCTGTTGTGGGCATATGACGAGTGAACAACCAGATGGAAGATTCTTTCTCTCTGCTGCTCCGCCCTTCAAAGCAATACAAATAAATAAATAAAAAGATTTTTAAGAGTGTTTTTTGTATGTAACATGCTTAAACATTTCAAAAATAACAAATAAAACAATAAAACACTTAAAAACAGGCTCCATGTATATGGAATAAGATTTTACATATATACAGAATAGTCTCAGTATAATAAAGTGATAGATGCAGGTAAAAGTGATTAAAATGTTAACAAGAAGAGTCACTGATGAATGGTTAAATGGTAAATTTATACATCTTTATATTTTTATGTCCTAAATTCTCTACAATTTATGAGTCCATGTTATCTACAAAGTTATTAATAGGGCCAGCACTGTGGCACTGTATGTTAATCCTCTGCCTGTGGCGCCTGCATCCCATTGGGCGCCAATTCTCGTCGCAGCTGCTCCTCTTCCAGTCCAGCTCTCCGCTGTGGTCTGAGAAAGCAGTGAAAGATGGCACAAGTGCCTGGACCCCTGCAACCACGTGGAAGACCAGGAAGAAGCTTCTGGCTTCGATTTGGCTCAGCTCCAGCCATTGCAGCCATCTGGGAAGTGAACCAGCAGCTGGAAGACCTTTCTCTCTGTCTTTCCCTCTTTCTGTAACTCTACCTCTCAAATAAATAAATAAAATCTTTTTAAAAATTTATTAATAATTATTATTATTGTTGTTAAGAATGACTTTTTAGTATAATTCTTGAAACACTGGGCTTCTGGATCAGAATGACCTACATTCAAGTCCCATTCTGCAACATTATCTATCAGATTGAGCAAGTTATTTAACAACTCCAAACTTCAGTTTGCAATATGAGCCTTATAAACATCAAGAAACTGCACATTAAAAACACAATGAGCTACCACTACTACCCTTTATTTCTTTCTCCTCCCTAATTGCTCTTGCTAAAACATCTAGTACTATATTGAATAAGAGGGGTGAAACTGGACATCCTTGTCTTGTTCCAGATCTGACTGGAAACGCTTTCAGTTTTTCCCCATTTGTATGATATTGGCTGTTGCTTTGTGATATACAGCCTTTGTAATTTTGAGGAATGTTCCTACTATATAGAATTTAACAACAGCAAAAAAAAATAATAATAAATACAGTTGGAAAATGAGCAAAGGACTTCAACAGTTCTCAAAAGAAGAAATACAGGCCGGCACCGCGGCTCACTAGGCTAATCCTCCGCCTTGCGGCGCCGGCACACCGGGTTCTTGTCCCGGTCAGGGCGCAGGATTCTGTCCCGGTTGCCCCTCTTCCAGGCCAGCTCTCTGCTGTGGCCAGGGAGTGCAGTGGAGGATGGCCCAAGTGCTTGGGCCCTGCACCCCATGGGAGACCAGGAGAAGCACCTGGCTCCTGCCTTCGGATCAGCGCGGTGCGCTGGCCACAGCGCGCCGGCTGCGGGCGGCCATTGGAGGGTGAACCAACAGCAAAGGAAGACCTTTCTCTCTGTCTCACTGTCCACTCTGCCTGTCAAAAAAAAAAAAATCAAAAAAAAATATATATATAAAAAAAGAAGAAATACAAATGCCCAACAAATATATGAAAAAATGATCAACTTCACTAACCATCAGGGAAATGTAAATCAAAACCACAATGAGATATCACTTCACCATGTCAGAATGGCTAAAATCCAAAACACAGAGTAACAAATGCTGGCGAGGATATGGACAAAGACCAATACTTATACACTGTTGATGGGAAAATAAATTAGCGCAGACACTGTGGAAAACAGTGTGGAGATTTCTTAAAAAAAAAACACACACACACACACACACACACACACAAAAAAAAAAAAACACAAAAAAAAAACAAAAACGGGCCGGCGCCGTGGCTCAATAGGCTAATCCTCCACCTTGCGGCGCCGGCACACCGGGTTCTAGTCCCGGTCGGGGCACCGGATTCTGTCCCGGTTGCCCCTCTTCCAGGCCAGCTCTCTGCTATGGCCAGGGAGTGCAGTGGAGGATGGCCCAGGTGCTTGGGCCCTGCACCCCATGGGAGACCAGGAAAAGCACCTGGCTCCTGGCTCCTGCCATCGGATCAGCGCGGTGCGCCGGCTGCAGCGGCGGCCATTGGAGGGTGAACCAACGGCAAAAGGAAGACCTTTCTCTCTCTGTCTCTCTCTCTCACTGTCCACTCTGCCTGCCAAAAATAAAAAAAAAAAAATAAAAAAAAAAAAGATAAAAAAAAAAAGAAAAAACTGGAAACAGACTTACCATTTGATTCAGCAATACCACTACTGCTTATATACCCAAAAGACTTGAACACCATGTATCAAAGAGATACCTACACCACCATGTTTATAGCAGCACTGTTCCTAACAGCCAAAATTTGGAATCAACTAAGGTGTCCCTCATCAGATGAATGAATAAAGAAAATGTGATATATTTACACACAATATTATTCAGTTATAAAAAAGAATGAAATTCTACTATCTGCAGCAAAATGGATACAACTGGAGAACACTATGTTGAGTGAAATAAGTCAGACCCAGAAAGACAAATACCACGTTTTAAACAAAAAGAAACCAAAATAAAAAGAATGTGTATGTAAGTATTGCTACAGATAACAATTTTGCAAAACTTTGTTTTATACCTTTGTCAAACCAATGCTTAAGAATGTTATACTAGGGGCCAGGGCTGTGGTGCAGCAGGTTAAAGCCGCCACCTACAGCACTGGCATCCCATATGGGCACCAGTTCAAGTCCTGGCTGCTCCACTTCCTATCTTACTCTGTGCTATGGACTGGGAAATCATTAAAAAATGGCCCAAGTTCTTAGGCCCCTGCACCCATGTGGGAGACCCAGAAGAAGCTCCTGGATCCTGGTTTCGGATCGGTGCAGCTCCAGATATTGTGGCCATCCGGGAAGTGAACCAGTGGATGCAAGACCTCTCTCTCTCTGAACCAGTGCATGCAAGACACCTCTCTCTCTCTGCCTCTGCGTAAATCTGCCTTTCAAATAAGTAAATAAATCTTTAAAAAAAAAAAAAAAGAATGTTATAGTTATATAGTTTTAAATATCTGTGATTACTTTAAAATGTATTTTGTATAGGTGAAATGGTCATTTTCCCATTTAATTATTATTTATAGCCATTGTCTATATTCCCACTAAACTAGGGTCTTTTTACTTTACTTGTTAAATTTCTTCTTTGATGAAGTATTAAGCCTTTCTACTGTAATGTAAATTTAAAAGGTTATCTCAAAAAATACAAAAACAAGACAGGAAGAGAAAAGGAAGAAGGGTAGGAGGGAGTGGGAGGGAGGAAAGAAAAATCATTATGTTCTTAGAGTTGCTTAGAATTTTACCTATAAATCATATTGAATCTGTTAAAAACTAATTAATAAAATAAAATTTAAAAAATTAAATAAAAACTACAGTAGGCGACTCTACTCTTCCTACAAATCACTTACAAAGGTCCAAAGGCTATATTCTTATCTTCCAACAGGTAAGATTCAGCACCATAATTCACACTGCAAGAATAATCTATTTCCCAAAAAACGCCTTCAAAGATATTTAGCAGCTATAAGTTTCAAGACTATATAAGGGGTCTGGCACTGTGGCACAGCAGGTAAAGCTGCCGCCTGGAGTGCACCCATCCCATATGGGTGACAGTTTGAGTCTGGGCTGCTCCACTTCCAACTAAGCTCTCTGCTATGGCCTGGGAAAGCAGTGGAAGATGGCACAAGTCCTTGGGGCCCTGCACCCACGTGGGAGACCCAGAAGAAACTCCTGGCTCCTGGCTTCAGATCAGCCCTGCTCTGGCCATTGTGGTCATTTGGAGAGTAAACCAGTGGATGGAAGACCCCTCTCTCTCTCTCTCTCTCTGCCTCTCTATAACCACAGCTGGAGCCTGGGTCCTCTGCACACTCTGGTATGAGTCTTCACAAGATGGCCCATGAATTCCTGACAGGGAGACTTGGTGAACAGTCTACTTCCAGAGGCTGAGGGTCAGACAGCTGTAGGTCTTGAAGACAGCGTCCAAAGTGGCCTTGGTGAAGTTGCCCAGGGTGGCAGTACTCCCCTGGCTGAGGTGTTGTAGTCATCAATGCCGGCCATCTGCAGCAGCTTCCTGGGGACAGGGGCAGAGATGACGCCAGTGTCCCTGGGAGCAGGAACGAGGCACACCAGCACAGAGCCACAGCATCTGGTCACCTTGCAAGGCACTGTGTGGGGGTTGCCGATCTTGTTCCCCTAGAAGTCTCCCCGCACCAGTACAAAGGAGGGCTTGGCAAGGATGATGGCCCCTTGCATGGCAGTGGCTACCATGCTGGAGCAATTCACATCCAGGCCTCGCTGGCAACAAACGCCTTGAATCTGATCTGCTGGCCAGCCCACGTCCGCTTCTGCACTGGCATGATCTTTAAAACCTTGGCCTTGAAGGCTGGCCCCAGGAAAAAGTCAATGATCTCAGACTCCTGGATGAGCAAGGAGAAGAGGTAGGTCTCCTCCAGGTACGCGATCTTCAGGCCCTTACCCAGGCGGCGCACCTTGGTCACAGCAGCCACTCTTGGTCATCGGCCTTGCTTCCGCGAGCTCCATGGCAAAGACTGAGGCCCTGGACGCCTCTGCTCAAGCCTCTGAGGAAGCTCCCAAGGCCTCCCCTTCCAGGGCCCTCACGCTGCACCGCTGTCATTCACCATGTGGTGTTATCTCAGAGCAGAAGCTCTTCTCACTTCTTCTAATTCTAACATTATACCCTGATTATTTTGTCTATATAGGTATAATTTTGTATAATTTCAGAATAGATATATTCCCTTATCACATAAAGGGGATTTTCTTGCATAATAATCTTCCAGAGATAGTGAATATACATGAACACACACAAATCTTTTAAATAAAATCCTATATACACAATGAAAAGCACACTATAGAAGTTATGGTTTTGTAACTTTTGAACAGATTTTTCCTGGGAAAAGGATACCTACCCACTCATTTATTTAAGACAGTTTTATAATGTTTAACATCACTTTTGCTGATTATAGCAGTAATAAATGGAAAATACCCAAAAATGTATGCAAAATTCTACTCAAACCCAACCACTCAGAGGTAATATTTATGTGTAATTCCCTTCCTCAGGGCCAGCGCTATGGCGTAGCAGGTAAAGCCACTGCCTGCAGTGGCAGCATCCCATATGGGCGCCAGTTCAAGTCCCGGCTGCTCCACTTGCGATCCAGCTCTCTGCTATGGCTTGGGAAAGCAGCAGAAGATGGTCCAAGCCCTTGGGCCCCTGCACCTCCGTGGGAGACTGGGAGGAAGCTCCTGGTTCCTAGCTTTGGATCGGCGCAGCTCCAGCCATTGCAGCCAACTGGGGAATGAACCAGCGGATGGAAGACCTCTCTCTCTCTCTAACTCTGATTTTCAAGTAAAATAAATAAATCTTTAAAAAAAAATTCCCTTCCTCTTTTCATAACAGAAATACAAGGTACAGATTAAATAACACAGTTCAGACAGAGTCCTATGGCTTCTTAAAAACAGGTAACCCTGGATACAATGATTTTGTAAGTAGACCACCTCAGATACTTAGTTCAACCTGGTTGTTGACCCACTTCACAAGGAGATGGGTGGAAGTCCCCAGACAAAGCCCAATAATTACATTAAGTTGATATTTCTTTTATATAGAACCTATTAATCTAGCTTAGAATACCTTCTGGATGACAGAATGCAAGTGCTTAGTAATTACTTTCCACCCTAAGGATTCCACTTCTCCCACACTTATAAAATCAAACACCTCTGTGGCCAGAAAGTTTGGGTTTAATAAAGGGGATTAAAGAAAGGAGGTTTAAGTTCCAGCTTGTGAAGCGGAACACCAGGTGGAGATCCAGCTGCTCTTGATCGGATCCAGCTCCCTGCTAGTGCACTTACTAAGGGAGGGAAAAGATTGTCCAAGTCCTTGTGCCTCTCCCATCCATGTGGGAGACCTGGATTGAGTTCAGGCTCCTGGCTTCAGCCTGGCCCAGTCCCAGCTGCTGGGCCATTTGGGGAATGAACCAAAGGATGGAAGATCTGTGTGGCTCTGCCTTTCAAATAAATACATCTTGAAAATCAAACACCTTATCCTCACAAAGCACATTTCTCAGAAAAATATCAATCACTATTTAAGACTGATTATTATTATTCAATTCCAAATCAACAAAAAGCAAAGCCATTAGTGTAGCACCCGTGTTTAACAGTCACAGGAACCGGTCAACCTAGAGAAAATTTAAGTCACCAAATTCCTTGTGCATTCATTCTACCTGGCTGCTATCCTGGGCGATCGACTACGTTAAGATTAAGAAGGGCAGCAGGTTCAAAACAGCAGAGAAAAGATGCAGATGTCTATCTTGAAGGAAAAGTTCTCCTCTACTACTTACTGCACAGATATTATTCCTTGAAATACCCAAACGACAGAAATCTACAACTTTGTCTCAGGGACAAAACTTTCTGATTTCAACATGTCAACTGAATTTTAATTTTTTCAGGAAATTTCAGCTTCCTGACTGGCTTTGTTTTGTGACCCGTCCCCTTAGGACTATCCATGGGATGTGTTGACGGGTACTATCTTGCTCGTGACTTGGACTCAACAAACCTTATGGCCTCCTCTTTCTACCCACGACACTGCGGGAATAGCTTTGACCGCGGGATGTGTGCCTGAGAGCATACGGGCTGGGGGCGAGGGGATTCCGCCCAAACAAGGGGCTGCGGCAGGGCCTCGAACCCTCCTCCGTCAGCTAACTGGGCTGCCCTTGGACAGTTTCCAGTTCAGCCGATCACAGATTTCACTTTTAAGGCATCGACGATAAAAGACCGGGTTTTGAGAAATAGGTGCGAAAAAGGTTGGGAACGGGGCCAGGTCCTCCCGCGAAGGCAGCCTCGAGAAAGGGAGCACTTCAACCCACCCTTCCGCCCTCGCTTCCGGGCCCGGACGCTCGGCCCAGCTCCCCGCGGCCGCTCTTCGCGGCGCTCGCTCTGCCCACGTCCCGCGGCCGCACGGCCTGCACGGCCTGCACAGAGCGAAGCAGCGCGGGTTTTCCTCGGAGAGAACCCGCGGCGCCCGCCTGACCCCGCGCTGCGGCGTTACCTGTTGAGGAGCAGGGAAGCAGCGCTGAGACAGAGCAGCAGGAAGCAGAAGAGCGGGTACTGGCGGCAGATCTCGCGTCCCACGTCCAGCCGCAGCCGCTGCTTCAGCTTCCCTACCACACTGCGCACCCAGGGCACCATTTCCCTCGGCACTGCTGATGCTGCGCTACCGGCGGAGGCCGAGGTCGCGGCGACCCCCATCCACCTTCCGCGTCCCCGCCTCGGCGGCACGGGAGCGGACCGCCCGGCCAGCTGCAGCAGCCCCAAGCCCCGCCCCCGCAGTTCCCGTCGCGCGTGCGCGGCCGCCGACCAGAGGCCCGGCCGCAAGACACGCCCAAGGTCGTCACCCGGCACGAGGGGCCCGCCGGAGCGGCGCGTGAGCCCTCCCTGAAGGGACCGGTTCCACCTGCCGCCGACCTTATCCAGAAATGAAGGCGGTAAACGCCTGTATTACGGAAGCGAGGCAGAAAGTAGTGCCCAAGCACAGCGCAAACTGCAGCCCCCGCAGGTGCCGGGCACTGCCGGCGAAGCACCGGAGCTCGCTGGGAACTGTAGTCTTAGCGATCCGAACCTTGGACGGGCGGGGACGCGCAGGCGCACCCCCAGCCACCCTCCACCCCTCCTCACCATACTCGTCTAGCGCCGGGTGAGAACAGGTCTGAGCTTTGCGCAGCGCCCAAGGAAGAGAATAAGGGCTCAGAAGAAGCTTCGAGTCCTTATTGTACAAGGGGCAGACCAGGGACTTGCGGGAGTGGCCCCCGAGTTACGCTGGGCCGCCGCCCCTTGGGGACAGCCTCTTCTGAGCGCTCACGGGCAAGGTGGAGTTTAGTTCACGCTAGCCCCGGGGGCATAACCAAAAAAGCGTGCGAAGCGGAATGGCAGAGTGCCTAGAATAGTCTCTTCAGTAATGCATTACATTTGTAAATTTCGAGTTCTCTCTTCCCTGCTCCTGAGAAACGCAGGAAGACAGCGTAGTAATCGCTAAAACTTACTAGGCGGCGCCCAAAGCACTGCTGACTTTCACACATTGACATCACCTCTAAGTTTCCACTTTTCACAGTTAGTTACCGAGACGGAGAAACTTGGGATAACCGAGCCAGGGAGGCTGGGGTTCAAAGCCGTTGTTTTAGCGTCCCCAAGCCGGCGCTCCCCTGTCTCCTGTCATCTTTTCCCTAGGATCTTATTCTGCAAACGGAGCGGCAAGACATACTCAGAAGTGATTTTAAATGACAAACCACAAGGCGTATGTCGTCTCGGGAATAGTTTCCAATATTACATTCCAGAAACATGGATCATCTTGAATGATGCCATTTTCTGTTATCAGATTGTTCGTTTCCCTCATTGTTGCTAACCGTTTTAAGATCCTTGATAATATTGCCATCCTCGATCATAAATTTATGCATATTTCAAACTATTTTTCTTTAGGAACAACTTCAATAGTTACTGAGTCAGAATGTAATATTAACATTCTTGACTGCCCGATTTCTTTGTAGGATAGTTATACGGTACCAATTACACAGTGGTATATAAACTGTACTTTCACTGATCCCCACTACTATTATTAAACACTGAAAATATACTCATGCCATTCCCATATGTATAGTAAAACATTTGAGGACTACAACCTACATTGTACAATCTACTACTACATCATTGGAAAGCTTAGCACTTCAAAACGTATTGATACCTACTTAAGCATAAATTTCATTTTGCCGATTCTGAGCACCGAACTTAACCAGTTATTAATGCGCATGGCAGAGCTATACTGAGGTGCAAAAACTGTTGATCCACATGTATCAAGTGTGTTCTATGCATCCGAGTGCTATATTGTTTAAAATTTTTGCTTCCCTAAAGGCTTACTCTGAAATTACTGTTTAACTTTCCACCAAGAACCAGTATTTTTAGTTGTATATAAACTAGATATCTTTATAGCACCAATTAAGACTTAACTTTTTCTTATGGTATCTTACCAACAGCATCAGGGTAAGCTAACTTAGGTAAAAATTTATCATATTACTGTTATTAGGAAAAAAAACATTTGCCATGAATTCTTTAAAATCCATACCTTAAATACAAATTTCTGTAGCTACATATTAACAACCTTTATTTCATTTAAATGTTCTCTTTAAGCTTATGGTTTAGTATCCTTTTATATTTACATAGCTTGAATTTTTTTTTCCTAACCTCGTATTGTTTTGAACTTCCTAGAGGGAATATCGGACATCCACAACCAGTCCTCATTCTGAAAACAGCTCCACTTATTAGCAACGTATCATCATTGAGCAAGGTTGACTATTTTCTTAATCTTTACATTTACCACTAAAACAGGTATCTTAATAAGGCTTTAGGGAAGATTAAATTGGGTGGCAAGTCTTATTAAACATAATGCAATACAAAAGTCACTTGAATTTTATCAATTTATGAAAGTGACAAAAAATGAGCTAAATTAGCTTTTATTTCAATAGCTTAAAATGAAAATGACATGAAACCAAAGGTATTAAGATAACTAATAGGGGAAGGGAGTGGGAGGCATGTGGGGAAAAGAACCACTATATTCCTAACGTTGTATCTATGTAAAAATGCATTCATTAAATTAAAAAAAAAAACTTATAGGAAATTGAGGTCTAGTGGTTTATTGCCTGCCCTAAAATTCTAGACCTGCATTGTCCAATACAGTAGCCACTGGTCACATGTGGCTATTGAGCACCTTAATTTGTGCATTGTGTGAAATACACATCAAATTTCAAAGACAGAGTATAAAAACGTAAAATAACTCAATTTTAAAACTTGACTATTGTTTTGGAAATCATGGGATAAAATATCTTTAATGCAGCTAGAAAATTTGAAGTTACATACATGGCTTGCATTATATTTCCACTAGACAGTGCTGCTGTAAACATTATCTGTGAAGATCCAGTAGGATTGAATGTGTGTGTAGATTTCTGATAATTGCTACAATTTTCAGTTGTGTGCTAGAGGTATGCTAACTCTAAAAATCATATATTCATCTAAGGGGCTCAGACATCAAACTGCAATGCAATAATATGTCCATATCTTTAAATGAATATTTATTGAATAGCAAGTAAGTGTAAGGCACTGTGCTAAGATGTGGTGGCAGATACAATCAATTTAGATGCATTTTTCTGACCTCCAAAGGCTTACAATCTAGTGCAGGAGACAAGTCACACATAGAAATGATGTATAATACAGGGCAGGTTTATAAATAGAGGCTGTATTAGTTTTTTCTTTTTAAATGACAGATAATGAGGGAAGGGAAATTTGCAACTGGTGAGGATTCTGAAAAGGCCTGTGGAAGACAATTTCAACAAATAGGACTAATCTTTGCTTTCACTTAATTTTCACAAGTCATGTAGCACTAGGTAGACTATCTAAAATACTTTCACTTAACTTAACCTGATTTTATTTACCCCACCAGCAAACTGCAGACTGTTTTTTATATTGGTACAGGAACTTGGTAATAGTGCTTGAATACCTGAGAACCAGTAACTATGCCTATTAACTTGGATGACCCTGAGTGCAAACCACATTTTAATGTGTTGAGGGCCATTCTTTGTATGGCACAGATGTATGAGCAAAAGGATAGGCGAATACATTTTACACTACTCCTAGGAGCCATTTCAGTCCCTATCAAGAGATAACTCCTATAATCTGGAGCACAATCTCTCATCACAGAAGCATTTTCAAAGCTGTTTTTTCATTTCAAATGATATTCACATTCTACCTTTTGTGACATTTCTAATGTCATCTCTATAGCCTTAATTTTACATTCCATAATACCCTCTTCTCACAATTTATTCCTATCAACCTCTGGATCTAAATATTAAAGGAGTTGCCAAACTTTCTTTACTTGAATATTCTTTTCCTTGATTTTAAGAGGACCTCATTACAATGAAGAACGTGTTCAAATGAACGAACTGGAATGTTAAGGGATTTCTGAATGGGGCTCCAGGCAAAATGTTCAAAATGGAGTTATTGTCACCTTTTAACTTTTTTTTTTGGTGACCCCTGAGGCTGAACCTCCATTAGGAAGGCAGGAAGAACTCAACTTTACAGAGTTAGTGGCTTAACCATAAATACTCCTGGGGTAGGCCGGTGCCGCGGCTCACTAGGCTAATCCTCCGCCTTGCGGCACCAGCACACCGGGTTCTAGTCCCGGTCAGGGCGCAGGATTCTGTCCCAGTTGCCCCTCTTCCAGGCCAGCTCTCTGCTATGGCCCAGGAGTGCAGTGGAGGATGGCCCAAGTGCTTGGGCCCTGCACCCCATGGGAGACCAGGAGAAGCACCTGGCTTCTGGCTCAGCGCGGTGCGCTGGCTGCAGCGCGCCGGCCATTGGAGGGTGAACCAATGGCAAAAGGAAGACCTTTCTCTCTGTCTCTCACTGTCCACTCTGCCTGTCAAAAAAAAAAAAAAAAAAAAAAAAACCACAACACTCCTGGGGTAAAAGCTGTTTTATAATTGATTCTGGGTGGTTCCATTATGTTAGCACCAAGAAAAAGATTATGTACTTCATACTTGTCATTGTATTCCTATATTATGATGGAATAGCCATCCCCAAACCTCACTCTCACAAAAGTAAGTAGAACTGGTTTTAACTTCAGAAAATGTAAATTTTATTTAGTAACTGCTTGGATATACTCACCTTTGATGGGACTAGAAAAGGCACTTATAATCTAAGCCCATTATTATTTTGTATAAAATGGCAATGCTTGTATCTGCTCCAAAGTATCACTTAAATAAGGAAAACACTTCATCTTATTTGTTAGAAACAATGGCTTCTATTCATTAAAAAAAAAATTAACTATCACTTAAGTTTAAATATAGCTTTCACCTGACCTCATAAGTTTTGAAAATATTTGGGAAAGACTTTACTATCTCCCCTCTTACTTCTCACCAGGTATTTCCTAACATAAAAATTAAACTTGACAAAGCATCTACAAATAGTGTAAATCAATTTTTACCTTCACTGAAGACATTTTTTCCTATTTAAATAAACTGATTACAGCTATGAGAAAATGAAACAGGGCCAGTGCTGTGGCATAGTGGGTAAAGCCACTGCTTGCAGGGCCAGGACTCGATGTGTGTGCCAGTTTGAAAACATAAACAATACAGTATAGCTAAATAGAAACTGAATTTTGAAAATCTTTTGTTGAAAATTTTATTGGAAACTTCCTTCTGTATCTTCAAAAAGGTTTCTTTAACTCACATGAACACAAGACAGTATCAATTTGGGCATTATCAGAAAGCTGTATGGTCTGTGCTCTTCAATTTCATAAAGCAGTTCAAAATGTAACCTTAAGAATTGAAGATAATTAAGAATTCTACTGTCCCCAGATGTTGAGAAGTTCCATCACTCCCATTTTCAGTTAAATACATATATACACAAACACATATACATATGAAAGATTATTTCATCCCCACCCAGGTATTTCTTGAGGCTAAAGAAAGCTTCACTACTAAAATGCTCACAAATACTGATGGCAATACTGAAATAATTTTTGTGGGTTTCACTAGCTTTAAAATTGAGATATTGACAATATTCTTTACATAGCTCCTTTTCAAATACTGGTTTTCAAATGTTACAAACAATGCATTATTCTTACATTGGTTTAAGTCTACTCATACATGTAGCCTCTGTCAAGTTTCATAGCTTTATTTCTTTCTACTATAGTAAAACAAAATACAAAACTTTATCATGATGGAGGTTGGGAAGGTTGTGATTGCCATAAACAAAAAATGAATTGGAAGAGTAGCAGTAATTTAAATGGCTTGATTATGATTCTTGCTAATACATATACTGGATTTTCAAATGTTGCTAAATGTTTTAAAACTGATTTTTCTCTTGAGGTTATCTTTAAGTAGAGGTTGATAAATTGTGACTAGTAAGTAGCTGTAATACAAGCCTACAATAAACAAAAAATAACTAATAACCTTATTTATCCTTCAAAAGGCAAAACTAGGATTTGCTGATAGTTTTAAAGTTCCTACACCAAGATTTTGCCTATTTTGACTGAAGAGGATTTCTGAGGGATTGGCTTTGGGTGGGTTAGAACTCCCAAATCACCAGAAATGTGGGGTGAACCAAACACAAGACAAGTAGTTTGAGATAGTATTAATGTAAGTTGACGCTAAAAGGATAAACTGGGACCAAATTATACATTACATGTGTGGCACTTTTTTTCTATCAGTGCTGATATAGACTAGAGCTAGATGTGTAACAGTATACTTGAATGTGCCACTTAAAAATGTAATCTTACCTCATAATATATTTGAAAATAAGGAGTTCAGTCAGATCTTAACTTCCTAAACTTGGATAGAAGACATTTCGGGCCTATTCAGAAATATAAATGATTAAGTTTGACTAGATATGATGAAAGGAATTAAGTAGACATAATTGCAAAGAGCACTCAAATGTGTACAGCAGACAGCTGAAATGCAGACTGTACATAACAGATCAAGTAAGCCTTGATACTAAAACAGTACACAAATATGTGATATGAAGCTGTAATGTGGTTGAAATCAGAGATCAAAATAGAGGAAATAAGAACAGTCAAAAATAAATGATTAAGATAACTAGCAATGTTTCAGTGAGACTTTTTAAGAAGATTGATGCAATGTGCTTAAGTGCCACGTAGGTTCAAGTAATGAGAATCTATTTTCCTATCATGACTATTGTTTTCTGTTACAACTTTGGGGGGAAAGAGGAAAACTCACTTAAAGCGGCTT
This sequence comes from Oryctolagus cuniculus, assembly GCF_051225735.1. NCBI lineage: Eukaryota > Metazoa > Chordata > Mammalia > Lagomorpha > Leporidae > Oryctolagus > Oryctolagus cuniculus. The sequence goes on along the minus strand of NC_142871.1, from coordinate 86,535,708 downwards.
CATTCAAAAGCCACCCAGCTCATTAGAAAAAAGTACAATAAAATGCTTTACTCTAATGAAATATATAGGGTTTCAACGCAAAAGGCAGTTTACTAAGGGGGAGAGGGAGACATCCTGATACTAATGCTATTTTGGATTGTGTGAGTATGATGTCCTGATGATTTTGAGAGAATATTTTAATTAGTAAGATTTAGGTTCATTTAGCAGTTAGACTGCCTTGTATTTTCTCATCTGGCTCACTGAATTAAGAACTTTGCTTAGAATTTCACAACCAAGAAAGATTTGAAACTAATACTTATTTCAATTACTGCATTAACACAGTAATTTCAGAAATTTGGAAAGTAATTTGGAATAATGGCTTGTGGCCTATAATGAGGTATTTGATGGTCTTCTTCCTTAGAGTACACAGGCTCCAAAGTTAGCTTCCTTAACTTTAAGATAAATATTTACCCTCTTTCCCTCAGAGTAACTATCACAAAAATAATGTACCCAAAATGTTCATACATGTAAAATATCACAGAGAAGTCTTTTAATGTAAATAAACCTTGCAATTTGTGAAACTAACCCTTCCCAACAAAAGTATAAATGGAGCAAAAAAAAAAAAAATCCTCTAGGATTAATTTCCCTAAAAACAAACTCTCTCATACAATGTTGAGGACTGGAAAAGTATCCAGAATATGTCTTTTTACAGATAAGGAAACTGAAGCCCAGAGATTAAACATGTATGTTTGTAGTTGCTTTCATTAAATATTTCAATGACTGAAAAAGCTTTTCATGCAGAACTACTGAAAAAGGTGAAATTATCTAAGTCATAAAACTCCAGTATTGCACATATATTTCACATCAGCAACCTACCCCTTGGAACTTCATGTGAAAAATGAATATACAGACATACACGGCTTATTAGAATGAGAAAACTCCATGAATACCAAAGACATCAGTGTAGTCATCTAATAACTGCTCTATGTCCATCAGTTTTAATTCAGTACCCAGATCTACTAACTTGACTAGAATTAATTATTTTTCTCTTTAGATTCCTGGTATGTACATACATATTGCTTTTGGCAGGCCACATATCACCATTTTAAAATTAGCCACTATTTTTGGTACCAAAAACTTTCAAAGTCATTTTTTCCCTTGCTATCAGCCAATTAATATTTAACATAAGATATAAATAAGAACTAATGTTTAAATATTTTGAAAATGTCTATAATAGACCAAAAAACTGAAGATGATTGACTTGGTTTGTGTAGAAACACTTCAAAGAATTCAGACTCAGACAATATAGAGCATATTCAGAATGGTATGATTATAGGCTAGACTCTAATCAAATTGAGAGACCAGTGGTACCAAAACATACCAAAAGTATGTTCCACAAGAGGTTAACATGGTGTCTCATCAAATCAGTCCAAGCCTTTCAAAATAATCTATTTTGCCCAACCACAATTCATTGAATTCACATCCTTAGTCTTAAAATGTCCTCTATGTATCCTAGCATGCTAGATGCTACATTCTTTTCAACTAAGATAAATTTTTCTTAAGACAACGGATTTTAAATGAGCAATGGATGTAAAATACATTAAGATGATTTTCTCCTGATATCCAGAATAATGTACACCATATTATATTTTACTACCCAGTTCTACTTAAAAAAAAAAACTTTCTATATACCAAAATACAAGATAAATACATATTTCCCCATATAAAAAATGAGGCTCATACTAATTTTGCACATGCATGCTTACAAAGAACAAGAACCATTTTCCATGGGAAGGATAAGTGAGACGGAAAGACCTGGTTTATAGTGTAGATGACCAATACTTTGAGAGCCTACGACCCTTCTCAAAATATACAACCTGGAAAAGATTAAAACTTCTAATTGGGATAGTATCTTGCCTACCCTCCTGCTAGAAATAAACCTGAGTCTTTATTCTCACACTCAGAACTTCTAGTCAACCATCTCAATAGATAGGTCCAGTACTACCAGAAACACGAAAATAATCAGTGTGAATATTTCAAACTACAAGAAACTAGTTAAAGAAATCCCTAGCAATCAAGAGTGATCAACACAGTACATAAATGAGAATTGCAGTACTGCTGAAATTTAGTCTATGTATACACTAGAATGCAATCCTGCATATCTGTAAAGTAGAAAAGGCTTCAGTGATAAATGAGGAAGTTTAAGAATCAGGAAATTAATCCGGCCAGCATCATGGCTCACTAGGCTAATCCTCTGCCTGCGGCGCCGGCACCCCAGGTTCTAGTCCCGGTTGCTCCTCTTCCAGTCCAGCTCTCTGCTGTGGCCCGGAAAGGCAGTGGAGGATGGCCAAAGTCCTTGGGCCCTGCAACCGCATGGGAGACCAGGAGGAAGCACCTGGCTCCTGGCTTCTAATCAGCCGGCCGTAGTGGCCATTTGGGGGGTGAAACAACGGAAAAGGAAGACCTTTCTAACTCTGTCAAAAGAAAAAAGAAAATTAATCCAATTCTTCCTATCCAAGCTCAAGAAACAGAAAAGAGGGAAAGTCAAAAGCAAAATTTTCAGCAACTATTCCTTGAGATTTCACGTTAAAGGCAATATAAAACAACTATACAGTGTGTTACGAAACTTCAAAAAAAGGACAAGAAAAAAATCTCAACATCTGCAAAAGAAAAAGATTAGCTACAAAGGACTATATTCAAACCAGACTGAGTAGTGCTGGACTCCCAAGTTCTGGTGGAAAATTACATTGAAGCTTGAATTCTAAATCCAAACCACCCATCCAAGAAGGATGAGACATGTTCCCAGACAGAGGATTGTTTGCAGTCCATTCTACCTTTGTCAAGCTATTACCTGAAAGTATAACATAGCAAGAAGACATGTAAATCTAAGAGGAAACTATGGAACCTAACAAACAGCGGAACTCAGCACTGAGGTGGAAAAAGAGGAAACCCAGGACACAGCACAGCAACAGTATCTTACCTTCATTTCTGGGAACAGGTAAATAAATGTAATTAGAAACTCCCGGCTACTCCTCTTCTGATACAACTCCCAGCTACAGCCTGGGAAAGCAGTGGAACATGGCCCCCAAGTGCTTGGATTCCTGCACCCGTGGGAGACCCCGATGAAGCTCCTGGCTTTGGATAGGCCCTGCCACTTGGGGGGGTGAACCAACAGAAGACCTGTCTCTCCCTCTCAAATAAATAAAAAAGCCATGGGTTTAAAAACTAAGTTTGTAAGAAAAAGGGGGGCCAGCACTGTGGCATAGTGGGTAAAGCCACCGCCTGCAGTGCCGGTATCCCTTAGGGGCGCCGGTTCAAGTCTTGGGTGCTCCACTTCCCATCCAGCTCTCTGCTATGGCCTGGGAAAGAGGTGGAAGATGGCTGAGGCACTTGGGGCCCTGCACCCCTGTAGGAGACCTGGAAGAAGCTCCTGGCTCCAGGATTCGGATCAGCGCAGCTCCAGCCGTTGCAGATGAACCAGCAGATGGAAGACCTCACTATCTGCCTCTGTTTAACTCTTTCAAATAAATATTTTAAAAAGTCATACTTCGTATTTTTAGTAATGGCCTGGATCTAAGCAAATGAAGAAACATAAATTAACTCTTAGAACTTTGCCCTCCGAAAGGCGAAAAAGAATTATCAATGAATCTATACACATTATGCATGATGACTGCTGTTTTTGGCCTTACTTGGTTTTAGAGGCAAGGTATAAAATAATCAGCTGTATAGAGTTAAAACCTGACAAAAGACAGCTAAGAGGAACTGGGAGATGAAGGAAACGTATTGTGTGTGCAGTTTTCTTTATATGAGAAGCAGATAGTTACCAAAACTAAAAGAGGCTTTTAAGTGTAATTCAAGTAATAAACTGCATTTAAAAGTTGTGCAAGAATAGGATTCTAAAATTCCTCAGAAAGGGTGAAAACTACTGCTTAAATGTAGTTATTAGAAGTAGTAAAACAGATACCCACTCTCTGGAAGTGCACTATAATGTGAACAGACTTGCATATCTTGTGCTGTTTGAACATTTTTGGGTTTGGCGGTTTTACACTTTTTAAAAGTACCATCAAGTGTTATAAACATAAACATCACCTTTTCCCATCACTGTGGAATAATTTTGATTTTAAAAATGTCAGATCAACATGATCTTCATAATCTTAAAACATCAGTTTTCATTGTTAAAAGCCATGTCAAACTCAGCTCAAAACGTTCGATTTCCAAGTTATATCATATTTAACTAATTTCATCAAATAAACTAATTTACAGCAAACTGAAAAACATTTCAAAAAATTTTTTAATGTCTGCCTAGCACCATCAATTTAGATTTCCCTGCCCTCTAGGAGCTTCCATTCTAAAAACCGGCAAAAAGAAAAAAAAATCATAGAGAAGTAACTCAATGGCCAGAGTATATAATTTAAGGAAACTCAACAAGTGATACACTAAGTACAGCTAAGTCAAACTGAGTAACATTTTCTATTCCATGCCCCAATTTTGTAGATGCTCTTCTAAGTACATCTTCAGGAAGCCTAAATACCACCTAGTAAATTCAAAACAAAAGGTTTTTCAAGTTTAAGTGTATAGAGGGAATTGTGTCTGTTTTAGTATCAGAGGGTTCTTAATAATTCAATTTCTTCTAACTTTTATGAACTTATTACTGTTTCAAGAAAAAAAGCAAAGGATAAACTAAATTTGTCCAAAGTGTTTTGCATTACATAGACAAGTGACTAGATAACTAAAAGTGTATTTGGCTGAATTTTAGCTATGATCTTTGAGATATTGTTTTCTAGTTTTCCTCCAAACATTCCAAATACTAAGTATACTGATAACACAATTAGGATCTGTTTCTCTAATTTCTCATGATACATTCAGTTAAAAGCAATTTTAGAGGCCTAATTCCGTCTTCCAATTAAAGCAACCAAAATGACTACTGACATGAGAACATTCTTTTAAAAGTGAAGTCTAAGGACTTGGCTACTATACAGGATGCACCTAGCTTTAGTAATTTTGCCTTCAAATGATACAGTATTTGTGATATATACTACATAATTATTCAACATTCATATTTAAAATTAATTGCACTAAATGAGCCACATCACGGCGACAGTTCAGAACTCTTCCAGCATATGATGGTGTTTGCAGATGTGTTAAGGCCTTACTTTATCATGTGAAATCTATAGTACTTTCCTACAAATTTTATATTAATGTCAACAAAATTCTTTACTTGATCTATGGTAATGCCTTGTCCACACCAAATCCTTTGCCATTTTGCCTTGTAAAAGCAAAGACTGGCTTGTAGTTCACAAATGACAGAGGATACCAATTCCATTAAGTATCCTAAAATTCTCTGCAAAGCAACTTGAAAGTTTGTGTCACAAGGATCTCCTTTTGAGAACACAGGTTAAAGTCTAAGGCAAGAAATGATAAATCATAAATATTAAAGAGCTTTAACACTTTATAGACAAAGTAAAAAGAGATCACTGATTATAATAAATTATTCTAAAATTATCCTAACTTTATTGGTTGTTAAAAACATTTTAAACTATTAACATTTGGACACTAATTTCCAAACTTATTAAGACATCTTTCAAACCTAAAAAAGCTCAATCGAATTTCCAGACCAAATCTTGTTTTCACTGATTAAATTTTAGAAATCTTATGTAGCAGCTAAACTCCACACTAAAGTGAGTCTTGTCCTGATGTTAACTGGTCAAAACTACCTCTACTGCTCCCCATCACCAAGAAATATTAAGGCTGTGACCAAACCCCTGAATGTATTTATAAATCCCTCATTCTGACAATGATTTGACAGCTTAGCTTAATAAATACACTTAAACTGAATCTACCTACTGAACCTCATTTGCGGTTATCATTAAATGTTCATTTTATTCAGATGTTTATTCTCCTCTCCTGAGTTATTCAGTCTCAAATCTTCAGAGAAATTTTATTTGCCAGCGATAGAAAAGAACACTGCACAGTGGGCCATGTTCCCAGAAAACCAGAATTAAATTACCATTAACTTCATCAAATCCAAAGACATGTACATGACCACAGGATATTTCCATCAACAATTAAAATTAAGTGAAGACCAGCCCAATATTTATTCTATACACCTCCCATTCATGTGCCTGCAATTGAGGATATCTTGGGGATTTTCTTTTTTTAACCAATGACTAGATTTTTTAAATGTATAAGATAATCCAAAAGCAAGACAGATCTCTAATGACTCCCAAATGTCTATTTAAAAGCTGTTAAGTGAAAAATGAAATGGAGGACACTCACAATAATTCTTGGACTCCTGGAGATCCTAAGACATGCTACAAAAATAGGTCTTTATTCTTAGGAAAATATAGTCAGAGCTAGCTTCCTTATGCTATACATAAAATCTTAACATCAGAGGCAGTACAGATAGTACAGATAGTTTTGAACTGATCTCCAAACAAGCACAAATCCACTACGTTGAAAAGAACAGTTAATTTGAGGTTTTTGGCAAAAGACAGTACTTCACACATCTAATCCAAATCAAAGAGCCTGCAGACAGTTTTCAGTGAGATGAAAGGAATGAAATAAATATAAATTCTATGGATAAATAAATGTCAAGACAATTTAAATAAGCTAACGGAACTAATATTTTTAAACAAAAATACTAGTCAGGTAACAAGCTTTTGTTTCTCAATGTCAGAATCTAAATGTTTACCAGACTACTGTTAATATCTTTAAAAACCTAATCTTTGACCCAGAGTGTTAGTAATACTGATTTGCATTTGCAAAGATTGTTTTTCCAACTGAATGCTTGTGGTCCTCAAAAGGTATTTTAATATTACTGAAGGCAGACTGTGGTGCTAACAGAATTTAAGTCTCAAGTATTTTTTTTTTTTTTAAGTGACAGACTCTAAAGTCAGTCTACTAATTTTCCCAGGTAAAAAAAATGCAAGAATTGATTTATAACTAGCATATTTAGTGGCATGCCCTATTGAGTGGTATGGTTACTAAGTAATAACTACACCTTAAACACCATCCCAGTCTGTTTCTTTTATGTATTGCTACTTATTCATTAACTTCATACCCACCACTGAGTTCCTATGGTCAGGTAAAAATTTTATGGTATGCATGAAAAAACTGTCATGGTGGGTACTGTTCAAAGTTCTAGAGACTGGAACAATCATTTATTGTAGGATTAGCTCCCTCTCCTAAATGCATGAAGCCGTTCTTTTCTGTTTCTCCCCTTAAAATAAAGGCTACATGTCATGGTGATCTTTTGCCACATTTTTGATTAACTTTTGGCTACATGAAAAAACTTGTAGTGAATTTGTCAATTTTGCTCATCTAGCTTGAAGTTCAACCTAATTCTTTTCAAATATCTTATACAAACGGAATGCCCCAGATTACCCCATCAATCCATTTCTATGTTGTTCCTATTTTATGAGGAAGATGTTTTATGTTTTTTGTTAAGATTTGTTATCAGTAGAAAAGTTTGTCATGTTACACATGTTACCATGAGAGTGCAACAGCTCTTGTTTGTGAATTCTCCCTTCTTTTTAAACATCTGATTAAGCTGCAAAGGCTGAAAATCTTCCACAAAAAGCATGCTTGGGAGAATAGAGACAACACAGTTTTCTCACAAAGTAACTTTCTGAAAACTGATTAAAACTAAATTTATGAACACTTTTGATTGCAAGTAGTCTGCAGAAACAAAATCTTGTGTATGTTTGGGTTAGGTAACTCAAGTTTTTTTTTTAACAATCAGAATGTTTTAAGGAAACATTTTAGATCCCAAGAAAGGGACCTGACTCTTAGATTTAGGACCCTTTCCTTGACAATATGTACAAAATTTCTTTAACTTGCCATGTGTCCATTCTTTGAAGCTGTCAAAGCCAAGAACCCATAAACAAATCACAAATAGCAATAACCTACATTAATTAACATCCCCCCTTTAACATGTTGACATTTTTACTAAAGGATTATTTTTGCATTTCCATTTCTTATATCCCATGACATTCCATATAAATTGCATTATTGCTTTATAGGCCACACAACATTCAAAAGTATGTTTATATGCATTGCCTGTTTTCCTTGATGTCTGTTAACAGTTTGATACTCATTTTACTACAGAAATTTAAGGTTGAAAATACCTGTTAGTATTTCTTGTCAGAACTTAATTGTTCACATCACTAATCACTACATGCATATTTAGCTCTGATTATATTGCTCAAAAACTGCACCCATTATCAGAACAGTGCAAATGATATTTAATTTTAAAAGTAATTATAATGGCTTGAATTCAAAGTTATTCAAATGAACACTGTCAAGTAATTTCACTTGAGTGTATACATATTTCATCATCAATGTTTACATTACCCTTCTTTACGTATAACCATCAATTCTTCACAATTTCTTTACATCAGTTTTCTTTCCCAAGTCCCCAAACTGAGAATGCCAAATAGTCTTGGAAGTCCACAGCTTCGTATTTTAATGTTTTCTTAAGAACACATTTGTGAACTCACAAAAGTGTTCATCTTTCAACTTTGAAAATGCAGTTTTTAGTTAAGTCAAACAATCCTGTTCTAAAATCCCAACAAATAAATCTGAGAATTAACTTAAACACCTTGACAGTGTCCCTTAAAAATGGTACGACAGTAAAGTGCCCATAGGCATGGCAATGACCTCTTGGATGGGATCATTTAACTCCTTGGAACTGGAAAATGCCAGTACCAAGGATTACACTGAGATTCAATTTTACTGAAGGCTACATTTAGTTTACCCACTTTCCACAACCTAGCATATTCATTATGGTAGAATGAAATGTAAATGTTTTGTGTAGCCCTCAATCTCACACTAAGATTTGAGAGAGATGTACTTTTAAAAAGCACGGGGTAATAATATATAAAATCAGTGGCAGAAAGTTTCATTAAGCACCAAGAACTAATTTTGTCACCCCATACTCATTTTGTAGGTAAGTTTCAACAACCGGCAAGGCACATTTACATATATTCCAATGAATACTTATTGACAAATTTTTAAATTACACTCTATGTCCCAGCTATCCCAGTAACTGACATACAACATACTAAAATGGTTTATTAAGATAACAAAAAACCAATTAATGGGAAACATACAGGCTATTGGCAACCACTATTCTAAAATTATGTAAGTACAAATAAACATACTGAAATGTGTGCAATTCTAAGTTTTTAAACCAGAAGATTTCTACACTAACACACATTTATATTAATGACACATAAAAAAAATAAAAACTTTATTACAAAAATAAGTTACACTCGCCTCCAGCTTACAGTATAAAACAATTTTATTTGCAGGAATGCAAAATGATTGTTTGCCATGAGCATTTTGAACATATGACATGTCTAATTTTCTTGTTAAATTTGCATTTACTGGGGAACTGGTGTGTATAAAACCTTAATTAAGTATAAGCTCTGATCTTCATCGTGGTGCCTATTGGGTTTATGTGATATAACTGCAGTATCCCTTTGGGGAAGGGGAGAAGGGATTTATTTACACCAAGTCCTAATTAAACTATAATTTTACTTTTGACTTTAAGCTATCAACTTAGGACTTGGCAAAAAATTTTTTGAGGGTGATTCAATAGAGGATGCTTCACCACTGAACACTCACTGTCATCAAGGTGCTTTAGAAAATTAAAAACATAGCACAAATGATTGTACTCTACTCTACAAGTTATCATGACCTGCATAAGAAATGGAAAGCTGATTCACATTTTTACAGTGATCAGCAGTAAGAAATGCACTAATGAAACATACCTTTTACCTAAAAAGCTAAACTACAGCCATATACTAATTTCTATGATTTATGAAAAAACTTCAAAATATCCAAATGTCAGGCTTTGCTGTACAATTGTCAGTTTTAGTCTGACTTTTTATAAAGGGACACTGCAGTATTTAGTACAAGTTCGGATGCACTTTTTTTGAACATCTGATGTCTTACAAAAGTAACATCTTGCTAAACTATTATACATCCAAATAACTACAATATCTGAAGAAGCAAGGCTGCTTTTTCAGCCACAAAATACGACAAAAGCAAGGCCTGTTATGATGGTCATGAGGAAGTCTTACAAGCCTCTGAAACTAAAGGCAACTAAGAATGTTACATTTGGTATATTAAAATCTTACCCTCATATCATATTTAACAAGCCTTGCTTTTATCTACAAAGATTTTTCTATGTACAGTACAGACAGGGTATAGTTCAATCCTCTGCTACTGAGGTAGTTAACCAACCCTTTAAAAAAGGTTCTGAAAAGAACCACTATCTGGAATGCCTGACTAACCAGCTCTGATGATTACACCTGAAACTGCATATCTGAACACAATTCAAAAGTGATTATTACTATAAAAAGATATAGACAATCATGATTAACCTTGGTGAGCAGAAATAAAATTTAAGGATACCAACAGTGGAATTCATCTATACCACTGCAATAAAATTTAAATGCACAAATTCAAGATAATATTTCAGAATACCACTGCTGGGATCCTTAATTTAAAAAAACAGGGGAAAAATCTACTTAGAGCAGATTTTTTAAAGAGAAGAACTTTATTCTTTATTAAGATACCATGCTAGAAGTTATGAAGGATTTCTGTTGGAACACATTTGGAAAATAGAGTAGCTTTAGTTTAATAACTTGCACTGCAGAGAAAATTGTTAAAGAAATTCATATCAAAGTCCAAGTATTAGTTCAATGTCCCGTATTTGATTCCA